>NC_090035.1:35906097-36214797 GCF_037176765.1 Anolis sagrei
CAGCAGGACAGGAAAATGATCACTGTCAAACTTGGGCTTAACTTCCAAGGTTTTAGCATATGGAAGAAAGTCCCTTGAGATGGCTATATAGTCAATGGCGCTCATTTTAGAGCCAGAAAGATATGTAAATTCCACTGGGTGATCACCTTCCAGAGCACCATTTAAGATGTGGAGATTCAATCGTGATGTTGATTGCACCAAACACAACCTTGCAAACTTTGTTTTTTGATCTTTGGAACGACGGGTTAGAAGTGGAACCTCATATTCAGTGGCCGGAGGAAGGCCTTTGTAACATTTAAAGAGTGTGGCATTATCAGGTCCCATTCTTGCATTGAGATCCCCTCCCATAATTACAGAGGCATTTGGGTTCTGCACCATGAGGTCTGCAGTATAATTTTCCAGTTCTGACCATAAAGCTCTAGTTTGGGCCTTCTTCCTCGTTGGAGGCAAGTAGACATTTATTATCATCAAGGTGTGATACTTAAGTTGAATTAGCACTGCCATGGCAGTTGTTTTTAATGAGGAAAGGGGCCTTGTTATGGCACATAAAGTGGTAGAGACTAGAATCCCTAATCCACCTTTGGCTCTTCCATATGTAGCCCCTGGCTCTGCCCCTACACAATACGAGTGGAATCCATTAGCTATCAGATCACCTACTGCCCAAGATTTCTGGATCAGAATAATATCATAGTGGGACAGAAAGTCTATAAAACAAGGGTCTTTAATGGATGCGAGCCACCTAGCCACATTCCATGTCAATAGGCTGACCCCATGCTGAGTGTGGACTCAGATAATCCAGTTTAAAGCAGATTTTGTGGGATTTTCTGCCTTGATATTCCGGGGTATAGGGCTGTGTGGAAGGGTCCTTACACTCTGCAATGAGAAACTGTGGGCCCTTCCACACAGCCATATAGCCCAGAATATAAAGGCAGAAAATCAAAGAATCATAGAATCATAGAATCAAAGAGTTGGAAAAGACCTTATGGGCCATCCAGTCCAACCCCCTGCCAAGAAGCAGGAATATTGCATTCAAATCACTCCTGACAGATGGCCATCCAGCCTCTGTTTAAAAGCTTCCAAAGAAGGAGCCTCCACCACACTCCGGGGCAGAGAGTTCCACTGCTGAACGGCTCTCAGATCCACCTCACCGTAGTTTTGCCTAGCCCACATTGGACTAGTTTGTTTGCCAGAAGGTCATGGGGGACCTTGTCGAAGGCCTTACTGAAATCCAGGTACGCTACATCCACAGCATTCCCCGCATCTACCCAGCTTGTAACTCTATCGAAAAAAGAGATCAGATTAGTCTGGCATGACTTGTTTATGATAAATCCGTGTTTACTATTAGCGATGACCGCATTTGTTTCTAAGTGTTTGCAGACCACTTCCTTAACAATCTTTTCCAGAATCTTGTCTGATATCGACGTGAGGCAGACTGGACGTTAATTGTTTGGGTCATCCTTTTTTCCCTTCTTGAAGATTGGGACCACATTGGCCCTCCTCCAATCTGCCGGAACTTCTCCCGTTCTCCAAGAACTCTCAAAGATGATTGCCAACGGTTCCGAAATTACTTCCGCTAGTTCCTTCAGTACTCTTGGGTGTAGTTGATCTGGCCCTGGGGACTTGAACTCATTTAGAGCAGCCAGGTATTCCTGGACGACTTGTTTCCCAATTTGGGGTTGGATGTCCTCAAATCCCTCATCCACTCCGTCTTGCTGAGGTTGAAGATGACCTTTTTGCGAGAAGACCGAGGCAAAGAAGGCATTAAGTAGTTCTGCCTTTTTCCTACCCCCTGTCAGCATTGCCCCATCTTCTTCTCAAAGAGGCCCTATCGCCTCCTTGTTTTTCCTTTTTCTTCTGACATAAGAAAAGAAGCCCTTTTTATTGTTTTTAATGTCCCTGGCAAGCCTGAGCTCGTTTTGTGTTTTAGCCTTGCGGACCTTTTCCCTACAGGTGTTGGCTATTTGTTTGAATTCTTCTTTGGTGATTTCTCCCTTTTTTCAATTCTTGTGCATGTCTCTTTTGTGTTTTAGCACAGTTAGAAGTTGTTTGGACATCCATTCTGGCTTCTTTGCACTTGTCCTATTTTTTCTCTTTGTTGGCACAGTTTGCAATTGTGCCTTGAGTATTTCACGCTTGAGAAATTCCCATCCATCCGTAACTCCCTTATCTTTTAGTATCTGTGTCCACGGAATGCTGCTCAGCGTTTCCTTCATTTTTTGGAAATCGGCTCTCCTAAAGTCCAAATGCGGGTTTGACTTGCCTTAGTTTTGGCCTTCCTTTGTACCTCAAATTGCAGGAGCACATGGTCACTTGCCCCTAGGGATCCGACCACTTTAACCACATCTATCAGGTCCTCCGCATTTGTTAGGATGAGGTCAAGAGTAGCCAACCCCCTTGTTGCCTCTTCTACCTTCTGGACCATGAAATTGTCTGCAAGGCAAGCGAGGAATTTGTTGGACCTTGTACTCTTGGCTGAGTTTGTTTTCCAGCAAATATCGGGATAGTTGAAATCGCCCATGACTACTACATCTCTTCTCTGTGCCTGTTTGGTCAACTGTTGGCAGAAGACTTCAACTAGTTCTTCCTCCTGGCTTGGAGGTCTGTAGTAGACACCTACAATGAGATATTTTTGAGTCCAAGTTCCCTTGATTCTTATCCAGATGCTTTCAAGCTGGTTTCCCGGATTGCTGCAACATAAGAGTTTTTGACATATGTCTACTCCGCCTCCTCTCCCCTTTGTTCGGTTTCTGTGAAAGAGGTTATAGCCCTCGATGTCCACATTCCAGAGATAGGAGTCATCCCACCAGGTTTCAGTGATGCCTATGATATCATATTTGTGGTGTTGTGCTAAAAGTTGGAGTTCGTCTTGTTTATTTCCCATGCTCTGTGCATTAGTGTAAAGACACATGAGCCCCTGAGATCTTCCCCTGAGCTGTTTAATTGGGATTATAGTGCTTTTGGTACTTGGTCCTCATTGTGTTTGTGCAGCCCTCCATTTAGCCTTCTGGCGGTTCCCTGACATTGTGCGTAAAGTAGTGTTCGCAAGGCTGTTGTCCCCCTCCCCTGGTGGACCTAGTTTAAAGTGTGCCTAATGAGATTTGCGAGTCTGTGAGCAAAAAGGTGTTTTCCTACTTGTGTGAGATGTACCCCACCCCTTGCCAGTAGGCCATCCTCCTGGAAAAGCAGGCCATGGTCGAAGAAGCCAAAGTGTTCCTCCTGACACTATCTTCTAAGCCAGTTATTGACCTATACTATTTTTCTGGCCCTTGTAGGACCATGTCTTACAATTGGGAGGAGGAATGAAAAGACCACCTGTACATTAGATTGTTTTAGCTTTGTTCCGACAGCTCAAAAACCATTTATGATCTTTTGAAAAGTATGCTTAGCAGTCCCACAATATCTGCTTTGAAGTGGCTGTCCAAGTCCTGAACAAGTGCCTGGCCACTGTGACGGTCTGGATGAGGGCAAGCAAATTGAATGAGCGAGATAAAAAACTAAAATACTAAAAACAATTAAAATCAGGATGAGACAGGAATAGAGCAGATTGTTTGTGAGGAAGAAACTCATAAAGGAACAGGGTCATAAAAATAAACCTTCATACAGGTGGGGAAATATACTCTGGGGACAAAAGACTGTTGAGGGGGAGCAACTGTGTATGATAGTATGGCTACTCTGCAAAAGTGAATGGAAAAGCCAGGTTTTGAGATCCCTCTTGAAAGTTTCTAAGGTGGGGGCCTTCCTAATTTCACCAGGCAATGAGTTCCAAAGTCGGGGGGCCACAGAGGAGAAGGCTCTCTCCCTTGTAAATACAAGACAAGCCTGTGATAGTGGCAAGGGCTAAAGAAGAGCCTTCCCCGAGGATCTAAGAGCTCAGGCTGGTTCATGGAGAGAGATCTGGTCACAAAGGTAGGCGGGTTCCAAACCGTTTAGGGCCTTGTAGGTGATAACCTGCACCTTGAATTGGCACTGGAAGACAAACGGCAGCCAGTGAAGCTCCTTAAACAGGGGAGTTGACCTTTCCCTGTAATTCGCCCCAGTTATTAATCTGGGTGCTGCATGTTGGACGAATTGTAATTTCTGGGCCGTCTTCAAGGATATCCCCACATAGAGTGCATTGCAGTAATCCAGTCTAGAGGTAACGAAGGCATGGACCACCATGGTCAAGTCAGACTTCTCGAGGTATGGTCGTAGTTGGCGCACAAGTTTAATTGTGCGAAGGCCACTGCCAACACCTGCACATCCAGGAGGACCCTCAAACTACGGACCTGTGACCAGGGGAAGTGCGGTCCCATCCAGTACAGGTTGCCACCCAATACCCTGGTCAGACGGGCAACTGACTTGGAGGACCTCTGTCTTGTCTGGATTGATTCTCAGCTTGTTTGTCCTCAACCAGATTGTCACAGCGGCCAGGCACTGGTCCAGTATCCGAGGGACTTCCTTGGAGTCTGGTGGAAATGAGTAGTGGAGTTGAGTGTCATCTACATAGAGATGGCACCGTACTCCAAAACTCCGGATTACCTCTCCCAGCAGTTTCATGTAAATGTTGAATAGCATGGGGAACAGAATAGATCCTTGTGGGACCCCACAGGTCAATGGCCAGGGGTCCGAGCAGGAGTCCCTCAGCTTCACCGACTGGGAAAAAACCCCCAGTAAAGACCGGAGCCACAGTAAAACCATGCCCCCAAGTCCCATCCCAGCGAGTCTCCCCAGAAGAATACCATGGTCGATGGTATCGAAAGCCGCTGAGATATCCAAGAGAACGAGCAGGGTCATACTACTCCTGTCCAGTTCCCTGCGGAGGTCATCCACCAAAAAGCCCTAAATGACCCCATCCCGATTTACCTGTCCGAACTCATCTCCCCTATGAACCATCACAGAGTTTAAGATCCTCTGGGGAGGCCCTGCTCTCCGTCCTACCATTGTCACAGGCGCGACTGGTGGGGATGAGAGACACGGCCTTCTCGGTGATTGCCTCCCTCCTATGGAACTCCCTTCCTGGTGAGATCAGATTGGCTCCCTCCCCCCTGTCCTTCAGAAGGATGGTAAAAACCTGGCTGTGGGACCAAGCTTTCAGGACAGTGCAATAAAGCAGCGACAGGAAACTTTACCAGGCCAATTTAGATTTGACACAGATGACTAAGATGGTTTTAAATGGTGTATTTTGATATTTAGATAGAAGTTTTTAATGTTTATGTATATTCACATGAATTCTTGTGCCGGCAATGAATGTTTGGCATATATATGCTGTGCTCTGTCCTGAGTTCCCTTCGGGGTGAGAAGGGTAGAATATAAATGTTTTAAATAAATAAATAAATAATCTGAGTCTACAATGCCATATATTCTGGTTCAAAGCAGATAATGTAGGATTTTATTCCGCTGTGTGGAAGGGGCCTCAGATAATGTGGGATTTTCTGCCTTGATATTCTGGGATATAGGGCTGTGTGGAGGGGTCCTGAGAAAGGACTGTGGGAGCTGTAGTCCTGGGCTTCGTTCTTCGGACCTTTCCACACAGCTGAATAAAATCCCACATTATCTGCTTTGAACTGGAATATATGGCAGTGTAGACTCAGAAATCCCAGTTCAAAGTAAATATTTTCTGCCTTGATATTCTGGATTATATGGCTGTGTAGAAGGGCCCTTCGTGTAACAGCCAGGATTTGCCTTGTCCTTCCTATGAGGCTGGGAGAGGGCCTTGCTCAGGGCCCCCCAGGAGACTCCATGGTGCCCAGAGGCAAAGGTGAAGGCCACCACACCAGGCTACCTGTCACACTTATGCAGGCTTTATGGGTCTCCAGCCTTTACTTGTCAGTATGCAATCAGACATCAGGAAACAGCAAACCCATTTTCATCCAGAAATCTCTCTTGGTCCTTTAGAGTTTATTCACTGATGGCCCTGAGAGAAGCTGCCCCGCAGGATTGCAACACATCCGGGCATTGCCTGGGCAAAGTCTTTGTAGACAGCTGATTCTCTCACACCAGAAGCAACTGAGGGCCCTTCCACACAGCCCTATATCCCAGAATATCAAGGCAGAAAATTCCACATTATCTGCTTTGAAATGAAATATATGACAGTGTAGACTCAGATAACCCAGTTCAAAGCAGATTTTCTGCATTGATATTCTGGGATACAAGGCTGTGTGAAAGGGCCTTGGGACATTTTCCCCATTTTAAGAATCCTAAACTACTTTTATTTCCCGCACCCTATCCCTGGAGACCCACTTTTCCATGGCAGTGGGATTGCATGCTGTTGTGAGGCAAGGGGCTATGTCGTCATCTACACTGACCGTTTTAATGCAGTTTCAAACTGGTATTGAAAAAAGTAATTTCCCTGTGCAGATGATTACACAGGAAATCCTGGGACAAGTTTGAGGCCTGGAAAGTGATGACACAAACTACAGATGCACATTAAGGGCTTTCTTTCCCACACCTTTATGAGAGTTTGAAAGGAGATAGTGTCAAAAGAGGAACCTATCAAAATCCAAAAGGACCTTCAGCTTTGGCCACTCGCAAAGATGAAAGGAAAATCCAAAGCTGTACAACACATAAAAGAACATGAGCTGTGTGAGACACAAACCAGAAAAAGGTAGAATTGTAAAAGAAGAAATGGAAAGACAAACATGGCATTATTGGATAAATGAGATAAAGTGGATAGGAATGGCACATTTTGAGTCATAATAACAATGTTTTTATCGGGAAATGAAAATTGAAGAAGAGCTAGAGTAGCATTACTAGTGAACAGTAATGTTGCAAAAGCAGTCATTGCAAACAATAGGCAATGGCAAATTTATTTATTTATTTATTTATTTATTATTTAAACTTATATGCCGCCACTCCCCTGGGGCTCGGAGCGGCTAACAAGAATAGCTAAAATCTAACAAAGTTTAAAAGCAATTTAAAACAATTTAAAAACAACAGTATCAAACATTAAAAGCCTGTCGGAACAGGTATGTCTTACATGCCCTGCGGAAAGCTGGTAAGTCCCGCAGGGCACGAACTTCAGGTGGCAGAGCATTCCAGACTGATGGCGCCACTGGTGTGAAGGCTCTGCGTCTGGTTGCCGTTAGATGCAAGGTCTTGACACTGGGGACTTCAAATAGATCTTGGTCCTCAGAACGGAGGGATCTCTGGGGTTGGTAGGGGGTGAGACGATCCCTCAGATACATTGGCCCCAGACCATGCAAGGCCTTAAAGGTGAGTACCATCACTTTGAAAGTGATCCAGTGCTCAATTGGTAACCAATGCAGCTGTAGTAAGATTGGTGTTATGTGGCATCTCATTGGAATTCCCACAAGAAGCCGAGCAGCTGCGTTTTGTACCAACTTGAACTTCCGAATCACCGACAGAGGGAGGCCAGTGTAGAGGGCGTTACAGTAGTCCAGTCTTGAGATGACCGTGGCCTGGATCACCATAGCTAGGTCATCCCTGGACAAGTAGGGGGCCAGCCGTCTAGCCTGCCGCAGGTGAAAGAAGGCGGTTCTGCTCACGCCGGAGACCTGGGCCTCCATTGTCAGCAGAGGGTCCAAAAGGACTCCCAGACTCTTTACCAATGATGATGGGCGTAACGCCTCGCCATCCAGAGTGGGCAGATGGATGTCCCCACTGCCCGGTCCACCCAGCCATAGGATCTCCGTCTTTGCTGGATTCACCCTCAACCTGCTGGCACGCAGCCATCCAGTAACGGCCTCGAGGCACTGATGGAAACAATCGGGTACAGAGTCCAGTCGGCCTTCCATCTTCAGCACCAGCTGAGTGCCATCGGCATACTGATAACACTCAAGCCCAAAACCTCGAACCAGCTGAGCAAGTGGTCGCATATAGATGTTAAACAACAGAGGGGAGAGAATGGCCCCCTGAGGAACCCCACAAGATAGAGGGGACCTCTCAGAGACCAGGCCTCCCCTCTCCACTCGCTGTGCACGGTTGTGAAGAAAGGAGGACAGCCAGTTTAAAGCTGTCCCCCTGATTCCAGCAACAGCAAGGTGGTGGGTCAAGAGATTGTGGTTGACTGTGTCAAATGCTGCTGTGAGATCCAATAGCACAAGCAGCGCTGACCCGCCCTGGTCAAGCTGGCATCGAAGGTGATCCGTGATGGAGACCAGCACAGTCTCTGTCCCGTGCCCCGCACGGAAGCCGGACTGGAAGGGATCTAGTCCGGCTGTGTCGTCTAGGAATTGCTGCAACTGCTCTGCTGCTGCCCTCTCAATCACCTTGCCCAGAAACGAGAGATTTGAAACTGGGCGGTAACTGGAGGGAACCGAGGGATCTATTTTGCTGAAGGAACCTCAGGGACCACTCCGACACAGTCTCAAACAGCTGGGATAGGCTGTCCGCTGGTGCGCTGGGCGCACGGTACACCAGCAGAAAGGCTATGCTCTCACAGGAATCCCACACCAGGCCAACACTTTCAATGCCAGAGATGCTCAGCACAGGAACTGCCCTAAGAGAAAAACTTTCTCGGGTGAGCATAGCCACCCCCCCCCCCGCCTCCCAGTCCGCATCTGGTGAGTGATTACATAATCTGGAGATGTTATTTCCTGGAGTAGGATCTCATCCCCCTCTTGGATCCAAGTTTCTGTAATGCACACTAGGTCAGCTCCCTGATCATTAAGAAAGTCCCTGATGGTAGCAGTTTTGTTCCTTGTGGACCTAGCATTCACTAACACCTGAGTAGGAGGGGAGGAAACTGTTTGCCTGTCACAGATGTACCTGGGGATAGGCCGCAGGTTAGAGGGGGGCCGAGTCTCCCGCCGACTCAACCTTCCTCTAGTATTTGGCCTGCGCCTACCGTCGTACCTCCCCCTCCCAGAGATCGTAGGAATCCCCATGCATAGACCTACTTCTCTTGGAGGCTCTGCAGCACAGATTAGGTGCCCAGTGTTTGACTAGCCATCTGAAAAGGAGATGGGGCATGGCCAATTAACAAGTGGTCATAAGTGGAGCCCTCAGAGTGGTGAGGAGCAGGTGTAAAGGCCAGAGCACCCGGCCAGCATTGTGGGTGGGGGGATAATCTAGAAAATGTCGGATCCAGATTCCCTTGAGAGTGCTGGAATGGGTTCTTAACTCCTGTAGACTGGGAAGACTCTCTTTTATGCCCACAGTTCTTATATTTGAGTCCCAGGCTCTGGTATCTTTGGGGTGTACTCTCTCCTCCATATTTACAGATCTGGAGCCACCTGGGGGAGCGTGGGCCAATTTGTGGGAGGGGGCAGTAGCTGTAGATCTTGTCCGGTTGCCAAATCCCACTCCCCAGAAGATTCTAGTTTTAAATTTCTTTTGATGACAGCCACGTCTCTGGGACCTACGTTTCAGAGGTCTGCCAGTTCCTATAGCTGTACATCTGTCCATGTCTGGGGCTTCCGGCCCTCCAGAGGCCACCGTCAGTCTGTCCTGACCTGCAGTCAATCCAGCACTCTGCAAAGCGCCAGAAGCTCCCTCCGCCAGCAAAATAGTTTGATATGGCCTTTCATCAGAGATCCGGTGCATATCATGGTGATGTTTCCATCTCTGATCAAGATAACCCGCACGCCTGCACCGGAACTTCTTGGGAGTTGGAGAGGAAGATCACCAACAGTGGCCCCAAGATCAGTCGCCATCTTCAGAGCGTGCCTCTTTGATAGAGAGAGGCAGCGACGTTGCTGGGGGCTTCCACAAAAGGGGGACACTAAGGGAGAGACAGGCACCCGTCTAAGGATCTCTGTCACATCCAATGCCTCCACTTCAGGCAGAGAGGGCCAATCCTTTTCCTGATTGGTGGTCCCCGGAGCTCCCCGCCCAGACCAAGGGCAAGGGTAAGACAGTCCGAGATCGAGAGGGCAAAAACCATCGAACAAGCAGCCATGAGAAGCAGACTCCAGAATCTCCCCCTTTGGCATCGAGGACGCATCCTGGCTCATCTCTGTAAAAAGTTACAGATTGCTTATTTTAGGGCTCTTCCACACAGCCCTATATCACAGAATATCAAGGCAGAAAATCTCACAATATCTGAGTATGGACTCAGATAACCCAGTTCAAAGCAGATATTGTGGGATTGTCTGCCTGAATATTCTGGGATATAGGGCTGTCTGGAAGGGACGTTAGTCCACACTGCCATATTTTCCAGTTCAAAGCAGGAAACATGGGATTTTATTATTTATTTTATCTTAGAATATATGCTATGAACTGGGTTATCTCAGTTCACACTCAGATAATTTGGGATTTTCTGACTTGATATAGGGCTGTGTGGAAGGGCCCTTAAATGCAGCTATCCCCCCCCCCCCCCGAAGTGAGTCCTCGTGAGGTGTAGACCAACAGGAAATGTTAAAAGAGGTGCTATCCCACTTTACATTCTATGTTTGCCTCCTACTGAATCCTGGATTTGCAGATTAGGGGAGGGCCCTTTTAAAATTCTCAGTCAGACAGGTCCAGCCCCTTCCTATACTGCAAACTCCAGAATTCTGGAGGAGGCAGCAACAGGGTTCAAAGTGGAACAGCAACACTTTAAAGTGTAATGTGACAATGTCATAAACATCTTTGAATTCATTTAACAGGGTCCCTGTATTTCCAGCCTTTCCTTGGTATATTATACTGTATTTCCTAGAGTATAATGTGCAATTGAATGTAAAATGTGCCTCAGTTTTGAAGGTATGTGTTACAAGAAAAGGATTTTCTGGAAAATGTAATGCAAGGCAGGTGGCTGCAAAATAGATGTTGGAAAGCTGCACCCCTCTGTCAGGTCTGGTTGGAAGCTGAAAGTGACAATGAAAAGGCTGGTGAGAACCTGCACCCTTCTCATCGGCATTTTCGTGGCCACCATCAGCTTTCCACCAGACTTTTCAAGGCTACTGCAGCCTCTCCATCCTCTGTCCCTAGCTGAGATCCCTTGCCCAAAAGTGTAGACAGGTTTAGGTGTGCGATTCTAATGCATTATCAAATCTAAAGTGTACCCCAATTTTAGTGATGTAATTAAGCCAAAAAAGATGAGCATTAGACTTGAAATATGGTATTTGTTCTGTATTTATTTGTTGTTTTGTCTTTGCCCCCTGGTCATCAGATTGTTACTTGTTGCTAGTTCTTGCTGTTGCTGTGTAGCTGCAAATAGATATACCATATTTCATTGCATAATAGACACACTTTCCCCCATTTTTTTCATCAAAAAAGGACACTCTTTTCTCCTTCCTCCGAGGCAAAATCTGACATTCAGGTCTTTGGATTTGGATCTTATTTTATTTATTTATTTATTTACAGTTCTTATATTCCGCCCTTCTCACCCCGCAGGGGACTCAGGGCGGATTACAGTAAACACATATATGGCAAACATTCAATGCCAGTTTGACAGACAACATTTAACAGACAAATACACCAAGGCTATTTAACTTTTTTTTTCTGGCCGCCAGGGGAGCTGCTGCTTTTCATCGTCCATCAACGACACCGATGAAGTTCTTCCGCATTCCACATTCCCCGGAGTCTTTATTTATGGCCTCATAAATTAGTTAAATTTAGCCTCCCACCTTCCATCTTCCCTCCTTTCTCCAAATAACTTTATTCTAACTTTTGTAAACTGCCTTGCCTTAGAGCAGTGGTTCTCAACCTATGGGTCCCTAGGTGTTTTGGCTTACAACTCCCAGAAATCCCTGTTTACCAGCTGTTAGGATTTTTGCAAGTTGAAAGCCAAAACATCTGAGGACCCACCAGTTGAGAACCACTGTCTTGGAAGAAGGATAGAGAAGAGTGGAACCTCAAAGACTTCAATTTTATTTATTAGTTTACTTCATTTATACTTTGCCTTTCTCACCCTGCAGGGGACTCAAGGCGGCTTACAGATTCTGGCAAGATTCAGTGCCATATATTAATATAATAATAAAACATACCCCATCAAACTGTAAAACAGTTAAAACACATGAACAAATAAAACACATAGAACAATGAAACAGATTAAAACATATAAAATGCTTGATTCCATTCATCCATAATATTTTTTCAGACTGTGTTGAAATCCATAATGTCTTATTCTCCAAACACCTGCATAGAGAGCCAGGTCTTTTTTCTGAAGACCAGAAGGTATGGGGCCTGCCTAATGTCACTGGGGAAGGAGTTCCACAGGCAAGGAGCCGCCACTGAGAAGTCTCTGTCTGTTATCCCCACCAATCACACTTACGAAGAGGGTGGGACCAAGAGCAGGGCCTCCTCAGCAGATCTTAAAGCTCTAGTTGATTCAGAAGGGGAGATGCGTTTTTAAACTACCATGCTTTTGGATTAGTGGTTCCCAACCTGTGATCCATGGACCACCAGTGGTCTGCAAAAATTAAAATATGGTCTGCAGCCTCACCGTTACTACGAGAGTGACTGGTCTCGCAAAACACTTACAGTGCTGAGACTTATTAAAAATGGTTTCTGTGGGTGAGCAGATGGCGAGTACCGGATGGCATATGTTCTGTATCAGAAATTAGAGCTGATGTGGTCTATTCAATGCAGTTTTTTTAATCAGCCTCCCAAATAACCAAACTGACTCAAAAGTTGACCAAAAACTGATTCATACCCTTTTGGTAGTAATGTTGGAGAGTGGTCCCTGATCAACATGGTCCCTGATCAACATGGTCCCCTGCTTTGGAGAAAGGAAGGAAGAAGGAATCACTCCAAAAAGAAAACAGAAATACCAAACGGGAGTGTGGCTATTATGCAATGAAATACAAGTAACTAATAACAATCTGCCAGTGGTAAACTCCAGCTACCATAAAAATAGTTCTGTAGTCCCTGCTTGTGTAATCCCAGGGAGTAACAGGCTTATTGTGGCATAAACTTTGGAGGGCTACATTTTAAGAGATTTTTGAAACATTTCTCCTCAAAAGTCCAGCAGTAATGAGACCTGTGATACTTTTGTCTGTGTTTCTTACTAGCATCATCCAGTACATTAATGGGAGATGAATTTGAGGACAGTTAGGACAAATGGCTGGAAAACTTGGCTCAAGAGCAGTATGTATGAAAAAGATCTTGTTGTCCTCATGGACAACAAGTTAAACACGAGCCAACAATGTCATGCAGTGGCAAAAAAAAGCCAATGGGATTTTGGCCTGCATCAATAGGAGTCTAGTGTCTAGATCCAGGGAAGTCATGCTGCCCCTCTATTCTGCCTTGGTAAGATTACATCTGGAACACTGTGTCCAATTCTGGGCACCACAATTGAAGATGTTGAAAAGCTAGAATGTATCCAGAGGAGGATAACTAAAATGATCAAAGGTCCAGAGAACAAGTCCTATGAGGAGTGCCTTAAACAGCTGGACATGCTTAGCCTGCAGAAGAGAAGGTAGAGAGGAGACATGATAAATATGTGAAGGGAAGTCATAGGGAGAAGGGAGCAGGTTTGTTTTCTGCTGCCCTGGAGACTAGGACTCGGAAAAAATGGCTTCAAACTACAGGAAAGGAGATGCCACCTGAACATTTGGGAAGAACTTCCTAACAGTAAGAGCTGTTTAGCAGTGGAACTCTCTGCCCCAGTGTGGTGGAGGCTCCTTCTTTGGAGGCTTTTAAGCAGAGACTGGATGGCCATTGGTCGGGGGTGCTTTGAATGCGATTTTCCTGCTTTTTTGGCAGAGGGTTGGACTGGATGGCCCACGAGGTCTCTTCCAATTCTATGATTCTAAGCCAATGATTTGTATCTCAATAAAGAAAGACACTGATTGGCCTGGATCAGGGCTTCTTTTCAGGCTCTTTGATGGCGGAAAGCATGTTTTATTGATTTTATTGTTTATGGAATTTTAAGGATGTTTATAACTGTTTATATTATTGTGGCATCAAATTCTGCCGGTTTTGTAAACCGCCCTGAGTCGCCCTCGGGCTGAGAAGGGCGGTATAGAAATATAGCAAATAAATAAATAAATAAGCAGCAATGATTTCCCCCCTCTGCTGCGCCCATTGGCTACCGTTCCTCCATCTTTTTTTCTCCTGGAAACTTATCAGGGATTACCATTTAGGATTTTCCAACTGAGAACAAGGCAGGAAAGGACCCGAAAAAGTGTGCACTGCCCCTTTAAGAGCCCTTCTTCTCCGGCATCTCGCTGCTGGTCGGGAGGGTGACTGAGTACGGGCGGCGCTTCCGCCGGAAAAAGCCGGAGTCCGCGTCACGTGGAAAAGGTGCACTGCGGAGGGTCACGTGGGGCGAAAGATGGCGGCTCCAGAAGAGCGAGAGGAGGCGTTTCTCACTTTTTACACGGAGGTAACTGCCACCGACCGGCCTTCCTTCCTTCCTGGTCCCCCCTCGCTTCCTTTCCGGGTTGGGCCTCTTCCCGCGAGCACCGAGGGAGCCTGCCTGTTACTTCGTCTCTTTTTCCTCTCACAGGCCCCATTTCTCCAATTGCTTCGGGAGAAGGCTTTTCTGAGGAAATAGGCTCGCTGGTCTCACATCGCCTGGCCTCCGCCGAGAAATCCGGGCTGTTTCCATAATTATGGGTGGTTGGTAACCTGCGTGGCACGCAGTTTGAAAAGGCCAGGCTGTTGTCGAAGGATTTCATGGTCGGAATCACGGTTGCTGTAAGCTTTTCGGGCTGTATGACCATTCCCTCCTGACGTTTCGCCCGCATCAATGGCAGGCATCCTCAGAGGTTGTGAGGTCTGTTGGAAACTAGGAAAATTGGGTTTATATATCTGTGGAATGACCAGGGTGGGAGAAAACTCTTTGTCTGTTGGAGGTAAGTGTGAATGTTTCAATTGGCAGTAAGAAGCCACATTTTGGAAACTGCTAGGCCATCAAATGCTAATCAAAGTGGCCAATTGAAACATAATAATACTTTATTTATATACTGCTCTATCTCCCCGAGGGGACTCAAAGCGGTTTCCAAGTAACATCATCAATGTTGTTGTTCATTCGTTCAGTTGCTTCCAACTCTTCGTGACCTCATGAACCAGCCCACCCACAGTTCCCGGCTGGTTGTCACGACCCCTAGCTCCTTCAGGGTCAATCCAGTCACTTCAAGGATGCCATCCATCCATCTTGCCCTTGGTCAGCCCCTCTTCCTTTTTCTTTCAATTTTCCCCAGCATCATTGTCTTCTCCAAGCCTTCCTGTCTTCTCATTATGTGGCCAAAATACTACATCTTTGCTTCTACTATCCTTCCCTCCAGTGAACAGTCGGGCTTTATTTCCAGAAGTATGGACTGGTTGGATCTTCTTGTGGTCCAAGGCACTCTCAGAACTTTCCTCCAACACCACAATTCAAAAGTATCTATCAAAAACATCATCAATGCATGCAGAATAAACAACATAAACATAAGATTAACAAAACAATATGAGCATAAAAATTGTCACCATAACACATATATATTAAAAGTAATTCTCCCTGTTCAAGGCAATTTAAAAGGCTGGGCCGAGATTAGTGCAAGCTCAAAAATTCTAGGGGGGATTGGAAATTAAGTGCAGTGCTATAACAGGCAACAGCAATAATAGGTACGGGTCTATGGGTGTTCATTCCAGGGCCTATTAGAGGAAGTAACCTGGGTCATTGCTAGGAAAAACCAGACTATATTTAACAATGTCTAGGGCTGAGCTAGAACATAGAATCATAGAGTTGGAAGAGACCTCATGGGCCATTCACTCCAACTTCCTGCCAAGAATCAGGAATATTGCATTCAAAGCACCCTTGACAGATGGCCACCCAGCCTCTGTTTAAAAGCTTCCAAAGAAGGAGCCTCCACCACACTCCAGGGCAGAGAGTTCAACTGCTGAATGGCTCTCACAGTCAGGAAGTTCTTCCTAATGTTCAGGTGGAATCTCTTTTCTTGTAGTTTGAAGCCATTGTTCAACGTCCTAGTCCCCAGGGTAGCAGAAAACAAGCTTGCTCCCTCCTCCCTATGACTTCCTCTCACATTCGCACCTCCAACAGGCAAGAGTTCTTTCCCCCACCCTGGACATTATTCCACAGATATATAAACCCCCATTTTCCTAGTTTCCAGCAGACCTCACAACTTCTGAGGATGCCTGCCATGGATGCAGGTAAATCATCTGGAGAGAACGCTTCTGGAATATGGCCATTGTTGTTGTTGTTCATTCGTTCAGTCATCTCCGACTCTTCGTGACCTCATGGACCAGCCCACGCCAGAGCTCCCTGTTGGCTGTCACCACCCCCAGCTCCTTCAAGGTCAGTCCAGTCACTTCAAGGATGCCATCCATCCATCTTGCCCTTGGTCGGCCCCTCTTCCTTTTACCTTCTACTTTCCCCTGCATAATTGTCTTCTCTAGGCTTTGCTGTCTCTTCATGATGTGGCCAAAGTACTTCAACTTTGTCTCTAGTATCCTTCCCTCCAGTGAGCAGTCGGGCTTTATTTCCTGGATCTGGTTGGATCTTCTCGCAGTCCAAGGCACTCTCAGAACTTTCCTCCAACACCACAGCTCAAAAGCATCTATCTTTCTTCGCTCAGCCTTCCCTAAGGTCCAGCTCTCACATCCGTAGGTTACTACAGGGAATACCATGGCTTTGACTAAGCGGATCTTTGTTGCCAGTGTGATGTCTCTACTCTTTACTATTTTATCGAGATTGGACATTGCTCTCCTCCCAAGAAGTAAGCGTCTTCTGATTTCCTGACCACAGTCTGCATCTGCAGTAATCTTTGCACCTAGAAATACAAAGTCTGTCATGGCCTCCACATTTTCTCCCTCTATTTTCCAGTTGTCAGTCATTCTTGTTGCCATAATCTTGGTTTTTTTTATGTTTAGCTGCAACCTGGCTTTTGTGCTTTCTTCTTTCACCTTGATTAGAAGGCTCCTCAGCTCCTCCTCGCTTTCGGCCATCAGAGTGGTGTCATCTGCATATCTGAGGTTGTTAATGTTTCTTCCAGCAATTTTCACCCCAGCTTTACATTCATCAAGCCACGCACATCGCATGATGTGTTCTGCATACACATTAAAAAAGGTTGGGTGAGAGTATGCAGCCTTGCCGTACACATTTCCCAGTCTTGAACCAGTCTGTTGTTCCGTGGTCAGTTCTTACTGTTGCTACTTGGTCCTTGTACAGATTCCTCAGGAGAGAGACAAGGTGGCTTGGTATGCTCATCCCACCAAGAACTTGCCATAATTTATTATCATCCACACAGTCAAAGGCTTTAGAATAGTCAATGAAGCAGAAATAGATGTTTTTCTGAAACACCCTGCCTTTCTCCATTATCCAGCGGATATTGGCAATCTGGTCTCTCGTTCCTCTGCCTTTTCTAAACCCAGCTTGAACATCTGGCAACTCTCGCTTCATGTATTGCTGGAGTCTTCCTTGCAGGATTTTGAGCATTACCTTACTGGCATGAGAAATAAGGGCCACTGTACGGAAGTTTGAGCAGTCTTTCACATTTCCCTTTTTTGGTATAGGGATATAAGTTGATTTTTTCCAGTCTGATGGCCATTCTTGTGTTTTCCGTATTTGCTGGCATATGGCATGCATCACCTTGACAGCATCACCTTTTAAGATTTTAAACAGTTCAGCTGGGATCCCGTCGTCTTCTGCTGCCTTGTTGTTAGCAATGCTTCTTAAGGCCCATTCAGCCTCACTCCTCAGGATGTCTGGTTCTAATTCATTCACCACACCGTCAAAACTATCCTCGATATTATTATCCTTCCTATACAGATCTTCTGTATAGTCTCGCCACCTTCTCTTGATCTCTTCAGCTTCTGTTAGGTCCCTGCCATCTTTGTTTCTTATCATACCAATTTTTGCCTGAAATTTACCTCCAATGTTTCTAATTTTCTGGAAGAGGTCTCTTGTCCTTCCTATTCTGTTGTCTTCTTCCACTTCCATGCATTGGTTATTTAAAAATAGTTCCTTATCTCTTCTGGCTAACCTCTGGAATTGCGCATTTAACTGGGCATATCTCCCCTTATCACTGTTTCCTTTTCCTTTCCTCCTTTCTTGGGCTACTTCCAGTGTCCCAGCAGACAACCATTTTGCCTGAATATGGCCATACAGCCTGAAAAACTTACAGCAATCCAAAGGTCAGGATGTTAGACATTTTCTGGGGAGGAAAAGAGCTTGGCTGCTGAGAAAGGGCTTCAGGGAGGGCTGCCTCCCTGGGATGACGTAGAGGGGATCCTAGTGGATGTGGCCTGGCTCCTGATAAATGCAATGCCTTTGTTCACAGTGTTCCTCTTGGCCTCTTTCAAATAAGTCAGTTTCATAGTGTTGTAAAAATAAAGCAACGGATCATGTGTGTGATTCATTGACGGAAGGGGAATTTAAAATGTAACAGAGTTACATAGCAAGGAACGTTTTCCGTGTCTGTTCAGAAGCAAACTGCATTGAATTTCGTGAAGCCTTCTTCTTAGGTAACTCTGAATAGATTTTTGTGAAAATATTAGTAATATTGTGAAAATATTAGTAGGCTACACTCTCGGACCTGCTTACCTGGGAATCAGTTAATAATAAACGTTATTTATACCCTGCCACCAGGAACAAGGGTTTAACCCCGGTGGCACAATGGGTTAAACCCTTGTATATATTGTCAAAGGTTTTCATGACGGGGGGGGGGGGGGGGTGGAGTCAGCCATGGCTGGGTAAAGACGTCTTTCCCTGCAGCTCTCAAGGAAAAAGCAAATATGCAGTGAAATAATGGGCCAATGGACTATCTTTTTGGATTGAAAAGGAGAGGAAAGCTGTGAAGCATTCAAGGTGCAGAAAAAAAGCTTTAAAAGGTAATTTATTACCGTTTAATAGCTTTGATTTATGGGTCCTGGCAGAGACGGTTGCGAAAGCTGGTGGCTGTGAAAGTGAAAGTAACTGTTAATGCTGAGTGCATAGTGCTGGAAAAGGAAAAAACAGCCCAGCAATTTAAATAAACATCCAGATAATTAGAAAGACTTTGTCTAATAATGCTAATTGGAACGGAAATTGGAAGGTCTCAGCAATGATTAAAGGCATGTTCCTCCTTTGAAGAAGAAGGAGTGAGTTATTCTCATCAGTTTAAAACTGAATCCCCTGGTTTCAAGGGAAGCATTGCAAGGCATATTTAATTGGAATCTTTTGGACTGTGCTGTACAGAGGGAAATCAAGTAAATAAAAATTGATAACAAGTGGAAGGAGCAAATTTGACGGGATTGACGGGAAGTTGAATGAGAAGGGAGAAACAAAGACAAGGGAAAGAGCAGGAGAGTCTCCCAAAAAATCCTCTGTGGTCACGTATAAAGCCTTCTGATAGAGCTTTTTCAAGATTGGAAAGGGTGGGAGCTCCCCAAGCCCTTCAGCCTCCCCAGGAAATGAGTGCCCCCCCAATCAAGGGAAAACAATTAAAAAGGACCCCCCCCCAAACGGGGGGGGGGGGCAGCAGGGGGAGGAGGTATCTCTACTTCACTGCCATCTTTAACAGCAGAAGCAGAAGGAGGCAGTGAGAAGAAGAAAGAAATGGACAATAGCCAATTGTTAAGTAAAATAGCAGAATTCATTAAAAAGGAGAGCGAAAAGAGAGTTGAACTCGATGTTTGATAAAGAAAGAGAAATGAGGGAAAAGGATATTCAGGCATTGAAGCAAGATATTTGGACCAGTGCCAAGGAATTTAAAACCCAACTGGAGGCCGAGAGAAAAAGTTTGGATGAAAATTTTCAGACAATAAAAGGAACTCTGCAAACAAAGCATGGAGAAATACAAACAATCAAAGCAGAAACTGAAAAGAACAAACAAGAACAATGAGCACTTAAACAACAAACACAGCAAAATGAAAACAGGCTTTCAGATGTGGAAAGAAAGTTTGTGTACATGCAAGATAACCAAAGAAGGAACAATGTAACAATTAAAAACTTTCCAGAAGGGAATAAAAAAGAAGATTTGAAAACTGAAATTCTGAAATGGCTGCAGAAAATCACACCAACACTAAATTGGACAGAATTGGATTTGGAACGAGTCCATCGTCTTCCGTCTGGAAGAAATAAAATAATTCGAGTTCATAACTTCCGTCAAAGAAAGATCTGATGAAAATACTAAAGAAGAACCCAGAATATTTAACGATGGGTGAATCAAAACTGGAAATGTTTAATGACTATTGTCCTGAAACCAAGAATCGGAGATACTCAATGAAGCCAATTAATGAAGGCTGGAATGTTGTATACCTGGGGATATCCGATCTTTCTCAAATTCCAATGGAAAGGCAAGAGATACAGAATAGACTAGCTGGAACAAGGACATCAACTAATGTAGGAGCTTGGCATAGCAAGAAAACAAGAGAGAGATCAAAAGAAAAAGGAGAAGAACGGATCAGAGGGAGGAGAATTGGAGGGAATAATCGGCGCCATTGGAGGAATTGAGATGTAAGAAGAAATTAAACACTGCAATCAAAATTTATTTATTTGAAATGAGCACTCGGGGGGGGGGGGGAGGGAGACTCTGGGCCACTGGATGACTTCACCCCCCTCCAATTGGGAAGGCCGGCTGCCATGGTTGGGACCAGAAGTCCCGAAGAATGGATGGGGAGGAAGGGGGGAATGAGGAGAGGGGGGAAGCAGGGGGGAGTGCAAGGGTTCACATTGGTTCAAGCCACAAAAAAGCTTTTAAAGGGAAATGGAAATGATGTTCCATAAGTTAAGAATCTCAACACTTAATACGAGCGGTCTAGGGACGGTAATTAAAAGAAGGCGGATTGAAGCCTTACTGAAGTAGGATGCGGCGGACATTATCTTCCTACAGGAAACGCATCAGAATAAACCGGGTTCAAATGAACTAAAATCGAGTTGGATAAGGAATTATGAAAAATCTTTTGGGTCAGCAAAATCAAGAGGGGTAGCTATAATAATTGCAAAGAAATGCAATTTTGTCATAAACAAGGTACTGAAAGAGAAGGAGGGCAGATACATAATAATGTATGGCGAAATAGGGGAAGATAAATATGTATTAATAAATGTATATGCACCAAATGTAAAACAGCGAGAATTTTATGAAAAAGTGTTAGAACAAATAGAGAATTATCACCAGCAAAATGTAATATTTGGAGGTGACTGTAATTGTTACCTGGACCCAAAAAAGGATAAAACTATGCTAGCATCAAAAATTAGAAATATTGAAACAACAGATTTAAGTAGAGTAATGAATAAATGGCAACTAAAGGATGTGTGGAGATTGGTAAAAGGGAATGAAAATAGATATACATATTATTCAGCGGTGCATAAGGTGTATACAAGAATAGATTATATTTTTGTCTCTAAAAATATGTTAAGTAAAGTGTTAAATGCTGATATTGGAACAGTTAAGATTTCGGATCATGCCCTGGTATCAACTGAGATTGCTTTGAAATGTGATTATGATAAAATGAGGAGGTGAAGATTAAATACAAAAATATTGAATTATAAAGAGATAGTGGATAGAGTGAAAGCAGAATGGCAAGAAACTTGGGGTTTTAATGAAAAGGAGGTAACAAGAGGAGTGCTATGGGACACTATGAAAGGGGTGACGAGAGGGTTATGTATAAAAGAGACAATCTCAAAAAAAGGCAAGAAGAAAAGAAAAGGAATCTAGAAATAGAAATTGAAGAGATTGAAAAAGCATATGTAATAAAGAGAGATACGTGAACTTACACAAGGTTGAGAGCAAAAAAAGAGGAATTGGATAAAATGGAAATAGATGAAGTACAAGAATATCTAATTTATTTAAGGAGGGAATATTTTGAGTTTAGTGACAGGAATTCAAAGATGTTAGCCAAATCCATACAAAAAAAGAAAATGGAAGGCATGATGTTGTTGTTGTTGTTGTTCATTCGTTCAGTCGTCTCCGACTCTTCGTGACCTCATGGACCAGCCCACGCCAGAGCTCCCTGTCGGCCGTTACCACCCCCAGCTCCCTCAAGGTCAGTCCAGTCACTTCAAGGATGCCATCCATCCATCTTGGCCTTGGTCGGCCCCTCTTCCTTTTGCCTTCCACTTTCCCCAGCATAATTGTCTTCTCTAGGCTTTCCTGTCTCCTCATGATGTGGCCAAAGTACTTCAACTTTGTCTCTAGTATCTTTCCCTCCAGTGAGCTGTCGGGTTTTATTTCCTGGAGGATGGACTGGTTGGATCTTCTCGCAGTCCAAGGCACTCTCAGAACTTTCCTCCAACACCACAACTCAAAAGCATCGATCTTCCTTCGCTCGGCCTTCCCTAAGGTCCAGCTCTCACATCCGTAGGTTACTACAGGGAATACCATGGCTTTGACTAGGCGGATCTTTGTTGCCAGTCTGATGTCTCTACTCTTGACTATTTTATCGAGATTGGACATTGCTCTCCTCCCAAGAAGTAAGCGTCTTCTGATTTCCTGGCCACAGTCTGCATCTGCAGTAATCTTTGCACCTAGAAATACAAAATCTGTCATGGCCTCCACGGTTTCTCCCTCTATTTTCCAGTTGTCAATCATTCTTGTTGCCATAATCTTGGTTTTTTTTACGTTTAGCTGCAACCCGGCATGATAAATACGATAAAAGATAAAACAGGTAAACTATGTAGAACTATGAAAGAAAAATTGAAGGTATTTGAAGAATTTTATGATGAATTATACCAAACCAAAACCTAGTTCTATAGTAGCAATTAGGAAATATGTGGAGGAAAATTGGGAGAGTAAGTTGGAGGAGGCAACAAGAATGATTGACAACTGGGAAATAGAGAGAGAAAATGTGGAGGCCGTGACAGACTTTGTATTTCTAGGTGCAAAGATTACTGCAGATGCAGACTGTGGCCAGGAAATCAGAAGACGCTTACTTCTTGGGAGGAGAGCAATGTCCAATCTGAATAAAATAGTAAAGAGCAGAGACATCACACTGGCAACAAAGATCCGCATAGTCAAAACCATGGTATTCCCTGTAGTAACCTACGGATGTGAAAGCTGGACCTTAGGGAAGGCTGAGTGAAGGAAGATAGATGCTTTTGAGCTGTGGTGTTGGAGGAAAGTTCTGAGAGTGCCTTGGACTGCGAGAAGATCCAACCAGTCCATCCTCCAAGAAATAAAGCCCGACTGCTCACTGGAGGGAAGGATACTAGAGACAAAGTTGAAGTACTTTGGCCACATCATGAGGAGACATCAAAGCCTAGAGAAGACAATTATGCTGGGGAAAGTGGAAGGTAAAAGGAAGAGGGACCGACCAAGGGCAAGATGGATGGATGGCATCCTTGAAGTGACTGGTTTGACCTTGAAGGAGCTGGGGGTGGTGACAGCTGACAGGGAGCTCTGGCGTGGGCTGGTCCATGAGGTCACAAAGAGTCAGAGACGACTGAACGAATGAACAACAAGTTGGAGGAGAAAGATAAAGAGCTACTGGAAGAACCTATTAAGAAGATAGAAATAGAGAAAGTTATTAAGAATTTAAAATTTGGGAAAGCCCCAGGCTTGGTTGGCCTAGGGACAGAATATTATAAAAGCTTTAGAGAAGTTTGGACTCCAAAATTATTAGAATTGTATAATGGAATAATGAACGGAGATAAATCACCAGAATCATGGAGGAGATCACTAATAATATTAATACCAAAACCTGACAAAGATTTAACAGACCCGGGGTCATATAGGCCCATATTGTTAGTTAATCAGGATGCAAATATCTTATCTGCGATAATAGCCAATAGAATGAGTAAATGCATGTATAAGTTTATAAAAGATCAGTGTGGGTTTGTAAAAGGAAGACAAATGTCAAATTTGATAGGGAGAGTATTAAATATAATTTATTGGGCTAAAGAGGAGAAGAAAAAAGTAGGGATATTATCATTAGACATCTTCAAAGCGTTTGATTGTGTGGAATGGGAGACATTAACAGAAATTTTGAATAAATTTGGAATGGGAAATAGAATAAAAGGAATTTTAGAACAATATTACTCAAGGAACTCAGCAGTGGTAACTATAAATGGTGGAGTGACAAATGAAATAAAAGTGACAAGAGGAAAGAGACAAGGTTGCCCTTTGTCACCGATTTTATTTGCCACGGTGATAGAACTGTTCACAAATGTCATAAGGAAAGACAAGAATCTAGAAGGGTTAGGAAAAAAGGAGAAACAAGGGGAGTTTATTTGCTGACGGCACACTGCTATTTATAGAAAATATAGCAAAGAAAATGGATAAAATAAAAGATCATTTTGAGATATTTGGGAAAACAACAGGCTTACAAGTTAATTGGAATAAGTCAGAAATGATGCTACTCAATTATACAAAGGAAGAAGAAAAGGTTTTATAGAACAGAGTAAAATGAGAATAAGAATTAAGAATAAATTAAAATACCTGAGAGTAATAATAACAAAGGATTTAAAAAATGGAAGAGGTAAATGTAGTAACATTGAGGAAAGTGGTTCAGAAAAAGTTAATAGAGTATGAAGGTATACGCTTATCTTGGTTTGGAAGAATAGCATTAGTAAAAATGAAAATACTTCCAAAGATAAATTTTATATTTAGGATGCTGCCACTTCAAATCACAGAAGAAGAACTAAATAGATGGCAACAAATGATAAGTACTGCAATGGTAGTAAAAGAAATAGATTAAATAAACAGTTATGGTATAGATCACAAAAAGAGGGTGGACTAGCACTACCTAATATTAAAAAATATTATGAAGCAAGTAGATTAAGATTGGCTATAGAAGGAATGGTAAAAAAAGAGGGAACAGACCGGCTTAGTAATGACTCAGAAGAAGTGGAAGAAGAAATTTGGAATATATTTTTTAAACGGTTCACGAGAAAAGAAATTAGGGAAATCAGAAACACAATGCTGAGCAATACATTAGAAGTATGGAACAAATATAGGAGAAAGTTAATAATGGAGGGGTCAATTATAACCCCAATTGTAATGGAAAAGAAGTTTCCAAAAAATCTAAAAAAAAGTAATGGATAAAAAGTTAAGGGGAAAATTTTTAGATAAGATAGGGGATTGGATAAGGTGGGAATGAAGAAGGAATTGATTATGGAAGAGTTTAAAGAAATAAAATTGACATGGTTCCATTGTATACAATTAGAACAATGGCTCAAAAATTGGGGGGAAAATAATAGAAATGGAAGCAAACTTAACCAATTTGAACAAATAATACCGAAGGGAAGGGTTGTAGAAGAGCATGAAAATTTGAGAGGAATAACTAGTAAAATATATAATATAATAATTGAAATGAAGGAAATACAAAAAATAACATCCTTAAAGAAGTTTGGGAAGAAGATTTATGGAAAAAAATAAACGAAATAGAGTGGCAACAATTATGGGGACAAAGACATTTAAAAAAAATTATCAATATGGGTTAAAGAAAATTATTATAAGCTAATATGGAAGTGGTATCTGACACCAGTAAGAATAGCATATATAAATAAAAATAATTCAAAAATTGTTGGAGAGGGTGTCAAGAACCAGGAACATATATACCTATGTGGTGGCAATGTAAATATGTAAATAATTTTTGGGAGAAAGTATTTAGAGAAATAGAAGATATAATGAATATGAAAATTGAGAAAAGTCCTAGTATAGCTTTATTATCACTATATAACAACAAACAATTGAAAAAGGAGGATAAAGAAGCGATAACAAACTTATTAACAATAGCAAGACTGCTCATAGCAAAAAATCTGGAAAAAAGAAATAAATATACAATAGAGGAGTGGTACAAGGAAGCATGGAAACTGGCAATAAATGATAAGCTTACATGTATATTAAAAGTTAAAAAAGATATATGGAAATAAAGTGATTTTGATGTTGTATGGGGAAAATTTGTTGTAAATGGTTTAAAAAAATAAAGAAGGAAGGTTACTGCCACAAGAAATGAGATTTTGGACAGATGATATGTAAAAGTTGTGGCTTGAAATGGGGGGTAGGGGAGCACAGTGGTGGGAGAAAAAAAGGGAATAAAATGCTTAAGCAAAAAAATTAGATTATATGTTAAAGAGGGTGTTGAATAATATGTAACTGCTATAAACAAATGTATAATAAATGTAATAATTATGATAAAGCAATAAAAATATTTAAAAAAAACAAACAGCTGGGGAAAAAACCAAAAAAACAAACAAAACAAAACAAAAAGGTTTTCATGACCGGAATCAGTGAGTTGTAAGTTTTTGAGGCTGTATGACATTGATCCAGAAGCATTCTTCTTGAACTTGGCCATACAGACCGAAAAATTTAAACCCTTGTAAGTAGTAACTTTATTTTTGTACCCTGCCTCCATCTCCCTGAACGGACTTGGGGTGGCTTACAAATGGCACAACGTGCCTAAAACAGCTCATAAAACAAACACACAATACAATAAAAGATAAAACCAATAGCATATAAAATAATAATTTAAGCTTAAGACAGCGTCAATAGCCTATGGTGAGAACTGTAATAAAACATGGTCAACTGTAAACAGGAACAAGGGGATAGAATAATGCTAGTACTAGCTCATGAACTAGGGCATGGGACTTAAGTGCAATACTGTGTCATTAATTGCGGACCATTGGGGTTAGACATTCTCAAAGGCCGGCAGGATTGCTGACCAATAGGTCAGCGGTTCGAATCCGTGGAGCGATGTGAGCTCCCGTCTCAGCTCTAGCTTCCCATGTGGGGATATGAGAGAAGCATTCCACAGGATGGTAAAACATCAAACATCAGGGCGTCCCCTGCAGATGGCCAATTCTCGCACACCAGAAGCGACTTGGAGTTTCTCAAGTCACTCCTGACATGGAAAAAAAATTCCCAAAGGCACTCGGGGTGGCTCACAGAAGTATTACAAGTGCTGAACATAAAATAAATGATACATAAACATATAGACTATAACAAAACACATTTACAACAGCAAGCATACATAAAATTGTTGTATATATATATTTTAAAATTCATAAAATGTATAAGGTGGGGCTTCAAAAAAATGTTTGGGAACTTTACTTGAAAGAAAACTGTCAAAGGTGAAGAACTGAGGAAAGTTGCTGTGAGAGGTCCAAACTTGCAGTGAATATTTAGACTTGTTGGGAACTAAGATGAAATATCACATACACACACACACATATTTTTTTTCCTGTCGTAGTCACTGTGAATCGTACATTTGGTATCTCTGCACCTGTGCAGTACAACTTCTAGAAAGTAAAAGAACATTTTAGCCCTCAGCTAGGCCCGCCCATCTTCCCCGAGAATATATAGCCCGTGGGCGGGGCTAGCTGACAGTTCTCTTAATCTGCTCACGTGTTTAGCAGCTTGGTGAACCTTCTGTTCGATTCTCTCCTTATCTGACGAACTACTACTGACTCTTCTGTTTTGTTTTTTTTATCTTGGACTGTTTTTCTGACAACTGTTCTGCTAAGCCCTCTTGCTACGACCTACCGTTGGACTGACGAGGTATTTTGAACCCCGGACCGGCTTTGGGTACCCCTATTGATCGATCCATCGATCATGGTGACCACTTCGTTTAAGAAGTGCTTCAAATGTCCGAACATCCTACCGGACACCGAGGGGCACTCCCTTTGCCTCACCTGTTTGGGTGAGGCCCATCTGACCCAATTGTGCCCTATATATCTCTTGTTCACCCCTCAAACGAGGAAAAACAGGGTCTCCAGACTCAGAGCGGCCTTCTACGAAAGGGCCCTGCTGCCACTCACTGCTCCAGAATAGGCCGCAGAGCACCCGGACTTACCTTTTTTGGTCTCCTCCACGGGCCTGGCCAAAAAGAAGACCAAAAGGCCTAAGACTAAAGGGTCGCAAGATGGCCGCCAAGCCTCCGCTCAAGAAAAAACTCCCGAGGAAAGAGCGGGAAGGCCGCGAGGCCACATCTCTGGCAGCTCCCAGCGCCCAAATAGAGGTGGGGCGCCCTCTACAGGTGGCTTGTGATTTCTTTGCTGCAGTAGCAACATCGACCCCATGAGCCGCACATGCACCCGCCTCGGAGCTGGTCGCCTGAACGCTGCCCACCTCGGCACTGCCATTCCCCTCACCTCCGCCCTTGAGCCGAGCTTGGGGGTCTCCGTTGGGGCCGATTGCGGCAGAGACCGTGCCGATGCTGTTGCCCCTGCCGTCGCTGCCGGTCTGTATACAACAGGAAGCTCCTGCCGTCCCACCCCCTTCGGGGGCTGAGGATGCGGCCGACGGCCCCGCAGGCCTCACCCAGGAAGACCAGGGTGATCTTCGCAGAGGGGAGCAACCCTCCGCTAATGGGCTTGCTGCCATCTCGGCTTCGGCGCCCTTTCTGCAGCCTTGGCCGCAGCACCCCTCGCATCGTGGGAGCAGCAGGCCAAAACGATCCAGGTCCCCTTCCCGGAGGGGTGGGAGGTCGCGCAGACGATGACATCGATCAACATTGAGGCGCACTCGCTCCTCCTCCACCTCATCATCTTCCACCTCTTCATCTTCCTCTTTGGGACGCTCGAGACAGAGCAGGAGATCCAGGTCCTCCAGACCCCCCTCCCCTGCTGGGGATGCCCACCCATGGGCCCCCTGCCCTGCCAAGGTTTCTGGCAAATGGGCCCATCGGGGCAAATGATATTTGTACAGGCCCCTGTACCTACTATGCCTGTACCTTCCTTTCCAGCTCCACCAGTGGTTGGGGCCCTGACTGTCTCTGCAGTTTGCCCCTCAACCTCGACAGAGAGGCCCTCTACGTCCTCTCAGGCTGCCTCAGGAAGGGCATCTTTGTGTGGATCCTCTACTGTGCTGAACTCTAATGACATGAACTTATGTAATACTTCTTCTGTGTTGACCTCATCCCAACCGCCTCCCACTCTGCCTGCCTCTACTCAAGGCAACTTGCTGGGGGATGATTCTGCTGCCCTGGTTGCGCCTCTACCTCACTCACAAGGTGACTCTACCCCTATGGGGCCATCTGGGGTTTCATTGGCTGAGGGTCCTGTGCATAGAGCCATTGAGCTGGATAGCTCCGATTCAGAACAAGAGCCCACTGATATGGCTCAAAATGGGGAGGGCGAAAATGCTTCATTCATACATCCTGCTGATGTTAACAAATTTGCAGCTCTAATTGATAGAATGATGAAAACTTTAGATATTCCTGCCCCCAAGCCTCTCGAACACGTGGAGGACCCCATGTTTCCTTCCGAAGAACAGGTTGTCACCCCTGCTTCTCCTCTGCCTGTATTACCATACCTCTTAAAGTTAGTGAAGGTAGTAGATATGTCTCCCTCCTCGGTCCCAGCTGTCCCTAGGAGGCTGGACTCACTCTACAAGATTGATGTATCTTCCACAAAATGGGTCACGACTCCGCCCAGGCCAAACACAGTGGTGGCCGAAGTGGCAAAGACAAAGCACCCCAAGAATTTGCTCACTGCCCCTCCCCCCCCCCCCCCCCCCCGATAGGGAGGGCAAGAAGGTGGACTCTCTGGGGGGCAAAGTGCATTTCTCCGCAGGGTTGTTCACCTGGATGGCGCATTACGCCACATATACCAGCGGCTATCAGACTTTCCTGCGGGGAATTTTTTTTTGCCATACATTGACTTGTTACCAACAGACCAGCAAAGGTTTCCCAGAGCACTGCAAGATGAGGCTCTGGCTTTGTCAAAGATGTAAAAAGACTTTGCAAAGCACATGGCTGAGGCCGCAGGCAATATTTTCTCTACTGCCATCTCAATTAGGAGGCACATGTGTTTATAAATGGTCGAGATTTAGTTCTTTTGTTCATTCTAAGGGGCTGGATACCATTAATGCTCCTATACCTGTTGTGTTAGATTTTTTGGTGTCCTTGTTGGATGCGGGTCTCTCCCATTCATCTTTGAAATGTTACTTAGCCACCATTTTATGGTTTAGACTAAAGTCAGGCCTGCCGTCATGTTTTTCCGACCCGCTGTTTAAAACTTTTTAAAGAGGTTTTGCTAATATCAGACCTTTGGTAGCACCAATAGCCCCCACATGGAGTTTGGAAGTTGTGTTGTCTGGCCTTTCAAAGCCCCCCTTTGAACCTTTGGCCAGGGTTGATTTCTCTTTCTTGTCATGGAAAACTGCCTTTCTTGTAGCTATTACGTCAGCCAGGCGTTCTAGTGAATTATGTGCCTTACGGGTGGATCCTCCCTATCTCAAATTTCATAGAGATAGAGCAGTTTTGCTAACTGATATCGCTTTCCTGCCTAAGATTTCTACTCGATTCCATATGTCTCAGGAATTGGTGTTACCAGGTTTTTTCCAGAATCCATCTACTCCTATGGAGCCCTCTCTGCATTTACTGGATGTTCACAGAGCGCTTGTCTTTTATGTGGAAAGGACGGCACCCATTAGAAAGATGCCTAGATTGTTTGTAAAATATCATAAGGATTCCTTAGGTCTCCCTTTGTCCTCGCAGAGGTTCTCCTCTTGGATAGTTTCTGTTATACGTTTATGTTATCGCCTGGCAGGTAAGGACTTACCATTACAGGTTAAGGGCCATTCCGCGAGAGCTGTGGCAACATTGACGGCTTTCTTGAAGGGAGTGCCTCTGGATGTCGTCTGCCGGGCGGCTATTTGGTCATCTCCATTGACGTTCGTGTCCCACTATAAGGTGGATACAGTTTCCGAGAAGGATACGGAGTTTGGTAGAGCGGTGATTTCTTCGGCAGTGGCATGATTCCCGCCAGCCGAGGTTAGTAGCTCACTAATGACCAAATGTACGATTCACAGTGACTACGACAGGAAATTATAAGTTGCTTACCTGTAACTAGTTTCCTGAGTAGTCACCTGTGAATTCGTACATACCCGCCCGTCCTCCCCTCGAGTATCATGCCACACCTTCCAGCTGCTTTGCGGCGGAAGAGAACTGTCGGCTAGCCCCGCCCATGGGCTATATATACTTGGGGAAGATGGGCGGACCTAGCTGAGGGCTAAAATGTTCCTTTTTACTTTCTAGAAGGTTCCGTAAGTTGTACTGCGAAGGCGCAGAGATACCAAATGTACGAATTCACAGGTGACTACTCAGGAAATGACAGTTACAGGTAAGCAACTTATAATTATTATGGTCCATAGATCCATCCATGAACAAACAATTGCTAATAAGATGAAATGTAACAAACCTAACATGTAAAAATGTTTCACCATGTTGAAATTGTCTTCCTGGAAATCTTTTGAAAGGTGACTAGCAAAGGATCTATTCAGTCATTGTGTGTAATGGTCAGTATTCAGGTTTCATTGAGTTTTTTTATCTAAACAATCATTTTCTTTAGGAACACAAGGCAAGCATGTATCTGAATCTGTATTTGGTCAGTAGATATGATAAAATTAAGTTAAACTGATCAACTAAAATTTGAGTTGATCAATTAAAATATACAGATATCGTATACCCTTTTAATAAATGAATTAGCCCTGTGAAGCCATCCTGCTGTACTTACTAGATAGTCAAATGCCTGTAGTACCATAAATTACTGAATTATTATAGCAGTAGTCTGTTGTGATATCTGTTGAACTACCAGGGGTCATGTACTGTATGCTTTTTGGATATTCAAGACTTTTATTTTTTAGAGCAATCTGATCAGTTGGAACACTCGCAGCATATTTGTATATGCTAGTTGACAGCAGCTCTCCAAAATCTCAAAATCTTCCACTCCTGCTACTTGAGATCTTTTTTTTATCTAGAAATGCCAGGAATTTTCCACTTGAATAGCGAATGCTTAGTCACTAGGCTTATAGGCACTTCTCTGGGAAATTTTAAAAAATGACTTTTCCAGTGTAAAGTCAAGGCATTTGCACAAAGCATCCAGGCTTGTATGTTCTACATACATCAGCACCATGCAACTAGTGTAGGAAGGTTGAGATATAAATGTCTCAGAATGCACTTCAACACAGCATCATTACAAACAGTCAGATACTTATTGTCCTGGATTTAAGGATTTACTGTCCCACCAATCCAAAGGTGTATCTTGGACCTAGTATATTGGCTCAAGAATGTTGGGTTGGTGTTGCTGGTCCATATATCTGGACCACACCTTAACATTGTATAATCCAAAAAAGAAACAAAAAATGGAACGAGTAGAGCCTGATAACTAACAAGGTAAGTTATTTTGCCTGTAAAGTATCTCTAAATTGTTCACCTTGGACTTTGTGAGGGGCAGTACATAGCTTGGGTTCTGCTTTTGGCTTCCACTGAGATTCTCTGTGTTTCTTTAAATTTAATAATATGCATTTCTAATTAATACTGACATCTTATCTCTGTAGGTGAAACAAATAGAAAGGCGAGATTCTGTTTTAACTTCAAAAAATCAGATTGAGAGACTTACTAGGCCTGGGTCATCTTATTTCAATCTGAATCCATTTGAGGTAAGTCCAAGTAGAAGTCCTACCACTGCATTTATCTTATATCTTCTGGTTATTGCTTTGTGATTTAAAATACATTTGCACAATGCTCTTCTTGTCCATCCAAGATCACCCTATGTAGCAATGTATTGACAATGTTACAGACAGATAGGAATTCCATTTTCAAAGCTTTTTCTTCTGTTTTCAATACTAGCATTGGCTAGTTACATGGAGTTATTAATGTAAATCTTGGTCAGTGTTACCATTGACTAAATAAATTAGCAAAAGACATCTTGCTTACAACCTTCCCCCAGAAGGTTTATTTGTGTTTCCGCAAACCTATGAGTTTTTTCCCTGTTCCTGCAGATTTGCTCTTCTTAAGCAATAGTGATGGATAGAAATTTTAGTTATATTGTTACATCCACATTGGGGGTATTGGCCCACTATGAATTTTGACAGTTGTTCCTTGAGCACAAAGAATGGAATTTTACATCCAGTTTATTGAGTAGAGATGTAGGCCTCAAAACAAGTGTGAGTTTTTGATAGTGATTTACTATCACACCACCACTAGTGGTTTTATAAGTATTGCTGGAAACGGCTATACTCAGAATCCTGTTAAGGCACACTGTTGGCATGAAAATACTTATATAAATAGATTTACTTTCTTATAGGCTATCTAAGTATGATTCTTTGCAACTACTCTAATATTCCCCTTACTTTTGACTTAGAGCTAGTTTACTATTGTGCAACTGCCGAGCTGAAGGCCTTGGCACCAGCTGTAGTTAGCTGCATAGTCGAAGGAGCACCATGTAGGGGGTGCTTTGAATGCAATTTTCCTGCTTCTTAGCAAGGGGTTGGACTTGATGACCCACGATGTCTCTTCCTACTCTATGATTCTATGTTAAAATTGTATGGGTTTTGGATATAGAGGTGTCCTGAAATGGTGTTGCTTATAATTATATTGTTGTGGACCCTGCAGGTGTTGCAGTTGGATCCTGAGGTTACAGATGAAGAGATAAAGAAAAGATTCCGTCAGGTATGTATCTGTAGTGTTGTTGATTTACTAACATAATGAGTGCTACAAGATGCCATTGTAATTATTATCGTAAGAGAAAACAAGGCACTGTAAGGCTATGACTTGTTCCGGCATGAATGTCAAATAAGCTGTGAGAGGTAGTTCAATCTGAGTATTTCTTAAAGAACCTATTGTTTTCTTTTCCCTTAATATATAATTAACAATGACACATATCTACAGTATAACAATGAATTTCAGCTATGTTTGGTTTTTTATTAAGTTTGTTGAGTAGTTGTTGATAGTTTCTATCTTCATAGTTGTGTGTCTGGCTAAAGTATTCAGGCTGTACTTACTAGTGCCCGGGGTGCTGTAATGACTCAAGAACATGAGTTAAAAGTCCCTAGTTCAAATATCTTTTCTGCGTTGGAACACAAATTATTCTTAACTGCAAATCTCTGTCCTCAGTATGAAGATGATACACATGTCTTGATAGTCAAATGATTTATGTGAAAAATTTAAGCAGCCTTAGACTCCATATCAGGAGAAAGGCAGAGTATAAATCCAATAAATAAATTAACTAATATGTGAAAATTGTTTTACATCCAGAAAAGTAGAGTTTCCCCTGGGGCCCCTTCCACACATCCCACATTTTCTGCTTTGAACTGGAATATATGGCAGTGTGGACTCAGATAACCCAGTTCAAAGCTGATATTGTGGGATTTTCAGCCTTGATATTCTAGGTTGTGTGGCTGTGTAGAAGGGCCTTGGGTTACATCCCTTAGGACTCTTCCACACTGCCATATAGTCAAATTATCAAGACAAATAATCTGGATTTTATATGGCAGTGTAGAAGGAACCTTAGTTCCCATTCCCACCTCAGGACCCTTCTATACTACCATATAAAATCCACATTATTTAGTTCAAAGGAGATAATGTGCGTTATCTGCTTTGATAATCTGGATTATATAGCAATGTAGAAGGGGCCATAGGTTTCATGGTCTTTGAGCTGCCCTGGACACAAATATGCAGGTTCTCTTTTACTGTTATAGATCACGTTTTTGCTGGACATATCCAGATGTCTTTCATTTGAGGGATCAGATGTTTGGTTTCAGTCTTTTGAATATTGAAAAGCTGGGTTGCAGGATATTGCATGGTGGTCCAGACTTGAGCAGCATGGGGGTTGTTCACAGTTTCAGTAAATATCATAGAAGTGCAAGATGCTGTGTTCCTCTAGGAAATGTGTTTGTTCTGAGGAAAGACATGTAAGAAGTCCATACTATATGTCCACAGAGCTCTCCCTTAAGAGAGTACAAGTTGGTTATCCGAGGCAAAGAAGGCCTGGAAATCCAGTTTTCTATAGAGACAGAATAATTAAATGTGAAAGTGTGGTGTGATTTTATTAATACATTATGTTGAAAAGAAGATGTACACATGAGAAAACAGCATATTTTTGTCTAAAGTGGTACTCGTTATATTTTACAGTTATCCATATTGGTGCATCCTGACAAAAACCAAGATGATCCTGAAAGAGCCCAAAAGGCATTTGAAGGTATCTTCCTCATTTTCCCACGTTCAGAATCCCAGATTCTACTGCTATACACCTTTTTTTATCTTTGATTTGAAAAGATATGCATATTGTTACTCTGTTGTTTCTCTAAAAGTGAATCTGGTTTTGTGTTTTCTGGTGATTTAAACAGTGTAGTCTTGAAGCTATGTGTACATGCTGATATTAATGTTTGGTTTGTCAGCTGTCGACAAAGCATACAAGTTGTTGCTGGACCAGGAACAAAAGAAGAGGGCCTTAGATGTGATACAGGCTGGAAAGGAATATGTGGAGCATATTGTAAGTATCATGTTTGTGACGGCCATAGTCTGATCTGAGTGGAGAACCAGTTATTCTATGTGCTGAGAGTTTCAGTATTTGCTTTATAAAAACTCGTGTTATTACACAGCATTTCAACGTTTTATTCAACTGTAAGTTTAGTAAAGTTTTATTGTGACAGTAAATAAAGTTTCATCTTAAATGATAAGAGAGATGCATTAAATGTAAAAGTTGGTGTCTGTTTGAAATTTGGTGAATACAAATTATTGTGCAGTTTAGATATGTTATACGTTTTTCCTTTGTACCTGTCAACACTATAGTTATTAAATTAATTCAAAAATTCAGGTCCATTTAGAACAGTGGTGTCAAACTTGTGGCCCTCCACATGTTTGGTCCTCCAACTCTCATAAGCTTTAGCCAGCTTGTCCAATGGCCAGGAATTCTGGGAGCTGAAGTCCAAATCACCTGGAGGATCACAAGTTTGACACCATTGATTTAGAAGCTTTCTCCTTAAAACTCAATGGGAAAAATGACTTCTTTATTCTGATTTCTTCCATGGGTCATCTTAGACAAAAACTTGATAAGAATTGTTTGTTTCAATGCTTTTTATGTCTGCTACTTAGGGTTGGCTAGACTATATTCTCTTTATGCTTCTTTTTTCTTCCAGAAGAAAAGTGACTGGTCTAGTGCCATTCAAAGTAATGGTCTGTGAACCATTGTCGGTCCCTGAAGAATTGCTTAGAAAGAAACAGTTATATACATTAATAATAATAATAATAATAATAATAATAATAATGACAACAACAACTTTATATAAATAAAAATGTAATATTCGTTTGTGCTACCATCAGAACTCAAAAACCATTCATTAATGAATAGGTGAATTCATTGAAATTATGCGTGATGAAATTTCTTTGCTTTAAATAGTGTAATTAATCCCCAGCTACATGCTTGTCCTTGTATCATTATATTACAAATATTTTGTAAACAGCTCTGAATGCCTTTGGCGCTAAAGAGCAGGTTAAACATTCTTTTAAAAAAGAAAAAAATGATATGCACATGAAGGCAGGTAGATTTGTAAAATGATTCTATATTTGAGCATTCAAAAGTTCCATTGAGTTCAAAGAGATTTATTCTAAGGTAAGAGCATGTCATATTGCAGCCCTAGTACTGTAACATCCAGAATAAGAATAAATCTCCCATTCTCTCTGAGGTAGGGGTCATATGGTCATAGCCAATTTTGATAATGCTGGAAATTGTGGTCCAGCATCAGGATGATCACATAATCCCCAACTTGATACATGTATTGAAACAAGTCCAAACATTAATACAAGTCCAAAACCTCACAACCTCTGAGGATGTCTGCCATAGATATGCGTAAAATGTCAGGAGACAATGCTTCTGGAACATAGCCATACAGCCTGGAAAACTCACAGCAACCCAACATTAATATTGATTGTGCCTTTTAATATTTCATATGTTTTAGTTTTTTAAATTATTAAACAAATTTTATTCAGTACTCATTATGCCAGAGTCTATGTTGACAGATCCAATGGCTATGAGAATCTGAGCAGTCCTGCAAGTTCTTACATTTTGTAAGATTGCTGTTTCTTACCTGTGATACCTTTTTAGGCAAAAGAGAAAAAGAAACAATTAAAGAAAGAAGGCAAGCCAACCAACATAGAAGAGGATGACTCAGAAGTAGTAAGTTGATCTACCAGAGCATGACTTCGTTTGCAGGGCTGGGGTATACTAGGGGAGGAATATGCAACATTTCTTTGTGCTTGAGGATCAGTTCATATTTTAGGATTTCTCAGGATTGGGGGGAACCTTCCCCATCCCTGTGTCTCCTGTTTCTGTTGCTAGGGATCAGAAATCATGAGAAATATCAACAGAGGCACCATCCTTTGAGGGCTAAACATTTGGCTGTTTTGCTAGCCATTTGCAGACTTTTGCTGTTTCCTTTGAAAACTGCCACAAATGGCAGGAGCTAAAAGCAGTTAGAAAAAAGTAGCCTAGAAGGAGGAACCAAGTCCAAAAGAGACTGTTACTTGTTTATTGTCTATTTTATCACTGACTTCCAAGTTTCATGGGACTTCTGGCAAAATACTTCCTTCTCTTTCAGCTGAGAGGCAGCACCAGCTCCCTCAAAAATACCAGGCAGCTGTAGTCTATCATTTACATTTCCTTATGTGCTATGGAGTTATTCTTATGACAAGGTCATTGTGGAGCATTTTAATTAAACCCACACTTGGTCCCAATAAAGGCCAGCTGCGACCAGGTCATGCTCTTCAGTATAGCTGCCTGCTTATATTCAGCCACCTGGTGCACCAATAAACACTAGTTGAGATTTTAATTGGTGCCAGTCCCCTCCCAACATAAATCTCAGCAGCAGTTGCCTTTTCTTGTATTTTGTATGCTATTCCAGGTCTGTTTTGTTGTATTTTATATACATCATAAGCTATCTAGAGAATTTCCTTGAGCAAGCATAGGATATTCATATTCCCGAGATAGAAATATATTTGTATGGTATTCATTCCATGTCCTGTGTAGGTTTTTAATGTGTGTCCTAATATTTGTAGTTCATGATCTTGTTATATATTTGAAAGAAAAGGGGACTTTCTGTAACTGGAAATAGGATGAATCTATTGTTCAAAATGGCTACACCAGGGGTCCTCAAACTAAGGCCTGGGGGCCGGATACAGCCCTCCAAGGTAATTTACCTGGCCCTTGCTCAGGGTTAAGCTAAGTCTGAAACGACTTGAAAGCACACAACAACAACAACAACAACAACAACAACCCTATATCATCAGCCAAAATCAGGTCCAGACTTCCCATTGAAATGCTACTAAGTTTATATTTGTTAAAATTGTTCATTTTAATTGCTGTATTGTTTTAAAGTGTTTTTTACACTACAAATAAGATATGTGCAGTGTGCATAGGAGTGTGCAGTGTGCATTCGTTTTTTTTTTTCAAATTATAATCCAGCCCTCCAACAGTTTGAGAGACTGTGACTTGGCCCTCTGTTTAAAAAGTTTGAGGACCCCTGGGCTACATAGTTGAAAAGGCCAAAATGAAGCTTAAGGAAAACTTTGAAGATAATCCTGATTAAAAGCATTGAAATTAAAACTGGGATGCTGCCAAAGCAATTATGAGTGGTTTCTTTATGCAACAAAGTTCAGAACTGAAAATGACGATGATGAAGATGATGATATTGATATTTATTTGTATCTTGCTTTCCTCTCTGGATCAAGATTGAAACCAGCTTACAACCCTAAAAACTAATATTTCAACCTACAAAATATAAATATTAAATAGAATTAGACATGCAGCTTTTCAAGGAAATCAGAAGGAAAATATGAAGATGCTTCACTTATATATCTTTTAGGTAGAAATAGGACCGTATATTAGATAGGAATGAGAAGATGAGTATTCTTCCATAGAGATGTTTCTGAGCTGGAGGGTGGGAAGTCCTTTTTGAATTCTGATTCTCTAATGTTTTATGTGTAACAGTGATTTTAATGTTTATATTAATATGTTTTTAACTCTTCATTTTAATGTCTGAATGTTGTTATGTTTTATGATTTATTTGATAGTTATAAGTTATTGTTGTTTTATGTTAGGTTTTCATATGTTCGTGAGGCATTAAACTTTTCCTGTGAATATGTTGGAAACTGCTTTGAGTCCCCTCCTGGGTTGAGAAAAGCAGTATATACATACATACATACATACACACACACACATTTGGAAATGATCCAAAATCCAGAGTAGTCTATATGGATGGCTGAGAGAGTGACACTCATGCTTTTATTCATATATACAACCAATCCCTGAGTTACAAACATCTGACTTACAAATGACTCATAGTTACAAACAGGGGTGAAACAACAGGAAGTGAGAGAAATCTACCTCTCAGAAGGGAAATTCACTCCTGAAAGAGGTATCATAGGGTAAAGGTATCTCCACTAAAGCTTTATCACCAGTCCTTGTTTCCACAACAAGTCAATTTTTTTAGGATCCAGTTGTCACAGGGGCAGAAAGTGAAGTGAAATTTTCTGAACAGGGACATAGACAGCAAAACAAACAGCACAGGGTGTTAACTCTTCCCTATGCTCTCCAAAGCTGGAATATATATACTGTATAAGTGGAGTTACACTTTAAAAAGTGTACCTGTTCCAGGTTACATACAAATTCAACTTAAGAAGAAACCTATACAACTTACCTTCTTCGTAATTTGGGGACTGCCTGTATATATATTCACACTTCTCTCATATATATAAGTGCAATAATACATTTATAAGTATAGCTGTCACTATCTCAGCAATCCATATTCTGAATTTTGGATCATTTTGGATTTCCACATAAGAGATACTTGACCTGTAATTTGTAAGAATATTGGTATGAATATTTTAAAGATGGTTTAGGGATGGGCTGCTTGTATCTTGGGATCATAGCAAGCATTCTGTTTCACGTTCTACACTTTGAAATTTTAATATCTCATTATCGTTATGTTGTGTGTTATGTGCTCTGTAAAGGATTAGCAGAGTCTGAAGCATTTGATTTGTTCAGGCTAAGAAGTTGATACTTTAATTGGGCCTTAAGATGCTATTAAACCTTTCTATTCCTTACAGTTTAAACAAGCTGTATACAAACAAACTATGAAGCTCTTTGCAGAACTTGAAATTAAAAGAAAAGAGAGAGAAGCAAAAGAAATGCATGAAAGGTTGGAATTTTTGTCCCTTGTTTTCATATGGATAGTGTAATTTGTCCTCTGTATCCATGGGTTCTGTATGAACCGATTCATCCAAGCACAGCTCAAAAATAATGGGGGGGGACCTCCAAATCTGATTTTGATTGTGCTGTGTTCGATGCATGATACTCCTGGTCAGACACACCTTGGTGTAGCCTGTAAGACAACACTCATCAGAGTTTTGTTGTTTTGTTTTTTTTGGGGGGTTTTTTTTTTTTTGCCATTTCTAATAAGGCATAACATTTCACTCCAGGATTGTATATAATGGAACTTGAGTATCCATGGATTTTGGTATCCACAGGAATGGTCCTGAAACCAAACCCCAGCAGATATCTAGTGCCCTCTGTACTCAGTAGTCTTCTACTGAGCCTCCTCCCCGCCCCGCCAAAATTTTTTTTCTAGTAAACCCAAAAAAAGAAATGAAACAGGGTGACAGCTCTGTTTCATTTCTTGCAGTAAAAACAAGAAATTATTTTAACCATAAAAAGTTTAACAAGCTTTACTGTGGTATAGTATGATTTTGAGATATAAAATCTAAGTCATCTGATTAATGACATCTTTATGCATAAACATACACACCTTAGTCGATAGTATATCTTTTTACTGTGGAATAGAAAACAGTGAAGCCAAATTACAGGAAGACACTATTTGTAGTGTGTTTATAAGTGCCTGCAACAACAATAATGGGTGATAGCAGAGCTAAGAGGCTTGTGCTATGTTAATTGTGAAGACTTAAAGCCAAGTATTAGTCTCAGCTAGAGCAAACACATTGAAACAGTATATGAATAATAATTCAATATTTATGTGAAATCCTTTGATTCAGTGGCTCTAATGAAGTTGGGACTAGCAGTTGGATGTAGGCTAAAGACTGTAATCTGTGTTGTCATTGGTGAGTGTGATTATGTTGATTTATTTATTTCATGTCAAAAGCATTGCATAAATAGGTATAAAACTGATAAAATAGAGGGAGCACATGCAACTAAATCTGTAGCTTTAAACAGTTCTTCCTCTGTGCAAATGGCAGGACATTGTAGGCAAGCATACAGATGTGAAGTTGTTTGTTCTGTTCCACAGTCGCACAAAGTGGAGGATTCTTTTAGGTAGTGCCATTTTGCCAGGTTGTCTTTTGATCTTCCCACTCCACTTCTGAGTCTGTTCAGGGACTTAAGTATCCCGTTCTTGGAGGAAGACCTTCATAGGGGGCCATCCAGTTGGAATTTCCTGGTTTAGCTGCTCAGAGGGCTTGATCTTGCTGTTGCTGGGGGAATGTTAAGAGGAGTGGTGGTTCTCATGAAGCTTTTCCTTGATTGGAGGCTGATAGCTATGAAGTGGATGTCTTTCACAGTGTTCAACCTTATTTCTCTCACAGTTGGCAGCAACTTCCCGTTGCACATCGAGGCGGTAGGCAATGCCAGCTAGTTTTTAGAGTCTATCAACAAGTGTAGGTTTAAGACATCCTGTGATTATTCTACATGTTTTGTTCAGTGCTATATTCACCTGCTTTGCATGGGCATACTTGTGCCAGGCAGGGCAGGCATACTCGGCAGTTGAGTAAGACAAGTCCAGGGCTGATGTCCTTATTAGTTTTGGGTCTGCACCCCATGCACTGCCAGTAAGTTTCCGCAGGATGTTACTGTGTGCAGCTACTTTGTGCTTGTTTTCATGCAGTGTTTCCTATGTTAATGTTGGATCTAAGGTAACACCAAGATATTTAGGATGGTAACAGTGTTTAAGCTCTTCCTATGTTACTTTCAATTTCCTGTTGGCTTCACGGTTATGTAAGTGGAAAGCCCACACTTGAGTTTTGGCAGGGTCTTGGCTTTACAACATTTGAATTATGTTGATCCAAGTTAACAGTTGCATGACATTGTCAAAAAGACTACTTGTCTTTCATTTCATAGCCATTTGGCCTCACTTTTCACTATATTTTTTACTCTATCTAAGGTCGTGCAATAAACTTCTGTTTTAAAATTGCCATGTCTGTATGGTATATATTACATTAAAAATATATGCATGCCTTGTGAAGCTCACTATACTTACAACTGAATTGAATGTACACTTTGACTTGCACATTCAGAGTGCAGAATTAGCACTTTTCACCTTACATTTTAGATACAGAGAAAAAAATATACGCACATACTAAATAAATTACCACATTGCATTGTAATATGTTTGTTATATTGGAAAAAGAAATAAAATTATGGAGAAATGTAGTTCTTGTATAAAATACCAGAGTTCAGTTTGTATTCAACCCAGCGTTTCCAGGTTGGGACACCAGAGGGCAGTCTTGGTCTAACCTGTAATTACTGCCTACCTTTAAACCCAGAATTGCTCCTGTAACCTCCAGGAAGCCTTTGAATGCTCCATTTTATAATGAGTTCAGGAGCATATTTATTCAAACAAATTGGAGTTAGGCTAAAATTCACTTTGTTTTCTATAGCATTAGCAAATGGGTTCCCTAGTCCAGCATTGGGAATCTGCAAAGGGATCTGAGACTGATACTGGACCCACAGACTCGGTTAAGCATCACAAAACCACCTTATTCAATTGCCAGGTATTCTGGGAGCTAAAGTCCAAAACACCTGGAGGACATGAGTTGAAGAGGCCTGCTTTATAGGATAATTCATTTAATTCTACCCATCTCACGCACTCACTCAGTCTAGTTTCTATAAGGATAGAAGATGCTAACTTTTCCTTTCTGGCTTCTGCTATAGGAAGCGTCAGAGAGAAGAAGAAATAGAAGCCCAAGAGAAAGCGAAACGTGAACGAGAGTGGCAAAAGAATTTTGAGGTAACTGTTCCTCAAAGGTAACTGTTCCTGTACAGTTTGGGGTGCTTTGTTAGTGCTGATCTTAATGCACATTTACATTCTAGTCCCATTAAGTACAGTAGAGCTTGCATTAATAAACATGCATGAGATTGTGCAAATCATACAGCACAATATGGGGTTCTTTTTTGCCTAAAAGCAGCAGAATAGTTGAACTTCAGTTTTCTGGGATCTACATTGGTTTTACTACAACAGTAAGATTAACCACTTCAAGTGCAAATCAGTAGCTAGTGGATAAGGAGCTAAATACCAAATGTTTATTAAAGGGTATGGAGGCAGTTATTGGCGGCAGATAATAAATGGGATGGGTGTATGGATCTGTAGCTTTTTGGTGAAAAAATTACCTCGTGAACAAAGTAAGAAGACTTTATTTAAAAGCATACATTGGGGTACGAAACAAAATTCCAACTAACAGTTTATTTCCCTCACTCTTCCCTCACCCTGGCCCCTCCCCTTCATTGCTCCCATTTCCATGGCAACCCTCTCCCTTGTTTCAAATATGCACAGGCCAGTGTAAGGCATGGTCTAATTTCCTGGCTTCACACAAAACCAGGAAATAAAGTCATGACAATGGAATATGCAAAGATATGTCCTAAATTACTATATATCACTTTAAAAATTAATATTTATTTATTTATTTAGAACTTTTATATACCAGTCTTCTCAACCTCCGAAGAGGGACTCAGGCACAACACAAGATTCATAAACAATAGTTTATTAACATATAATGAGATATAACTAGGCAATGAAAGTTGCAGCCTTTTAGCTGGGTTTAACATTTTCCTTCTTATTTTCCTCATATCTAGGAGAGTCGAGATGGACGTGTGGATAGCTGGAGGAACTTCCAAGCACACACAAAAGGGAAGAAAGAAAAGAAAAACAGGACCTTTTTGAGGCCCCCCAAAGTGAAGATGGAGCAGCGTGAATGAGCCTGGCTCTTCCAGGCTCCAGTGGACACTTTCTTATCACAGGTTTAACCTCTTCTTGCTTTTCCAGTAGGATCTTTGTTTTCAGTATGATTCAATTTTGGTTGAAGCATTTTCCGTCCCCTACCTATTTGCCTGAGGCTCGCAGTGTGTTGCCCACACACTGCTCTTAGAACCTTCTTCACTAATTTAGGAAGATGCTGCCATCTTATAATGCTTGTAATTTAATGTTCTTTACTCCAAAGATGTTGCTGTTCAAATTGCCATCAAGTCTCTAAAATTATAGAAATTATCAGTTCTAAGGCAGATATTCAGAAGATTGCCCAGTGACTCCTACTCTTCTAGGTCAGTTGCTCTGCTCCTCTGCACCCGTTTCCACTTGTCAGTCATGGGAATTGCAGCCTGGGATAGGCATGCCTCCTTGGATTTCACGGAAGTTCATAAATTGGCTGCGTGGACCTGAAAATATTTCTTGGCTCTTATACCTGGTGGTAACTCCTGGATTCCATGATCGCATATGAGTGACTGGCCTACTGAAAACCTCTCTGTAAATAATTTTAAACATACTTGCCTTGGATAGTCTTAGTGGCAATGTTGCGTATGTAAAATAAATTTTTGCCCAATACCTTGTGCAGGTATTCTCATTTATTCCACCAGTGAAAATTTGCATGCTTGCAGTCATTTCTGTTCTACATATGGGTCTGTTCTACGTATAGATCTTTTACTAGTAGATTTCCAAACTTATGTACCGTAATATTTATTTATTTACTATATTTCTATACTGCTTTTCCCACCCCTGAAGGGACTCGAAGCAGTTTCCAACATAATAATAGCAAAAATTCAATGTCAAACATACACGTGAAAACCAGAACATAAAATCTAAATCAGCGTTCCTCAACCAGGGGGCCGCGAGGAGGGTGTCAGAGAGGTCACCAAAGACCTTCAGAAAACACAACCTTTTCTGTTCGCCATGGGGATTCTGTATGGGAAGTTTGTCCCAATTCTATCATTGGTGAGGTTCAAAATGATCTTTGATTGTAGTTGAACTATAAATCCCAGCAACTACAACTCCCAAATATCAAGGTCTATTTTCCCCAAAGTCCACCAGTGTTCACATTGGGGCATATTGATTATTCGTGCCAAGTTTGGTCCAGATCCATCATTGTCTGAGTCCACAGTGCTCTCTGGATGTAAGTGAACTACAACTCCAAAACTCAAGGTCAGGGAGGCAGGACCAAGAGCAAGTTCTTAATCTCCAAGATGGTTCATAGGGGGAGATCCATTGAGACAGGTAAGCTGCATATATGCCGCATATACATCTTATACACATAGCTCGAAGGAAGTTTTATATATAGTAATAGCGCCATGCATGAAACAAGCTTTGTGTACATCAAATTGTCATAAAGCAAAAGTGTCACAATGTGAGACACTACGATTTTGGAATATTTTGGATTTCTAAATTCTGAAATAACAGATGTTTAACCTGTAAAGTGTCACAATAACCCTGCCTTCAGGAAAAGCCACTATGTTTAGCTTAACATCTTTATTTTCCGTTCATGTTTCAAGAAATGAATTAAAATATTTGATCAACCTTCCAAGAGGATAGAGACTGGGATATATTACTGATTAGTGTGTGTGTATGTTTCTAATGTATATGTGTGATATCACTGCCATATTCAAGAAGAAGGAAAGTGCTGCATACTGGCATGAGAGCAGTATCATGGTGATGCAATGGGTTAAACCCTTGTGCTGGCAGGACTGCTGACCGAAAGGTCAGCGGTTCAAATCCAGGGAGTGGCGTGAGCTTCCATCTGTCATCTCCAGCTTCCCATGCAAGGACATGAGAGAAGCCTCCCATAGGATCGTAAAACACCTGGGCGTCCCCTGGGTAACGTCCTTGCAGACTGTCAATTCTCTCATACCAGAAGCAACTTACAGTTTCTCAAATCGCTCCAGACACAAAAAAAAGTATCATAGAATCATAGAATCAAAGAGTTGGAAGAGACCTCATGGGCCATCCAGTCCAACCCCATTCTGCCAAGAAGCAGGAATATTGCATTCAAATCACCCCTGACAAATGGCCATCCAGCCTCTGCTTAAAAGCTTCCAAAGAAGGAGCCTCCACCACACTCCGGGGCAGAGAGTTCCACTGCTGAACGGCTCTCACAGTCAGGAAGTTCTTCCTCATGTTCAGATGGAATCTCCTCTCTTGTAGTTTGAAGCCATTGTTCCGCGTCCTAGTCTCCAAGGAAGCAGAAAACAAGCTTGCTCCCTCCTCCCTGTGGCTTCCTCTCACATATTTATACATGGCTATCATATCTCCTCTCAGCCTTCTCTTCTTCAGGCTAAACATGCCCAGTTCCCTAAGCCGCTCCTCATAGGGCTTGTTCTCCAGACCCTTGATCATTTTAGTCGCCCTCCTCTGGACACATTCCAGCTTGTCAATATCTCTCTTGAATTGTGGTGCCCAGAATTGGACACAATATTCCAGATGTGGTCTAACCAAAGCAGAATAGAGGGGTAGCATTTCTTCCTTAGATCTAGACACTATGCTCCTGTTGATGCAGGCCAAAATCCCATTGGCTTTTTTTGCCGCCACATCACATTGTTGGCTCATGTTTAACTTGCTGTCCACAAGGACTCCAAGATCTTTTTCACACGTACTGCTCTCGAGCCAGGCGTCACCCATTCTGTATCTTTGCATTTCATTTTTTCTGCCAAAGTGGAGTATCTTGGATTTGTCACTGTTGAACTTCATTTTGTTAGTTTTGGCCCATCTCTCTAATCTGTCAAGATCGTTTTGAATTCTGCATCATGGTGACTATTGTCCATTTGACTAATTGCTCACAGCTAATTTGTGGAAGCTTTATGTAATCAACTGTAGGTTGCTATGCCATCTCATCATATCTGTCTTACAACATCATTAGCAGACAAAGAACATAATTTTATCTTATGCCAAGGGAAGGGCGGGATATAAATAAATATACGAAAAATAACATTGCTGACATTCAATGTGGGAACACTTGATTTGCTACAGAAGGATTAGCTGTATGGATTTAAGAAACTGTTTCCTTGTCTTTTTTGTAGCAGCTCTAAGTTTCTCAACTAGTGGGAAGCGGCTTGAGTTGTATTGCAAAACTCAGCTCTGTTGTCATTTTAAGGAAGTAGATTATGTTCTCTATTATTAGCAAAGCTAGTGAAATTCATCTACTGAGCATTTAACTTCACATAGCTGTGGTATTTTACTACTGTGTTCAGAGAAGCATGAATGAAGAGAAGCTTGGCATAGTAAAACAAAAAATGGAAAGCATAAAGATTGCAATATTTATTTATTTATTTATTTATTTTGGTCATTTGTATCCCGCCTTTCTCACCCCCTATGTGGGACTCAAGGCGGCTTACATCCGGCACAATTCGATGCCAACTATTACAATAAAATGCAATAACAATAACACAGTAGATTAAAACAGACAATTAATACTGTACAATATAACACAATACAATATCAACTAAAACCGCTCTAAAGCCTGCGTTCATCGTGTTCTAAAATCCGTCAATCCGTTTAGCATTGCCATAGTCCTTTCCAACTCTAGTCATCTCTAGTCATCATTACCTTGTTACCCTGCCAGACTACCCAAATGCCTGGTCCCATATCCATGTCTTCAGCTTTCTCCTGAAGGAGAGGAGGGATGTTGACAACCTAATTTCCCCGGGGAGTGAATTCCATAGGTGAGGGGCCACCACTGAGAAGGCCCTGTCTCTCATCCCCACCAGCCTCACTTGTGATAAAGGTGGGGCCGAGAGCAGGGCCTCCCCAGAAGATCTTAAACTCCGTGGTGGGACATAGAAGGAGATACGTTCGGACAAGTACACTGGGCCGGAGCCGTAGAGGGTTTTAAAGGTCAAAACCAGCACTTTGAATTGTGCTTGGAACTGGATCAGTAGCCAGTGGAGCTGACGTAGCAGAGGAGTGGTGTGCTCCCTGTATGACGCTCCAGTGATTAATTTGGCTGCCGCCCATTGGACTAGTTGAAGTTTCCGAACAGTCTTCAAAGGCAACCCCACGTAGAGTGCGTTGCAGTAATCTATTCGGGATGTAACAAGGGCGTGGACCACTGTGGCCAGATCAGACTTCCCAAGGAACGGACGCAGCTGGCGCACGAGTTTTAATTGTGCAAAAGCTCTCCCGGCCACCGCTGAAACCTGGGGTTCCAGGCTCAGTGATGAGTCCAGGATCACTCCCAATCTGCGAACCTGCGTCTTCAGGGGGAGTGTAACCCCGTCCAACACAGGCTGTAACCTGTGTTGGACGGGGTGTGAGCAAGCTCAAGTGGACAGGAATGGGATATTTTGACACTATTAGTGTTTTACTCAGGAAATCAAAATCTAAGAAAAAAGGAGAGATGTAGTAAAGGCAGTCAAAGAATATAATGCAAAGCCTGACTGAATCATATCAATAAGGGTTTGGGGAAAACCCATCAGTGTAAGATTAATCCAGGTTTATACTCCCATCTATGGAGGCAGAAGGAGAAATTGTGACTGTGCTGGAGCCTATGAGGAAATTTATCACAAACCTAAGGAGGGCTTTTATTTAATCACTAGTCGTTCCCTGCCACATGTTGCTGTGGCCCAGTCTGGTGATCTGGAAAATGAAGCAATGAGAAAGTGTGGGTTTCTAATACATGTAATTTCTTCATGCTTGTGGGTAAACAGTATTTCTTTTTTTATAATAGTTTTTATTAGAAATATTTCAATACATACAAATATAGAGAAAAAGTTACAAACTTTAAAACAGTAGGGTGCATTTATGGCAAGACGGGGGGAGGAAAGAGAAAGAGAAAGAAATATGGGGAAGGGTTTGGGGATGGGGAAAGCCCTGTTATGGAACACTAAGGTTTGGGGGCATGCAAGGACAGGTTGGGGGTAAATGAGGTAAGTCTAGGGTTTTAGGGAAATGTGGGGAGGGGAGGTCCTTAAGGGGGGGGGGGGGAGTTTTGACTTCCGAGTCTTCTTTCTCCGCGTCCTTAGTTTTAGGTTTCTTAATGGAATTCTTTATGTTCTGTTCCTGTTTGTGATTTACTTTCCAATTCTTCTTATCTCTCTAAAACTGCTTCCTTTCCATAAATTCATCAAGGGGCTTCCAATCAGTTATCTTTAATGGGCGACCATGCGAGTCTTTCAGCACATATGTCAAAATGTCCATTTCTCTTATTTCATGTACTTTTTCTAGCCATTCCTTTCTTGCTGGAGCTTTGCTCGATTTCCAATATCTAGCAAACAAAACACTATTCTCGCTGCCGTCGTTAGGTAGGTTAATAAGCTATCGTTGTTTGTATCCAATTCCCATTCTTCATTGAATATTCCCAGAAGATAACATTCTGCTTTTTTCTGTATCTTTATCTTTAGAATCATCTCACAGGCTTCATTTAACTTTTTTCAGAAAGTTTGGGTTATGGGGCAGGTCCACCATTGGTGAAAAAATGTTCCCACTTGTTCTTCGCGCTTCCAGCATTTGTTGTTGGCATTTTTGTACATGACTCCCAGCTTCTGGGGCATCATGTATGATCTATGGAACATCTTATACCAGTTCTCTTTTAGGTCTGTGGAATAAGTATATTTGATCTTCTTGGACCCAATTTGTTCCCATTCTCTGAACTTGATGGGTCTGCTGATGTTCTTCGCCCATTTTATCATACATTCCTTTACTGATTCCGTCTCTGTTTTCCAGTTTAACAGTCTATATCTATAAATCTGTAAGGGGCGTCCAACGGGATAGCAAAACTCAAAACCCCCCCAACGAAAATTAACCAAATCCCCCATGCACATACCTCAACCCAAAAGGTACAAACATATCAAATCAAAATAAAAAACAACACAACACACTCACAAAATGACAAAACAACTGAGCATGCACAATGGCATCCAGCCGCAAGTTCCCTGGCGGTGCGCACATGGCCTGCCGGCCAACGCTCGCTCCGCGCAAGCCACACCCTCATCCTCCATCGCCCCGCCCCGTGCGATCACCCCAAACCATGGCCCCTCCCTCCCCCTGCCCACACGATCATGCCACAACACGCCGCCTCCAAGGAAGCCCCGCCCACTCCAAGCCCCGCCACGCCCCTTCCCACCCTGTTAAAACAATCCCTCCTCCCCCTCCTTCATCTTACCCTGCCCACGCAACATGCCCCCTTCCTTCGCTCCCGTACCCCTTCCCTCCCTCACTCAATCCTTCCCTTCTCCCACCCCCCTCTGGTAATACACACCCCCTTCCTTTGCCCCCCACCCCTCCCTCCCTCACTCAATCCTTTCCTCCTCCCATCCCCCTCCGGTAAGACACGCCCCCTTCCTTCACCCCCCACCCCTTCCCTCCCTCACTCAATCCTTCACTCCTCCCACCCCCTCTGGTAAGACACACCCCCTTCCTTCACCCCCACTCCTTCCCTCCCACCCTCAATCCTTCCCTCCTCCCGCCCCCCTCCGGTAAGACACGCCCCCTTACTTCACCCCCCACCCCTTCCCTCCCTCCCTCAATCCTTCCCTCCTCCCACCCCCCTCGGGTAAGACACACTCCCTTCCTTCCCCGTGGCGGGCCCAATCAAAGAAGAGGAAAAACATCGAAGGAAGGAAACAGAGAAGGAAACATGAAAGCAAAGAGTGAAGGGAAGAATGAAAGAGGTAGAGAAGGAAGAAAAGAGAGAAAGAGGAAATGAAGAGGGATGGAAAGAAATGGGTAGAGAAAGAAGGAAGGAGATAAGGAAAGAAAAGGAGGGAAAGAGGGGCGAAGGAGGAAGAGAAAGAAAGAGAAAGAGGGGGGAAGGAAGGACAGACAAAAGGAAGAATGGAAACAAAAACCAAAGGAAGGAAGAAAGGAAAGGCAGAGAAAGAAGAAAGAGAAAGGGAAGGAAAAGAAAAAAGGAAGAAGGGAAGAGGAAGAGAAGGAAGGAAGGAGAGGACAGAAAAGAAAGGGAAGAGGAGCAAAGGAAGAAGAGAAAGAAAGAGAAAGAGGGGGGAAGGAAGGACAGACAAAAGGAAGAATGGAAACAAAAACCACAGGAAGGAAGAAAGAGAAAGGGAAAGAAAAAAAAGGAAGAAGGGAAGAAGAAGAGAAGGAAGGAGGGAAAGAGGAGCAAAGGAAGAAGAGAAAAAAAGAGAAAGAGGGGGGAAGGAAGGACAGACAAAAGGAAGAACGGAAACAAAAACCAAAGGAAGGAAGGAAGGAAAGAGGCAGAGAAGGAAGAAAGAGAAAGGGAAAGAAAAGAAAAAAGGAAGAAGGAAAGAGGAAGAGAAGGAAGGAAGGAGAGAAGGAAAGAAGGAAAGGGAATGAGGGAAAGAAGGAGAGAAAGAGGGAGGTAAGGTGGGCCACAGCAACGCGTGACAGGGTACAGCTAGTTTGTTATAAATACACGTTATATTCTTTTTGTCCTTTTGCAATACTTTCTCCCAGAAATCATCTTTCTCTGTGAAGCCAACTCTTTGGTCTTTATTGAAATGTTCTCTCAGTTGGAAATATTGAAGCCAGGAGAATGTCTTAAATTCACTAGCGATCTCTTCTTTTGTCTTTAATTGGAATGACCCTTCTTTTTTCATTATTGAGTCTTTGTAGGTAGGTCACTTCCTCCAGCCTCATAATCTTCTCTGTTCCCCCTCCAGAGGTGATAGCCACAATGGGATCTTGGGGTAGAGGTTTTCTCTATACTTATCCCAGATTCTCAGTAGTGGCCTTCTTATAGGATGGTTGTTGAAGGTTTTTTTTTCCTTCTTCACTTGATTGTACCACAAATAAGAGTGCCAGCCAACTTTCAGGTCGAAACCTTAGAGGGCTAGCACTCTATCCCTTTCCAGAAGTATCCAATCCTTTATCTAGGTTAACCCACATGCATCGTGATATAGACTTAGATCGGGGAGGCCTAAATCACCTCTTTGTGTTTTTTCAATCATATGTATGAATTTAACCCTTGGTTTCCTGCCCTTCCAGACAAATTTCATGATTTCCCTGTTCCATTCTTTAAATGTTTTATTACTTTGTATTATAGGGAGGTTTTGAAAGAGAAATAGGAGCTTAGGTAGAACATTCATCTTAATAGCGGCTATCCTTCCTAAGAGGGATAAGTTCTAGGGCTGGGCGGTTTCATTTCGTTAATTCGTATTCATTAATAATTCGTTAATTTTCTTGATTACGAAGCGATAACAAACCATTCTGGAGCAATTTTTAAAAAAACCGAATTTTTAAATACGTTTTGTAAATGCTTCGTAATTCGTTATGTATTCGTTTCGTTATCGGTTTGAGGTCGTTTCGTTATTATTTCCGCATGTCTGGGGCAAGTTTTATAGTTGTTTTTTGTTTAATTAGTGAAAAATTTTTATAATATCACACCAACAGTCAACAACAGAGGGAGAGGGAAGCTTCAGAAGTTCCCCCTGTCCCATTTGGAGGTTTTTTAGCGTATTTCGCGGTCGCGTCCGCCATTAACGAATCAATTCGTTATTGTTTCGGAAATCGTTTCGTTAATGTTTTGTAATTTTTTTCACATTTACGAAATTTCGTAAATATCGAACTTTTTAAAAGGAAAATTTTGTAATTATTTTAAATAACGAAACGCAACCCCCCCCCCCCCCAAAAACGAATCGATTTTAGAAACAAAATTTTCCGTTGTTACCCAGGCCTAATAAGTTCAGGTTATTCCAGCTCTTCAGATCTTTTTTTATTTTGGTCCAAACTGGTTCGTAGTTGTTCTTGATAAGTTGAGAATGTTTTGCTGATAAGTATATTCCTAGATATTTCAATTTTGGTACTATTTGCATTCCTGTGGACTCTCTTAATCTTTCTTGATTTTCTTTTGTTATGTTTTTCGTTAGTATCTTTGTCTTCTCTCTGTTTATTTTGAAACCTGCCAAGTTTCCATATTTTTCTATTTTAGCTATCCAATTCTGAATGTTTTGTCTTGGATCTTCTTTGACGCCGATGAGATCATCAGCAAAAGCTCTGAATCTAAATGCTCTTTTGCCTACGCTTAAAGGTGGTAATCTATTATCTTCCCTTAAGTTCTTCAGCAATATTTCTAGTGTCATTATGAAAATAAGCAAAGAGAGTGGACAACCTTGCCTTGTTCCCTTCTTTATTGCTATTTGATTTGAGGGATGGCCATTTATCCAAAGGGTAGCTTTTTGCTCATTGTAGATTGCCTCAACCGCATTTATGAAACCGAAACCGAAACCGAAATCCATATCTCTTAGGATTGACTGGAAGAATTCCCATCTTAGGTTATCAAATGCCTTTTCGGCATCTACCGCGATGAAGGCCACTTCTGTCTGATGGTGCAATTCATAAAATTCTATTAAGTCTATGATGTTTCTCGTGTTCTCTTTCATGTCTTCCGGGAAGGAAGCCTGTCTGTTCTTCCCCAATTCAATTGGTTAAGAAGGACTTCAGTCATTCGTTTAGTATGCTTGTAAAAATTTTATAGTCTTGGTTGAGTAAAGATATGGGTCTGTAGTTCTTTACTTCCATTGCATTCGTACTTTCTTTGTGTAAGACTGTAATATTTGCTGTTCTCCAGGATTCTGGTATTGTTTTTTCCGTCATCACCTTTTTCATTATTTTTTTCAGGTAATGTGTGACTACCTCCATCATTGTTTTATAAAATATGGCCGTGAAGCCATCTGGGCCTGGCGCTTTCAAAAGTTTCAGTCTCTTAATCGTTTTCTTAATTTCGTCTTCTGTAATTTCCTTGTTTAATAATTCCCTGTGTGTATTGGAGATCTTCTCCAGTTTTTATTTCCTAAGTAGGTCATTATATCCTCTAGCTTATTTTGATCTTCTGAGTAGAGCCTCTCATAAAAGTTATGGAACTCTTGTATGATTCTTTGATCAATTGTGATATCTCCCTTGTTCGAACATATTTTTATTATGCGATTTTCTTGTTTCTTTTTTCTTATCTTCCAGGCCAGCCATCTTCCTGGCTTAACGAATCTCAATTGGTTCGCCATCTCTTCTGCTTCTATCAAGTTTCTTTGTTTCCTCAGATGTTCTAGTGATTCTTTTGCTTCTTTATCATCCACATTTAATTTAAATGTTTGTTCTTCTTTCTCTATTGCTCATGTTATTTCTTCAAGTTTTTGTTTCTTTATTTTGTTTTTAATTGCCTTTTGTTTGATAAAGTTGCCCCTCATGATCACTTTACAGGCATCCCACAAGGTTTCAGTCTTGATGCCTTGAGTATCATTAATTTCAAAATACTCCCTTAGTAGTCTTCTATTATCCTCTATGTCTTTTTCATCTTTGAGAAGATTCCAGTCTACTCTACATTTAAATGGTTTGGCTTTCTGGTTTACAATCAATTCTATCGCGTGATGGTCTGAGAGGTCTCTTGGTAGAATTTTGATCTTTGACACTTGGGAGTTGAGGGTTTTGGAGGCCCAGACTATATCAATCGACCATCTGCAATGTCTGTCCGAAAAAAGGTATAGTCTCCACCTCTTCATTATGGACTCACCAGGTTATGGACTCTGGCCTCCCAGTCTTCTTTTAATTTCAGGAATTTAATAGGTAAAGTATTCGTAATATCTTCCTTGGTTTTTTTTTCCCTGTCATGTTTTTATCAATTTTACTATTCATTACATCGTTAAAGTCCCCCATTATTATTATGCTATTTTACTGTGTCTCTTGGATTTTGTCATTTAAATTTGCTATAAATGTTGATTTCGGGCGATTAGGTGCGTAGATGTTGCAGATAAGGATTTTTTGATTTCCTTGTTTAATTTTTATACCATCCATTCTCCCCTCTGTGTCTCTAAAGGCCAATTCAGGTAGTAAATTTCCCTTTGCGTATATTGTTATTCCGCGTTTTTTTCTCAGATGCCAATGAATTGAATTCTTTTCCCAATTTATTTTGTGTTAAGTGAGTTGCATGTTTTTGTACAGTGTGGGTTTCCTGTAATGCCACGAGGTTATAATTGCCCTTTTTAATTTTATTAAATAAATTCCTTCTTTTTGCTGATGAATTAATACCATTCACATTGTTGCAAAGAAAATTATTTCTCTTACACATTCATTTTTCCCATATTCTTCATTCTTGATCTCTCCTGGCTTATCTTTATTATCCGCTATTCCGATACTTAAGTCCTTCAGTCTATTGCACTGTTGTTTTGCGTATTCTGGGGAGTCAAAACAGCTTTCTCCTTCTCCCTCTCTCCTGCACCATCTTCTGTAACATTGAGGCAGTTTTCGATATTTTCGAGCCGCTGACCGTTTCCCTTCCGGCTTCGCTGGAACACATGATCGGCTTCTCGGAGACTAACTTAACCGTGTTTCTGGTTGCTGGCTTTTCGGTTTCCCTGGCCACCATGACGGGCCCCTTGGTCACCCTCGGTGCCATTCTCTCGACCACGCCATCCAGCCTAGGGTCAGCTCCGTCACTGTTGTCCCCCTCATCTTCCTGGACCACCTTCCCGGCTACCGCAGCTAGCCTTGTGGCTCCCTTGATGACAGACAAACAGTTTGGAGTCCCTGGCTGAACTTTCTGGTGCCAGTCTGCCGCCTTCGCCACAACCTCCTTGGCACTGTCAATGTCTCTTCTATGCCTTAAATGTGTTTCCACTGCCAAAACTGGGTCTGAGCCACACTCCAGACCTCCTGCGCTTTTTACGGTCATATCTGCTTCAGTGACAAGACCCTGATCTACTGTCTGTCTTGTCACAGGCCCCTTGTCTTCTCCAAGCTGTTCTTTTACTGCCTCATTCATGGCTTCTTTTGATCTCACCCTAGCCTCAAACCCCATTCTTTCTCTTTCAGCCTCACGTTGTCTTTCACTCTCTCTGGCTTGAAACTCCATCTTTCTCAACTCCATCTCAAGCCTTAACTTTTCGATTTCTAAAGAGGTTGCCACTGTCTCTGGGCTTTCTCCTCTTTCTACAATCTCAGCCTCCATTTCGGCTCCCTGTTCCTCTGATTGTGTGTGAACCTCAGGAGCTTTTTTCTGCTTTGGAGGTGCCATACTGCTGTACAATGGTGTATTCAGGCCGTTTCTGAGGTAAAACTTCCTCAGAAACGCTTTGGCTCAAACTTTTACCTCACAAAATCACACCACCCCACTGGATTTAGGCTTATAGTTGCGTATCCCACCGCTGGTCACCAATATAATAAAGTTAAAGGAATATCCGGGCAGGGTGGACACCACGATCACACCTCTGCCCTTCTGTATATAGCGTGGAACAAAAGGCTGAGCCTAAGTGACCGAAGCACTTGGTAAAACTAGCTGCCACCACCTCAGAAATGTCAGCCTGAGGAGCCAAAAAGGGTGTGAAAGTATATTAAGTAAAAGGATGTTTGAGCACTGAACTTTAATGGCTGACTAGAGATTAAAAGCTGTGTTGAGAGAATGATTACTGAGGGCAACGAATGGATTGAGGCGAACAACAGTTGAGAGTAAACTAATAAGGAGTTTATTTTAACTTGAGAATAACAACAACTCGATGTAATGAGTGGTACAAAATCTTGATGCAGTTGCAGTAACTTGGTAGCTTGAACACAAACAGTTCCCCTGACAGAAAGACTTTCTCAGCTTGAGTCCCTTTAACCAACTGTTCTACTATTAGACACAGTTTTACACAGAGCACAGACCTCAGTCTGCCTCTCACACAGGGTTATAAGGTATCTTTGAGACCTCTCTTAGGCTCAGTAAGACACAGCTCTCCTTTACTAGCCTCTCTCTAACCTAGCAAAGCTCTAGCCCAATGTCTTCTCCTTATTCCCTAACCTAGAGACTAGCTAGAAACTCTTCCCTTTCTGTCAGTTCCCTCTCTTCCTCAAAATCCAACTTTCTCTGTCTGAATCTCAGACCCTTCTCCCTGTCAGATAAGACAGCTCCCTTTCCCTCCATTCAGCTGACTCCACCCCTGATTGTTACACCCAATCAGGAGTCAGCCTGACTCCTCCTCCTTCTTTGCTCAACAACCAGGAGGCCAAACACTGCCAAGCAGGCTTCGGCCTAGCCAGCTAACAGGTAGATTCATTACACCTGTCTATCTTGTGGTCTAGATCTTTCTGTTCTTTATTGAGTATAGATGAGGTCACGGATAGTATCACTTGCTGTAAGTTTTCATTTGGATCTTCTATAATATTCCTGTATCTTAATTGAAACTCCATCTCTTTCATTTCCATTCTTTCTTGAACTTCTTCTGTTTTTCTGACTTCCCTTTCTATTTTTTTGATCTAATTGTTTAGTTCCTCAGTTGTTTACTTCCTCAAATTTGCTCTTCTTTCATCATTTTTATGTCTGAAGCCATATTGTTCGTCTCTTCTTTAATTGAGCTTATTTCTTTGGTTAAATCCTTTTTTAGTACTTGCATTTCTTCTTGTAGTCGTTTCTGTTGTTCTTCTTGTTTTTGTTTCTATTCTTTTGAAGTCTTTCTGTAATTCATCCTGTTTTTCAGATAGTTTCAGGATTTCCTTTAGAACCTCTCTATTTATTAATTCTTTAGCACCTGAGCCTTTTCTTACTTGATTTTTATTTTCTTTGATTTCTTTAATCTCTTTAATGTCTTTGTCTACTTTCGTCTTTGGTGTTGTCATCTTGAGGATAAACTTTTCCTAGTTTTCTTTGTAGCTATTAGCTGGGTATTGTCTAGAGTGTCGTTTAATCTTATTCTTTCTATTGTTAGAATCTGCCTTTTGACTTCTTTCCTATCTCCTATCTGTTTCCTTTTCTTTTTCCACCCTGCTTCTCCGCTCTGTAGTTCTCTTCTTCTCCGTTCCCTTCACGGTGGACAGGATGAGCTAAGTAAGGTCTATGAGAGATATTATAGGGCTAAGGGCAGGATGGTTCTTGCGATGGGTCTTGGGATGAATCAGCGTCCTATCCTTCCTTTAACCTCCCATGGGGGTCAGTAGTGGCATTCAGAATTCTTCAATGTCTCCTCCCTCCCCTTATCTGAGTTGAAGAGAAGATGCTATAGAAGAGGATGGGAGATATATCTATATGAATAGATAGTTATATTTTTACTGGGAAGCACCGCGGTAGCATGGAAGGGTGTGATGGAGGTATGGCACTACGTGGAGGTAGGGGAGGGTTTTTGGAGGTAAGGGAGAAGACAGAAGACAAAAGGGGGGTTTGGAGTACTTGCTCCTCATGCCCTTCCATGGCGCTTTTTGTTCCGCCATCTATGCTCCTTCCTTTCTTCCTTAGCTGGGCGTCTCTATTTTCTCCCGCTCTCCTCTCTTCCCCCTTGGATTTGTTCCTCTTCTTCTCTAATCCCTCTGTTGTTTTATTATTTTTAATGTTGTTTTCTCCTTGCTTCTGCCTTCCGCCTTCCTCCTTTCCCCAAATCTCATGGAGTACCGCGATGATTCCCCGGTTCCCTTTTGCCCTGCTCAACTTATCGTGAGGCTGTGAGACCGCAAGGCCTCTCGCGAGACCGCGTTTGAAGCTGTTTTGTTTTAGTATTGTTATTTGTTATTCGAGGATTACCGCTGTTAGAAGGGACCCCTGCTCTACACCCTCCATTCATCTTCTCTTTTCCTTATTTTTCTCTTTCCTCCTTTCCTCCTTTCTCTTCCTCTTCTTCCTTTCCTTCTTTCTCTTCCTTCTTTCCTCCTTACGTTCCCTCTGGCCTTTCTCTTATCTCTTGCCCCTTCCCAATGGGATGGAGGGTCGTGCGCCACTCCTGCAGGCTGAAAGCTTTACTTTTAAGGTCAGTCTTATATAGTATAATTATAGTAACATACAATATGAACAACTGGGTCCGCTTGGTGGTTTTCAGGCTTTTTGCACCTCCCTCCGCTTGTTTTGCTGAGGGGAGTGGGGGCATACCATCGCCCACCTACCCTGGGGAAAGTTGATGCTCTCGGAGCTCCTAAAGCGTCCCTCCTACCGCCATTGTAGCTCACCGGAAGTCCAACTCAAGGCTCTTAATGGGTAAACAGTATTTCTTTTTGTTTCTTGGTCAATGTTGATGTGGAGATTGTCTGGTTTGCCTACTCTGGAACATGCAACATATAATTTTCCTTCTTTAGGGGTCCCTTTCAAATCTGATACTATATATGTGTGTGTGTGTGAATCATATAGATCTATATCTATGGCTGGATGGCTCTTTGTCAGGAGGACTTTGTTTATGTTTTCTTGCCCTGGTGAAAGGAGTTGGACTGGATGGCCTTAAGTATTTTCTGTTGGTCATGGGGGTTCTGTGTAGAAATTTTAGCCCAATTCTATTGCTGGTGGGATTCAGAATGCTCTTTGATTGTAGGTGAACTATAAATCCCAGTAACTACAACTCCCAAATGTCAAGGTCAATTTTCCCCAAACTCCATTTATCTTTATATTTGAGCATATGGAATATTCATGCCAAGTTTGGTTCAGATCCATCATTGTTTGAGTCCACAGTGCTCTCTGGATGTAGGTGAACTACAACTCCCAAACTCAAGGTCAATGCCCACCAAACCCTTCTAGTGTCTTCTGTTGGTCATGGGAGTTCTGTGTGCCAAATTTGATTCAGTTCCATCACTGGTAGAGTTCAGAATGCTCCTTTGATTGTAGGTGAACTATAAATCCAAGCAACTACAACTCCCAAATGACAAAATCAATTTTTTGAGTGATGGTCACACCTTGGGTTACTAGGTATCTTGTGGTCAAATTTGGCGGCAATTCATCCAATAGTTTTTGAGTTATGTTAATCCCACAAACGAACATTACATTTTATTTATATAGGTGCTTTTTTTAAAAAAGTGTCAGAAGCGACTTGAGAAACTGCAAGTAACTTCAGGTATGAGAGAATTGGCTGTCTGCAAGGACGTTTCCCAGAAGATGTTTTGATGTTTTGCCATCCGTGTGGGAGGCTTCTCTCATGTCCCCACATGTGGAGCTGGAGCTGACAAGTGGAGCTCAACTCACCCTGCCCAGATTCAAATTGCTTACCTGTTGGTCAGCAATCTTGCCGGCACAAGGGTTTAACCCATTTTGCCACTGGGGACCCCTATTAATCATAGGTGATTGGACTGCAGAAGTAGGTGATTGGTCTGCAGAAGTAGGAAACAGCTGAATCAAAGAATATAGAAAAATAGAGAAAAAAAAGACTTAAGAAAGATTAAGAAATGAAACAGGAGGTAGGCTGACTGAATCTTGCAAAGCCAACAGTTGTTTATTGTACACATATTTAAGCAGCCAAAGCAGCATCATAAGGAAGAGGGAGCAAGCTTATTTTCTGCTGCCCTGGAGACTAGGACTCAGAGCAATGGGTTCAAATTACAGGAAAGGAGATTCCACCTGAAAGTTAGGAAGAACCTCCTGTCTGAGAGAGTTGTTCAGCAATGGAACTCTGCCTCAGAGTGTAGTGGAAGCTCCTTTGGAGACTTTTAAACGGAGGCTGGATGCTTTTGTTCTGGAACGGCTGTTCCAGGGGCTCCAATTTTGTGTTTTGCACTGAGTGTTTGTTCATAGTCCTAAGTTGCAGGGACTTTGCAGATAGGTGGCTTCCTTTGGCTGCATTCATAGGGCAAGCCACCTGTCAATAATAGTTAGGATCCCTGGTCCCGCCCCTCTCTGGGTTTTTTGGACAGAAGGGGCCATTTTTCAGTTAGTCTCAGCAAAGGAAATCAATGCAGAGGATGTATACAGACGTCCTCCTGTACAAAGGCTTCGTCTCTTAAGACTTCCTGGGGGAAAACAGTCTTAAGAGCCTCTAAAGATTCCCAAAGGTTCTGCGGAAACAGCCTTACAGCCCTGAGGAATTCCAGAGGGAATAACAGCTCTAATCGTCAAGATCTCCAGCTAAGTGACTACAGGCCTGCTGGTACATCTACTCAGTTCTGAGACACAGTTCAGCTGGTAGTGGATTCAAATCAGTCAGGTTTAGGTTTACAGTAGCCTGGGAGGAGCTAGAAAGTGGAATTTTCCTTTGAGCAAAGTTATTGAAGATAGTGCCTGTTCCCTGTGGACAAGTTTGAGAGTACTGTTTGTTTTTTTTTTGCCAAGAAATCTTTACAAGTCCTGTTTGTTCATCAATAAAAGACTGTTATATTTAAGCTCAAGCCTCCTAAAGACTGTTTAATGAGTGAAATTTCTCTAAAGGCACCTTTTCGGGGGCCCTGGCTTCCCGCTGGATTCAAGCCATACATCCTCTCTTAAAAGCACTTCATTTCAAGTCCAGCGGCAACAGAACAGCTTTTATTGTGCTTTTCCTGCATGGCAGGGGGTTGGACTAGATAGCTTGTATGGTCTCTTCCAATTCTATGATTTTGTGATCACCTGGTGGCCAATATACTAATCAAATAGACTACATGAGAGGATATGAGAAGCCTTCTACACGGATGGTACAAACAAGATTTATTACGGTCAATGACCAGCATCGAAAAGGTACAAGTGACAAGATGTACAAATGTCAGAGTACACACACATGTACATAAATGTACAAACATCAGGTTACACACACATCCGGGTATCAACAATGTTAAAACAAAGTTTAAAACCCAATATTGAATAAGATAATTAAAATGGTGTCAAACATTTAGATACTAGACTGTCAATGGTAAAATATATATTAAAACTTTCTAAGGCTGTGACAGCATCTTGTGGCGACAAGCTATTGCTGCTGCACAGAAGCTAGCAATCCTGACAGTGACCTTGGGGTGTTGGTCAGACAAGAGATAATCTATATAAAACCTTACAGATCTCCCTAGTAAACTTTCTAAAATTGGAATTATAAAACGTTTATGAAAGTCACGGTAAAAAGAGCAGTACAACAAAACATGCTTCACAGTTTCCAGTGCCTCCTCCTCGCAGGGACATAGGCGTTCACTGTATGGCACTTTGTTATATCTTCCCTCCAGTACAGCAGAAGGGAGTATATTGAATTTAGCCAAAGAGAACGCCTTCCTATCTTTAGGGATAATTAGGTTGCCTAAGTACTCTGCAGGAAGCAGTGCCCTTCCATTATCTTTGAAGATTGGAAGAAAAGAGGATGCATTTAGATAGTTTTGTCCCAGATCCGCTGTCATATGTTTTCTTTGGCTTTTGTATAGCCCATGGTCAGAATGGTATTAGCTGAAAATCCAAGGTTTAGGATTTTCTCATGAACTATTTTTTCCCATCTTGATTGGAATAGATCACCAAAGGTCAATGGAGCCAAACCTTTAGGCAAAAACATTAGTTTTAAGCATAGATTTAGTTTATACATCCAGATCCGAGACTCAACAGAGATCTGACCTGTCTCTAGAAGTATTTATTTATTGTGTCAGGCAACCGAACAGTTGTATTACATTTTTGACAGAACAAACAAACAAACATACAAAAGACACAGAGTTTGCAAGCTTGGTAGTTGACTAAATGTCCTTTGACCAGTATCTGGCCACTTGGAGTGCTTCTGGTGTTGCCGCCAGAAGGTCCTCCATTGTGTATGTAGCAGGGCTCAGGTTGCATTGCAGCAGGTGGTCAGTGGTTTGCTCTTCTCCACACTCACATGTTGTAGATTCCACTTTGTAGTCCCATTTCTGAAGGTTGGCTCTGCATATCGTGGTGCCAGAGTGCAGTCTGTTCAGCGCCTTCCAAGTCACCCAGTTTTCTGTGTGCCCAGGGGAGAGTCTCTCATTGGGTATCAGCCATTGATTGAGGCTCTGGGTTTGAGCCTGCCACTTTTGGACTCTCGCTTGCTGAGATGTTCCAGCGAGTGTCTCTGTAGATCTAAGAAAACTATTTCTTGATTTAAGTCATTGACGTGCTGGCTGATGCCCAAATAAGGGATGAGCTGGAGATGTCTCTGCCTTGGTCCTTTCACTATTGGCTGCTACTTCCCGGCAGATGTCAGGTGGTGCAATACTGGCTAAGCAGTGTAATTTCTCCAGTTGTGTAGGGTGCAGACACCCCATGATAATGCGGCATGTCTCATTAAGAGCCACATCCACTGTTTTGGTGTGGTGAGATGTGTTCCACACTGGGCATGCATACTCAGCAGCAGAGTAGCATAGCGCAAGGGCGGATGTCTTCACTGAGTCTGGTTGTGATCCCCAGGTTGTGCCAGCGAGCTTTCGTATGATATTGTTTCCAGCACCCACTTTTTGCTTGATATTCAGGCAGTGCTTCTTGTAGGTCAGGGCATGGTCCAGAGTGACTCCCAGGTATTTGGGTGTGCTGCAATGCTCCAGTGGGATTCCTTCCCAGGTGATTCTCAGAGCTCTGGATGCTTGTCTGTTCTTGAGATGAAAAGTACATGTCTGTGTTTTAGATGGATTAGGGATCAGCTGGTTTTCCCTGTAATAGGCAGTAAGAGCACCTAGAGCTTTGGAGAGCTTCTGTTCAACCACGATCATCAGCATAGATGAAGCTCTCTGTCCCTTCTGGCAGTGGCTGGTCATTTGTGTAAATGTTGAACATGGATGGAGCAAGCACGCTTCCCTGAGGCAGGCCGTTCTTCTGTTTCCGCCATCTACTTCTCTGGCTCTGGAACTCAACAAAAAAGCTCCTATTTCCTAGCAGGTTTCCTATGAGGTGGGTAAGGTGGTATTCCTTTGTGATATTATACATTTTTCTAAGGAGGAGGCGGTGGTTCACAGTATCATAAGCTGCGGACAGGTCTATGAAGACAGCTCTTGTGATTTGCTGCCTTTCAAAACCATCTTCTATGTGCTGAGTCAGGTTCAACACTTGCGATGTGCAGCTTTTGCCTTTCCTGAAGCCAGCTTGCTATGGGATCAGACATGGGTCTATTTTTTCCGTAATTTTTTGCAAAATAAGTCTCTCCAGAACTTTGTAGAGGTGGCACAACAGGGAGATTGGTCTATAGCTTTTTGGGTCATTACGGTCTTTGCCTGGCTTCAAGATGACGATGACTCTTGCTTTCCTCCAGATTTTGGGGATCTGACAGGATGCAGTGCAGTTGTTCATCAGCTCCAGCAGCCAGCACCTTGCTTTTGGACCAAAGTTCTTGATTTGTTTCATCCGTAGGTCATCCAGGCCAGCTGCTTTGCCATTTTTACATTTATTGAGAGCCATTTCCAATTCAGTAGATATAAAGGGTTCATGAAGGTTGTTGTTCTCAATCTCTTGTTGTCTGGCTATTGGTTTCTTTCCTAATTTGGTGGCAAAGTTGGGTTTCCCATTCTTCAAGAGTCTCTAGAAGTAAAATTACATTAGGCACACAGCTTGGGAGGCTAAGGATGCTTTTTAGGAATTTTGTCTGGATGGCTTCTAAAGCCTTGACACTTTTAAATGCACAGAGTTGTGCTCCATATAACATTTGAGGCAGAGTCTTAGCACTAAAAACTTGAATTGCTGAAGGTACATGCTGGCCTCCTTTTCCATAAAAAAATGAAAAAAGTGAGTTGCAACTCCGCTGTGCATTTGCTATAGAATGGGACACTTCAGCATTCCAGGAACCAGTGGACTGGAAAATAACTCCTAGATATTTATAGAGTTTAACTTGTTCTATTGGGTGCTCTTTGATTTGCCAGCAGTGTATGCATCTTTTCTGAGTAAAAACTAGCACTTTTGATTTGTGATAATTAATTGCCAGATGTTCAGTATTACAGTACACATCTAACCTTTTTAGGAGCCGTCTCAGCCCAACACATGTGAATGATAAAAGTACAGCATCATCTGCATAAAGTAAGACCGATATTGCTCTCCCAGCTAATTTAAGGGGTGAGGGTTTATTTCTGAGAGTGAGTTCACAAGGGAGTTAATATAAATATTAAACAAAGTGGGAGCAAGAACACAACCTTGCTTTACTCCCATAAATGAGGGTATTGGTCTAGTCAGATGGCCTTTTCGGTTATATCTCACTTGCAGATGTGTTTTTTCATAAAGGCTGTGGATAAGAACCAGCAGGCGCGTGTCTATCTTGGTAGCCTCAAGTTTGCTCCAAAGTCTGTTTCTTGGGATTGAATTGAATGCAGACTTAAAATCTATAAAGGCTGTATAAAGTGCTCCCTGGGAAGGAGAGGAATATTTTTCTGCTAAGTGTTGTAGTATTAAGCCCTGATCAACAGCTGAATGTCCGATTCTGAAACCTGCTTGTTCTTCTTCGAAGAAGTTTGCTTCCTCAAACCAATTTAATAGTTTGTCTAGGAGATGACTAGCATACAATTTGCTGATGATGCTTAGAAGACTAATTGGTCTGTAGTTGGCAGGATCTGATCTGTTGCCTTTTTAATAAATGGGGACAATTATTGCAAGCCCCCAGTCAGATGGCATACAGGCAGATTGATCAATACATGTGAACAGGACTGCTAGGACTGGTGCCCACAACTCAGAGTTAGCTTTCAGCAGTTCAGAGGGTATATGATCACTTCCTGGGGCTTTGCCTGGTTTGAGTTTGGAAATGAGTCTGCCGATTTCAAATGTTGAGACAGGGGGCCAGTTCGGTAGGCCATTAAGATCTTGTGGTGTTAGTAAAACTTCAGCTTTCCTCCCTCTACTCATACTGCTAAAAAAAATTTCTCATGTTTTCACAGGGATGTGAAAGTCTAGCCCGTGAGAGTTGCTTTACCAGCCCCTAAACACCATTTTCCAAAAGGCAGCTGTGTCATGCATTTGCAAAGCAGTGATTCGTTTCTGCCAGTTTGAGCAGAGCCTGCTTCTTTTTTTCCTTAATTAGGTTTTTGTATTTCTTTTTCAGTGGCAGCCATTCTGCAGGTAGTGATGACAAGTCTAACCCCCTGTACTCTTTGTACTTTTCATATCTAGACACTCTTGGTTAAACCAGGGTTTGGATGTGAGATGACAAGAATGTCTTTTTGTATGGTTGTTGCGTTGCAGATATTTTTGCAGCTGTATGAGGAGGTCCTGATATGAGCATAGTACATCTTCTGATAATAAACCACTATATATTTTATGAATTTAACATGTGGCTTTTTATATACTACAGCATTTTATTAACAGCTGCATGTCATGACCCTTTCTGAAGTGGACTGTGGCATGACATTCTGCAATACTTGCTGAACTGAACACCATTTGTGTCTTAATATTTGCACTAAAATGTGCGATGCAAGGCCAGAAAGTTATTTTTGTTCTTTACAATATGTTCTGTCTACTTGATCTTTATGAAACAGATGGAGGGCATCTCTTAATTTGAGAGTGTTTTCTGAATGTAGAACAGCAATTGAGGACTGCTCCATTTGATGCAGGAAAATCTTAAATCAGCCACAGATATGGGTCCAGGATCAGACTCTGCAAGTAATCGCTGTACCTCAAAATTTAAGACTGCAGTTAAAGGTAAATGATCACTTTCAGTTCGTATTACTGCTTCGAATCTTGTGACTAGATTTAACAGATTATACGATACCATGAAGTAGTCAATTGTTGATGCCCTCATTCCAGATGTAAAGGTGAATTCACCATATTTGTCTCTTTCAACTCCCCCATTCAAGATCACTAGATCTAAATTATTTGACATTTGTAATAGACACAGGCCAGAGAAATTACATGTTTTGTCTTTGGATTGTCTCACAGGAACCAAATGCCCTGTTTCTGCTTCAGGGGGGTATTCGCCAAAGTGGTTGTAAATAGTATCATCATTTGGGCCCAGTCTGGCATTAAAGTCTCCAGTCAAAATCAATGAAGCTTCTGTGTACATGGTGGTCATTTTGTTTATGAATTCTAGTAGTTTGAGCCACCTGTTCTTAATTGGCTGTCTTTGGCCTAGTGGAGAGAAACACACATTTATTAACAGCCAAGTGGATAGGCATGATTTAATGACCAGAGCCATCGCAATATTGGGCAACAGATCAAGCCTAGAGGTGGTGACACAAAGTTTTGTAGAAATTAATGTCCTAAGTCCTCCCTTTGGGCGACCTCCCCTTGCACTGGGCTCTGCTTTACGGAGGTGTAGTTTGAACCCATTTAGCTCTAAATTGTCACAGTTCCAAGCCTCTTGTAGGAAGATTATGCCATATCTTCCAATAAAATCACAAAAAGAATGGTCAGCCATCTTATTGCACCAGCCAGCAATGTTCCAAGACAGGAGTGATAGCTGGCAGGTCTGATGTGACAATGTGAGTCAGCTGGAGGTATGTGGTAGTCTTCCAGCAAGGACTCGAGTAGAGTTACCAGGACTATGGTAAATTACTGTATTTTTTAAAGTGGTTCTGCATAATCCCTGTAGAGAAATGTTTATTATAGAGTGTTTAATGTACTGTGTTTAAACTGTATTTAGGGTTTACATTAGTTGCTATGGTCTAACTGTAAGAGATAGGTTGCCATGGTAACAAGGCCTCAGAGGAGGTGGGCGGAGTTTAAGGAATAAAAGGTTTGAAAGCGACAGTTAATATTCGGTCCGGTGGATGAGACCCGGGGAAAAGGATCAGAGTCAGTTAGGGCTCTGGGTTGTGAAGCTGTGAGAATTCAGTTAGTTCTTAGGATTTGTGAATATTTCTTCAGCAAGAGAGCTGAAGGTGTTACCTTGTTAGATTGCTTAGGTTAAAAGAATCTAACAGAAGGGGTTTTAAGGATTGCCAGTAAGGAAAGACTGGTGATCAGTGGTTTGATCCGAGTATAGGACAAACAGTGTGGAATATTCACAATAGGGAACTCTGAAGTAATAAAAGCACTTCACTAAAGAAGGAGTTTATAGAATTGTAACATCAGAAGCTTGAATGTATCTCAAACCAGCCATTTTGTAACATCAAGCCTTGTGCCAAGTTCAAATTCTCAAAACTGCAACAATTACGTTCTGTTAACAATAAAACTTGTTCTCTTTGTGTTTCAAACCTGCCTCCTCCATTGCTTTTATGCTTGGTGCATTCCACACTACCAACGTCACCTCACAACACAACTAAGGATAAACAGAGACATAAACCAGCGTCTCTAAACATATTGGTGGCAGCTTAATTGATATCTAAAAGAAGGTTCCTTACAAATATTGTTGGCATCAAGGAAAATTAGTACTTCCTCACATTTCAGTGGAAATAGTACTTCTTTACATAATTTGGTGCCAGCAGCTGAGAGGCTTCGTTACAATCCCTGATAAGGCCTGATTTCTTTGGGCTTCTCTGTATCTTCTGCTAGGCATTCAATAGTATCCAGGGATGTATTCAAGCTGCTCACATTGGAGATTATAGGCTTGATGGTGTTATTTGGAGCTGCTACTATAGCTGTGTTCCAGAAGATGGTCTTTTGTTGGAAGGTATCCTGGAGTCCCGTGTGGCTGTGTATCATGCTGTATTCTCATTCAGCCCCTTGCTCTCTGCTTCAGTGCTCAGGGACGATTCACATGGGCATATGATAACAGAATAGTCAGGCTAAACACAAGGATTTGTATTTTGGGGTTTGATAATATTCACCTTTGGGGACAGTGGGAAATGTTTAGTTTACAGGATTCCAGTCAGTAGAAGCACGGAAACACAGTGATCTACAGTCCCAGGATCCAAGGCGAAAGTCATGGCAGCAACAAAGTCCCAAACCCAAATACAACACTTTGCCTACTGCAAAGTCCCCAATGTTTGATACCTTCTTTTATCCTATAACTCATTATCAGATGATGAACTACTCTCCACCCTGTCTTCATCACTCTCGGGTGCTTTAGCTTCCACGGCTGCTCGCCACCACCCATCCCTCCAACTTTTCCAGTGCCTATCAAGATTTAGATCACCCCATGTATTACCAGTTTGCCAGTCTCCCAAAAATCCTTCAAACTCATCACTTGATGTGGGTTGAGTACAAATGTCCCTGATCTCCTGCACACGGTCCAGTCTAGCCCATCCTCCTCTCCGTTATCACTCTCAGTCCCATCACTCCCTATGAACCCCATAAAGTCTTCCTCCTCAGTTGAAGCATTAAGTATTTCACGGATCCGCTTCCTTTCCCGTTCTTCATCTGACTCTTGCTCCCGAGTAACCCGTTTCAAACCTCTACTCCCATCCCCTTCCTCCTGTGAAACCTTCGAATGACTCAGTATCTATGTGTCATGAATATCTCCCTAATTCACTTCCTTTGCTGTTCTTGTTCCAGGACCTGAGCAGCCCTCTTCCCTCTTCTACTACGTGTTGTAGCTTGCTCAGCACACTGTACTACAACATTAGTGGTGGTCTCATCTCTCTCCTCAGGGTATAGAAATCTCATATTTATCCAATTTGCATTATCTGGGGCAACACTGCTGCTTGGTTATTTCCTTATGTCCTACCTCCTTTGAGTATTTACATTTTCTATTAGGCCACTTAACACCTCCATTCCTTCTATGATCAGTCTTTTCTCTGTCCCTAGCAGATCTGTGAAAGATGCAACCAGAGATTGTTCCTCATCACTTAACAGATATCCCTGGTCATGAGGGTCTGTCCCTCTGTCAGTGGGCCATATGGGAATACAACCACTGATCATTACTCTCCTTCAGTTCTAATTGCTGTTCCTTTACTAACATTGAGTTGTCTGAGGCCTTTTGGGTAAACACTTTCTTTAAAAATCTGGTGATAACAATGCCTTGTTTTAGAAAAAAATCTCTGGTTCTTCTCACAAATTTGGTGGTATTAGGATCAGCAGAGGAGACTAAAACATCAATATACATTTGATCATTATCTAGATATTCAACCAGATCTGTGTCAGAAGGAAACAGCCCCCCCCCATAAAACCCTTTCCAAAAGTCCGAGCACATGGGTTTTGCGATCTTCCAAACTGACCAGCTTCCCTGGTTTTGGGACTTTGATCAGCACCAACTTTTTTGGCTCAAGGACCAGATTCCAGTTTTCCTTGTGTTGTCCTTTGCCACTGTTCATTTCTTTACAGTTTTGCTGTTTGGCAAAGTGGGTGTGTCAACTGTCTCAGCCTTTTCTGGGGGTGCATCATCCTACTCTTCCATCTTATTGATTTCCTGGTTGGCCCAAATAGCTTGTGTTGTCACGTTGAGCTTTTGGTACCCTGGATTTGTTGGTCTGGAGCTGTCTGCTTTGCCTTGTCTAGTGGCGCTGTGTCTTGGCTTTGGGGGACTTTTTTTTTTTTTACTTTTCCTCCTCTCTGCGGTGGTTTTTGAGGGTGGAATTAGTGCTAATAATGTCTTCGTTTGTTGTTCCTAGGCCATCTTGACTGAGCACGTGTGGTTCTTTGTTTCCCCTCCTTTTTTGTATTCAGACTTTTTGCCTGGTCCTTGTGGGTGTCAGTGGGGCATTTGGTTTTATCCACTTCGTCAATTTTATGTCCCTGGGGCGAAGAGTAGCTGTACCTTGCCCGGTGGCTACTGAAATAGCTGGTGAAAAGAGCTGGTGATGCTTTGAGAGCGTCACAGTTATACCGGTTTTCCAGAGTCTCTACTTTGATTATTTTTGCCAAAGTGCTCAGGAGCCCAGTACTTTCCTGCAGGTATTTCTTGATTGACTGCAGATCATTTGAGAAAGCAGAGGGTTTTACTTCCAAAGTAGAGTAGCCCTCAGTTTGTTCTCCACGTTGCTGTGAGACTGGAAGGAGCTGCTGCTGTATTGATTTCTCAGGAGTGTAGAGAGTAAGGTAGCCCTCTTTCAAAAATGAGGTTAGAAGTTCTTTTGGGAGCAGGACCGCGCCCCTGATTTGTGTATCTGCAGCACCAAAGCTTTCTGGCTCAAATTGTGCCAGTTCCTTGGCTAGGCTTCTCACAGTCCCAGAGCTTGTGATATTAATCTCCTTCTGTAGTAGCCCTCTGGTGTTAGTTGGCCAGTTCCATAAGTCTCCTCCAGACATAAACATATTGATTTCCTTTTCTTTTGGGGCCACCTTAGCAGCTCTTACATGAGCATTGTAGATTTTATCCATAGAGTAAAAGGGAAAAAGTCAGTCATTTTTGCTTGGCTGTAGCCCTTCACCAGAACAGAAGTCAATGCAGGACTCTCTGCTCCCCCAGCTGCCTCAGTCAGCTGTGGCCTCTTAGCTGCAAGTGTTTGTATTGGGCCGTGCAAGGGTAAGGCTTTCTCTCTGTGGTTGTTCCTTGTATAAACCATTTAAAAAAATTATTAGAGTGTCAGAAAACAGTGTATAAAATGGTATTGCAAAAGATTCAGCTTATCTGGATTCCAATTATTATTTATTTCACAGTTTTCTATACCGAGCTTCTCAACCTCATTGAGGGACTCAGCCCGGTTTCCAGCCATAAAAGCATATACACTCATTAAAATATCATATATCACAATTACAAAAACAACTTTAAAAACACTATATATAAAACTACAGTGGTCAGTCATCCTATTAAGATGGGTCTCCATCAACTTCCATCCAGGGTCCTATGGTGTTGTCTCATTCATCGAAGGCCTGACTCCACAGCCACGTCTTCACCCGTTTCCTAAATGTTAGGATGGATGGGGCGGTTCTGGCCTCCAGAGGGAGAGAGTTCCAGAGTCACGGGGCCACCACCGAGAAGGCCCTGTCCCTCGTCCCCACCAGGCGTGCTTGTGAGGCCGGTGAGACTGAGAGTAGGGCCTCTCCAGATGATCTTAATAATCTTGATGGTTCGTAGGGGAGAATATGTTCGGAGAGGTAAACAGGGCTGGAGTTGTTTCGTTTAGGGCTTTATAGGTCAACACCAGCACTTTGAATTGTGCTCGGAAGCTAATTGGCAGCCAGTGGAGCTGGCGTAACAGCGGAGTGGTGTGCTCCCTGTATCCAGTCCCCGTTAGTAATCTGGCTGCCGCGTGTTGGACTTGCTGCAGCTTCTGGGCAGTCTTCAAAGGCAACCCCACGTAGAGAGGGTTGCAGTAGTCTAAGCGGGATGTAACCAAAGTGTGTTCTACCGTGGCCAAGTCAGCCCTCCCAAGGTACGGACGCAGCTGGCGCACAAGTTTTAATTGTGCGAATGCTCCCCTGACCACCGCGATCCTCCATAATCCTCCGGCTTCTCTTCTCCTGACTGCTCCTCTTCACCCTTATTCAAAGAACACTGAACCCCATTCAGATGGTAAAACATCAAAACATCCAGGCATCCTGGGCAACGACCTTGCAGACGGCCAATTCTCTCACACCAGAAGCAACTTGCAGTTTCCCAAGTCACTCCTGACACACACACACACACACACACACACAAAAGTAAAGTGGAAGATGTACTCAGAGCACTTAGAACAATTAAATCACCAGGCACACATTAAAGCTGCTTCAAGTGACAAGAGATGGAAACCATTCTAGTTCTAAAATCTGACAACAAACATGGAAAACAAAATAATGACCCACAGATTGGACGTTTTCCATTTATATGCTAATTTCTAAGAAAGTGGTCATTAGGAATTATTGTAAGCTGGAGTTAATTTCATGACAGTGAAAAACAATAAGTATTTTGATTGTTTTGTAAGAGCATGCCTGCAAGCACTCAAAATTAATCTTGGCCCTCATGTCAATGTTGACCCTCTTGCACACCATAAAAATAGTTCTGAGGTCCCTGTGCACACTAATACACACAATCACACTTCTATTCTTCTCCATCCACAGCGCTCTCCGACCCAGATAAGAGGGATTCTAAGTGTTAAACATCCTATCAATTCATACCCAGTTGTGTGTTTTGAAAAACCAGTATTTGTGCCAATGTCAGTGAGTCCCTCTGGAAAGTCCACGCAAAATTGTGCAAGATTTATTTATTCATCATCTCAGAAGCAAATTGAGGGTACAGTTATAATGTATTTAAAAACACAAATAAAATTTAAAACTTGACATTATGCTAAATGTCTTTTGACCAGAAGCTGGCCACTTGGAGTTCCTCTGGTGTCACTGTGAGAAGGTCCTCCACTCTATATGTGGCAGGGCTCAGGTTGCATTTTTAACCTCCCCATTTTCTATTTCAATCTGTACCACAAATAATTTCGTGTCTGTTGGATGTGGGGGGAGCAGGGAGGGTATAAAAAAGAAGGGCTGAAATGCTATGGAGAGAGTTGGGGGAGGGGGGGAAGAGAAGGGGTCCACATTGTTAATTGCAGGAATAATATGTTTCATGCTTATGTCTATGTTTGATGTTTTTATAGATTTAATGGTTTTTATCTACAATTATATGTTATTGATTTAGATATGTGATATTTTATATATATATATATGAGCCATTGAATTTGCCATTTATTATGTTGTAAACCGCTTTGAGTTCCCCCAGGGGTGAGAAAAGTGGTATACAAACGCAGATATAATAATAATAATAATAATAATAATAATAATAATAATAATAATAATAATAATAGAAGATGGTCTGTGGTTTGCTCTTCTCCGCACTCGCATGTCATCGACTCCACTTTGCAGCCCCATTTCTTAAGGTTAGCTCTGCATCTCGTGGTGCCAGAGCGCAGCCTGTCGTGTCAGGAGCAAACAGTTGTATTGCATTTTTTAACTAACAGGCAAACAAACAAAACACAAAGTTTGCAAGTTCAGTAGTTGATTAAATGTCCTTTGACCAGTAGCTGGCCACTTGCAGTGCCTCTGGTGTTGCTGCAAGAAGGTCCTCCCTAGTGCATGTGGCAGGGCTCAGGATGCATTGCAGTAGGTGGTCTGTGGTTTGCTCTTCTCCACACTCGCATGTTGTGGATTCCACTTTGTAGCCCCATTTCTTAAGGTTGGCTCTGAATCTCGTGGTGCCAGAGCGCAGTCTGTTCAGTGCCTTCCAAGTCGCCCAGTTTTCTGTGTGCCCAGGTGGGAGTCTCTCATTTGGTATCAGCCATTGATTGAGGTTCTGGGTTTGAGCCTGCCACTTTTGGACTCTCGCTTGCTGAGGTGTTCCAGCGAGTGTCTCTGTAGATCTTAGAAAACTATTTCTTGATTTAAGTCGTTGACATGCTGGCTGATACCCAAACAGGGGATGAGCTGGAGATGTCACTGCCTTGGTCCTTTCACTATTGGTTGTTACTTCCCGGCAGATGTCAGGTGGTGCAATACCGGCTAAACAGTGCAATTTCTCCAGTCGTTTAGGGCGCAGACACCCCGTGATAATGCGGCATGTTTCATTAAGAGCCACATCTACTGTTTTATCTGTTTCATCTGTTTCATCTGGTATCAGCCACTGATTGAGGTTCTGGGCTTTAGCCTGCCACTTTTGGACTCTTGCTTGCTGAGGTGTTCTGGTGAGTATCTCTGTAGATCTTAGGAAGCTATTTCTTGATTTAAGGTGCTGGCGTGCTGGCTGATATCTGAACAGAGGATGGCTCAGCGATGTCAATGCCTTGGACCTTTCAATGCTGGCTGCTACTTCCCAATAGATGTCAAGTGTTGCAATACCGGCTAAACAGTATAATTTCTCAAGTGGTGTGGGGCGTAGACAACGTGTGATAATGTGACGTGTCCCATTAAAATCCACATCCATTGTTTTAATGTGGTGAGATGTATTCCACACTGGGCATGTGTACTCATCAGAACAGTAACAAAGTGCAAGGGCAGATGTCTTCACTGTTGTGATCCCCAGGTTGTGTCAGTCAGCAAGATTGTGCAAGATGAGCAACTCTTAGTGCCCAAGTGAGCTGCTGTTGCAACATTCTGGGCTTGTAATAAGAGTCCCTTCTCCACTCTTTTGCCAAACTTCTGCAATCTACATACAGCACAGAGAAGCAGTGACACAGTGAAACTCAGAGAAGAAAAGAGCATAAACAAGTTTGCAGTTTCCTGCTCACCAAAATTTGAAAGTGAGACTGATCTTTTGCTCTTTAAAGCACTAGGACCCATTGCTCCAGATCTCACATATTAAGGTGGCCATAATGCTACTGTTTGTCAGTTGATTTTTTTTACCACTCTTTATTCTAGAAACTCAATAGCGAATCCCATCCCACCCCGGCCTCCGCATTCCACTTGTGACTTTTGTCTTCATAACAAGAGGGTTACAGGCACGTGTATATTAATAGTAGCAATGCAAGCCAGCCAAATTGAAACAGGTGTATCTAAAAATTGTGATTGTTGAATAGATTTGAAATCCCCCAGAAGTAATGTCAAAAACATTGTTTGGAAACTGGGTTCTTGTGAGTTTTCCGGGCTGTATGGCCATGTTCCAAAAGCATTCTTTCCCAACGTTTCACCTGCATCTAGGGCAGGCATCCTCAGAGATTATAAGGTCTGTTGGAAACTAGGAAAAATGGGTTTATATATCTGTGGAATGTCCAGGGTGAGAGAAAGAACTCTTATCGGATTAAGGCAGATGTGAATGTTTCAATTAGCCATCCTGATTAGCATTTAATGGCCTGGCAATTCCAAGGTCTGGCTTCTTACTGCCTAGTGGAATCCATATAAATCTCAGTTTATGAGTTGGCATATTAGAACCATATGTTCCTGATCCCTGCTGCAAAGTACTGCTTCTGAAACTGTGGGCCCTGACCCCACACCGGTTTCCCTTCACTCAAGGCTGGGGTCACAAAAAACTGGCTTCAGTTAATGGTTTCCAAACACCACCCATTACTACAAATCTGTTAGCAACAACATGCAGTGGTCCAGCATTTCTGTGTTCTCAAATAAAATGCTGTGTTGGTTCATCAGGTGCTCTGCTATGGCTGATTTCTCTAGTTGAAGTAGTCTGCAGTGCCTTTCATGTTCCTTGATTCGTGTTTGGGCGCTGCATTTGTTGGTCCCTATGAAGACTTGTCCACAGCTGCATGGTACACGATAGACTCTTGCAGAAGTGAGAGACTCCCTCTCACCAGTATTTAAAAACTCTAAAATTGCAACAGCACAACAACAGAGAGGAAACAAACAAGGACATCTCATCACCTCTCAACAAAAGTTGGCTCCAGGCGCTGTCAGGCCATTATATGCTAATCAAGGTGATCAGTTGAAACATTCACACCTAGCTCCAGCAGACAAGAGTCCTTTGTCTCACCCTGGTCATTGTTATGCAGAGTCAAGTTGTTGCGCAGTAGCAATGTCCAACATGTATTGTCGAAGGCTTTCATGGCTGGAATCACTAGGTTCTTGTGGGTTTTTTCGGGCTATAGAGCCATGTTCTAGAGGCATTTCTCCTGACGTTTCACCTGCATCTATGGCAAGCATCCTCAGAGGTTGAGAAGGTCCAACATGCCCAGAAAACCCAATGCCAAAGACACAGACCAGTCAGAAGAAATAAAACAGTAGAACTTTACTCTTGGTTGCAGAGTTGAAAATAAAACAGCTTGGCACACTTACATAGTCACTGTAAGTAATACAGAATAAATCTTCTGTGTTTTAAATCATAGAGCATAACAAAATAAAACATGGTTACTTCACCATAACCTAAGCTTCTTGCTTCTTCTCTCCAGCAATTCAAACTTCCAACTGCCAGCCGTCTGCACAAGCCTCAAATTGTTACATTTAAAAGGTGTGGCCTAGCTAGCATTCTGCAGCTGCAGTTAATCATTAATACTTTGCAAGGCTTTTTTGTTTAGGCTTTCTTTAACACACACACATTGGGCTTAAAGCAATATACCGTAATACCCCTCCTTGTGTTAAAGAAACCTTCACAAAGCAAATTCAAATATTCCCAAGTTACTTAGAAACTGGCTATGTTTCTGTGCTCCCAACGGCTTGGTCAAAATGTCAGCTAGGTTCTTTGCACTTTCACAATATGTCAGTGAAATTCTTCCCTCTTTCACTGCATTCCTGACACAATTATATTTTATGTCAACATGTTTACTCCTTTGTTTAACCCTTGCTTGTGTAGCCATCAAAATACAAGTTTGATTGTCTTCAAAAATATTTGTTGGTTCTCCAACAGGAATAAATAGATCCCTCAATAGTTGTTTTAACACACATGACTCTGTGTATGCTTGAGAAAGAGCACCAAACTCAGCTTCACTTGAACTCAAAGCCACAAAACTTTGTTTCTTAGATTTCCAGTCTATGACTGCACCATTAAACATAAACAAAATGCCAGTTGTTGACTTCCTATCGGAGCTATTTCCGAAATCACTATCTACATAGCCTTCTAGAATTAGTGAATCATCAGGATTCAAAATTAAACAAAAATTTTGGGTCTCTTTCAAATATCTCAGCAATCTCTTAAGACCGTTCCATGCTGCTATGGTTGGATTATTTGTATACCTACTTAAGAAATTTACAGAAAAAGCAATATCAACACGGGTGTAATTATTTATATACAACAATTGTCCAATTACACTTTTGTATAAATCCCTCTGTTGAATTGGCTCAGCATTTTCAACTTCATTCTGAAACCCTAAAATCATAGGTGATTGGGCACCCTTGCAATTTTCCATTCTCATGGTTTTTAACACATGCAATATTTTCCCTTTCTGACTTAACATAAAACCTCCTTGTTCGGTTCCCATGATATTTAACCCCAGGAAGTAATGTATTGGCCCAAGATCTTTTATCTGGAACTGTTGCTTTAACTCCTTAGCAAAATGGTTAATCTCTTTATCACTCTCAGCAATAAAGCAAAGATCATCAACATATACTAAAAGAATTTGATAATCGCAATTAACATTCCTAGTATAGACACATGGGTCTGCTCTGCTCCTAACAAAACCCATCTTCAATAAATTTTCACTAAGACAATCGTACCACGCTAGACCAGATTGCTTTAAACCATAAAGGGCCTTGTTTAATTTGAAATATGAATTTGACTCATTGCTTTTGACTCTGGGAGGTGACTTGATGTAAACATCTTCCTTCAAAGTAGCATTCAAATAAGCTGTACTTACATCAAAGTGGTTGACCTTTAATTTCAAACATGCTGCTATATTTAAAGCAATCCTTAATGAATTTGGGTTAAGAGTAGGTGAGTACACTTCTGAGTAATCAATGTCCTTTCTCTGACTAAACCCACGTGCTACCAAACGTGCTTTGTGGCGCACTTGTCCCTCTGAGTCCACCTTCTGTTTGTAAACCCATTTGGTTTCTATTGGCTTTATACCTTCTGGTAATTTAGCTGGTTCATAGACATTCAACCTCCTCATGCTTTCTAATTCCTCCTGCATAGCTTGCAGCCATTTTTCTTTTTCATCATAAGGCAAACTCTCAACTTCCTCATAAGTTTGAGGTTCATCTGTTACCAAACACACTTTAACTTGCTGGATTTTAAATCTTTCAGGAGCCTTTCTAATTCTTTGGTCCTCCTGTGTCCTGTGCCTTGACTAGTGCCTTCCTCGAGATTTATCTGCTCTTCCTTTACCTCAGCCTCATCTGACTTAGATATTTTAAATTTCTTAGTCACTGCACTACTCTTGAGTTGAGGAGAAGCAGGAGTTGTTGCAGCAGCACTTTCCTGCTCTGAGGTTTGTGTCTCCTCAAGTGTTTCCTCATTGCAAACTGGGAGAAACACCTCATGGTTAGCATGTATTCTATCCCAACTTTGAGGACAGGCAAAGTTTGCAGACCTAGAAATTACTATGGACTCATCCTTGTCCAAAAATCGTGGACGCCTTAGCTCCTTGAGCATATCCTACCATGACTAACTTTCTGGATTTTTCCTGACCTTTCCTTCTAATTGCTTTGGGCACCAAAACCCATGCATGAGTCCCAAAAGCTCTCAGATGTCCCAAAGGTGGCTTTTTTCCATTCAAAAGAAAATATGGGGTATCTTGGATAGGTTCAGACCATATTCTGTTAATTAAGTAATTGGCAGTAATCATTGCCTCTCCCCATAAGTTACTGGGTAACCCTGAGCCTGTCAAGAGAGAATCCTTAACTGTTTGAATCTTTCTTACAAACCTTTCTATTTTGCCATTTTCGGCACTTTGATATGGGCACGTCTGTCTGTGTTTGATCCCCTCTTTCTTCAAGAAACGCTGTAAATCATGTGATGTGAATTCACCTCCTCTATCAGTTTGCAAGGCTTTCACATCTACCTCAAACTGTCTCCTTACATAAGCAACCCAGTTCTTAAAAGTTTCAAACACTTCACTTTATGTTTTAACAAAAAACTCCATGCAAAATTGGAGTAGTCATCAAGAATACACAAACAATAAATTGCCCCTCCTTTGCTGGGATGAAATGGTCCAATTAAATCTGCATGCACTAACTGAAAAGGCTTTTCAGAATTCCTTAAACTCTTTTTACTTACAGGTGCAGATTGAGCTTTAGTTCCTTTGCATACAATGTAATCCAGGAAATTTTTACAGTCTTCCAATTTTAAACCCTCACTGTACTCCTGCATCTTGTACAGAACTTTAAAACTTGGATGACCCAAAACCCTGTGCAACTCATGAATGCACCTATGGTGTAAAGGAGTATTCTTGCTCACTATGTTGATATTATTTGCACTCCTTGGCTCTAAGGCATATATACCATCCTGTATCGTCCCTGTTCCATACAGTTTGGTTCCTTTCAGGATTTTGACCTGACCTCCTGAAAATATAACATAAAACCCCTCACTATCAAGTTTTGCCACTGATATGAGATTATAATCAATTTGTGGAACATAAAATACATTCTCCAAGGTTATACCCAAACTATCAAAAAAAACCCTCTCCTCTTCCTTGAACGGAGTAATGCTTTCCATCAGCAAGTGTCACATTGAAACCATTCAGCTTAGTAAATTTTCTAAACAAAGTCTTGTTATTTACAATATGTTGTGAACACCCTGAGTCAACATGAAAGTCATCCTTCTGTTCTGGGCTTGAATTTGTCTGTACAACCCTTACGTGCGAGGGACCACTCTTTTTCTGTTGAGGCTGACTTCCCTTCTGCTTGTCTCGCAGCTTTGGGCAATCTTTCTTCATGTACTTTGGAGAATTACAAGCAAAGCACCTTCCCACAGCACCAACTCTCTCTCTTCCTTGCTCTGCTGCTTCCCCAGCAGGCCGTCTGTGTTGAACACGACCAGTTGAGCTTTTGTTCTCCAAACACCGATCCTTTCTTCGTTCATCGTCAGCAAGAAGACGTGAAGAAACATACTGCAGATTCAGCTGCGCTTGTGGGAGTGATTCCAAAGAATTCACAATTCCATCATAAGAATCGTCCATGGAGGATAACAAAATAAAACACTTATTTGCCTCAGTGAGCATGAAGTTTCTTTGCTCCAGCTCAACAAATAAGCTCTGCAAAGTCTGTAAATGGTCTCTCAGCTCCTCTCCTCTCTGGAGACGCTTTCTGTACAGCCTTCAAGCTAATACAGCCACAGTTGCTGAAGAGTCCGAGACATGCACCTCCTTAAGCCGCTCCCATATGGCATGTGCAGTGGGCAAACTGAAAACATGAATCAGCTGTTCGTCGTCTACTCCGAGAATGAGGCTTGCCTTGGCCTTCTCCAATGCTCTATGATCCTCTGCTGTTGGTTGTTGTAGTGGTGGGTTCACAATACAATCCCTATGGGCTATCATTTAACATAGCTATTGAGGCTCTTTACTCTCAACAGTTTGCAAATATAATAATTAATGATCAATCGTCACCTAGATTTACCATCGAAAAAGGAACTGCCCACTATCCCCTCTCATTTTTATATTGACCCTAGAACTATTATTGAATAATATAAGAAAAAACTGAGAACTAAAAGGCCTAACGATAGGGAAATATAGCTTCAAAATCCGGGCCTTTGCAGATGACATTGTCTGTTTGATCGAAGATCCCCTCAGCACAATAGATAAATGGTTGTCAGAAATAGAGGCATATGGCAGGACTAAGGATAAATAAAGGAAAAACACAAATGTTGACAAAAAATATTTCTAAACAGAAAGAAGACGACCTACAAAAAAACCCCGAAATTAGAATAGTTAAGAAAGTGAAATATTTAGGGGTTACTCTAACCGCCAAAAACACACACATAATTATGAGGAAAAATGGCTACACATAAAAGAAAAATTAAAGCGATGGGAATCACTAAGGCTCTCACTTTTGGGGAGAATAGCAGCCATACAAATGAATGTCCTCCCAGATATGCTCTAACTCTTCCAGACCCTCCCCATCATAAAAACAGAAAATGTTTGAAAGTTGGCATAGAGATATTCAAAAATTTATATGAAAAGGGGGAAAACATAGAGTGAGCTTTGTCAACTTATGCGACAGTAAAGATAGAGGTGGACTCGCACTACCAAACTTGAGGCTCTACCACGATGCATCAGCCTTATGCTGGGTCAAGGAATGGATTAGCCTAAAAGAGAAAAAGATACTAGCATTGGAGGGTCACGATATAATGCAAGGCTGGCACAATTACTTATGGAGAGGGAAAGCAAAGAAAGAAAGAAACTTTGAGAACCACTTCATTAGATCCCCGCTTATAAAAACATGGGAAAACTACAAAAACAAATTCCATCCCAAAGTGCCGCTATGGTTTTCTCCAAACGAGGCCAACCAAATTAGAGGAGCTAGTAGAGAAAAGTGGTTGACATAGAAAGAAATAATAAAAGGTACACCAGGCAATCCAACACTAAAATCCCAGGAGGAGTTAAAGAGCTATGACCCTACACTCTCGTGGTTTCTATACCACCAGATAAGAGAAAGTTACAACTTAGACCTTAAAACAGGCTTTGAAACAGAGAACCCCTTCTGGGAAAAAAATAATCAACTCTGAGGGAAAGCATATACGGAAAATATACCAGGTACTATTGAGGTGGGAGACAGAAAAAGAACAAGTTAAAAGCAATATGGTAAAATGGGCTAAAGATATCGGCCGCTCTATCAATTTTAAGGAATGGGAGGGGATCTGGAAAAAAACATTGAAATATACATATTCTAATGACTATAGGGAGAACTGGTACAAATTATTCTTTAGATGGTACCTGACCCCAAAACAACTGGCCAGATTCAGTAAAGGGAAACTGGAACAAAAATGTTGGAAATGTAAAAAAAACAAAAAAAAAAACTGGAACTTTCATACACATGTGGTGGGGGTGTAAAAAAGTGAGAGTGTACTGGAGAACAATAGAGATAGAGAAAATTTTGAAAAAGAAATTCCCCCTAAAGCCCGAATACTATCTCCTGGGCATAACGGACAGTGAGTTTGACACAAATAGTAATGAAAGTAAGACATTTTTTCACCTCTCGACAGCGGCCAGAATTCAATTGGCAAGGCTCTGGAAATCCGGAGAGGTCCCAACAACAGAACAATGGACTTTAAAAGTTTATGATGTGATTAATATGGACCTCCTAACTCAAAGACTAAGAGTCAACAGTGATAAAAAGAAGAACACAGATTGGAGCGACTTTTTGGAATATCTTGAAAAGAGGAAATAAAAATCCATGAAGATATAGTGAGACTGAGACCAACATAGGAAGAAAGCTGTTGTATTATTAGTCATTAGTAATGTACAAAAGAAAAAATTACCTGTCTGTTCAACCTGGAAGTCACGAGGTTTTTATTCCCTCCCCCTACACCTCCCTCCCCCTCCCTTTCCCCATACCCACCCCCATTCTATCCCAATTGTACACCATACCCAGTTTTCCCAACCCCCCCTTCCACCCAGTTATCCATCCCCTTTCAACACTACCTTCCCCCACTTCACCCATTGTTGTTTTAATATATGTATACCAAAAATTTTGCAATAAAGATAATTAATAAAAAATATACAATCCCACAGAGATTCCCTCCTTAAGTATGAACGAACCTTCCATATGGAGTAATTTCTGCCATTCAACCTGGCAATAGGGAATGCTGCAATATTCACTCCTGGATCCATCTTCCAGAGTTTAGTTCCACCACAAGTAAAGCCAATTTTTTTTCCTCTGTTAGGGTCTTTGCAAAATTAGGCTGGGTTATACTGGTGCATACTGGGTTATGCTGGGCCCATAACCTGTTACGCAGAGTCAAGTTGTTGCACAGTAGCAGTGTCCAACATGCCCAGAAAACCCAATGCCAAAGACACAGACCAGTCAGAAGAAATAAAACAGTAGAACTTTACTCTTGGTTGCAGAGTTGAAAATAAAACAGCTTGGCACACTTACATAGTCACTGTAAGTAATACAGAATAAATCTTCTGTGTTTTAAATCATAGAGCATAACAAAATAAAACATGGTTACTTCACCATAACCTAAGCTTCTTGCTTCTTCTCTCCAGCAATTCAAACTTCCAACTGCCAGCCGTCTGCACAAGCCTCAAATTGTTACATTTAAAAGGTGTGGCCTAGCTAGCATTCTGCAGCTGCAGTTAATCATTAATACTTTGCAAGGCTTTTTTGTTTAGGCTTTCTTTAACACACACACACACACACACACACACTGGGCTTAAAGCAATATACCGTAATAGTCATTCCACAGATATATAAACAATTTTTCCTAGTTCCAACATACCTCACTACCTCTGAGGATGCTTGCCATAGATGCAGGTGCAACGTCAGGAGAGAATGCCTCTAGACCATGGCCATATAGTCCGTAAAAACCTACAACAACCCAGTTATTCAGGCTATGAAAGCCTTCGACAATACATTGAACATGCAGTGGACTGTTAAAAAACGTTTCAGTTGTATCCCACAAAAAGAAAAACCAGCTTGTTTAGTAAGCCTTGCAAATGCTGATTTATTTTCAGTTAATATTTTGTTTTTATTTCAATTTTATATATTATTGTATACACACAGAGTCACGTAAAAATGTCTTGGGTGGAAAGGGGTCGCGAGTGGAAAGCTTTTTAGAATCCCTGCTGTAGAGCATCTGCGAATCATGATTTTTAGAGACTTGCATGAAGACTGATATATTCCATGGATTATGCAAGTCTCTAAAAATGCCAGCGTGAGGGTGGGTTAACTTATTAATATGCATAAATACTGGTGGCCATAATATAAACACATTGTTTGGGAATGTGTGCAACATTTTTGTTGCAAAACTAAAGCATTCAAGGAAGGAGTAGATGACATGTATGTTTACCAGAAAACTATATAAACAAATATCCCAGTGAAATTGATTTCCTTCTAAAGTGTTCTACAGGAAGAACGTTGACAATAAACCACATTTTATTTATATATAAATCTGGCTGACTGTATGATTAATGCAAGCTTGGAGATGTTTGCCATCATGAGCCTAGGATCAGCGTCCTCACACTGGCCTTAGGCTCCTAAGAAGAGGCAGAGAGAAGAAATCACCCCACAGACTCTAGTTCAGGGATCCCCAAACATTTTAAACGGGGGGCCGGATTACTGTCCCCCCAGACTGTTGGAGGGCCGGACTATAGTTTTTTTAAAAAAAAACAATGATCAAATTCTATGCACACTGCACATGTCTTATTTTGCTACTGTTATTAATCGTAATGTAAATATCTGATATGCAGGATGTATTTTTATTGTTACAATCTGAACATAAAGCATAGTGATGGATCACAAAAACAATATGTAATATACATTGTGAAATATTTATTTCTAATTACAAATAAATGAAATGTTGATTTCAAGCATGACACAGTATGTGTAACAGTCTTAATATAACAGCAGGGAATCCATGAATATGTTGACTGTTCAGACCTCAGTGAGGACAAAACTACATCATTTGTTTGTAACTTGGGGACTGCCTGTACAAGTTGGGTCACAGGGGTCACAGAGACTACTGTAAGGAAGAATAATACCTGGCAAAGTCAATGAAAGATTAAATGCCTCTGACCTGGAATGCTAAGCAGGGCCAGTTCTGGTTAGTATTTGGATGGGAAGCCACAAATGAATAGCAGGTGCTCTATTTCAGATAAAGAAACTGACAAAACTATTTTTGAGTATTTCCTCTCAAAGAAAACCCTATTAAATTCATGGGGCCGCCATAAATAAAAGGAGAACGCTACACACACCCAACCATGGGCTGCTGAAAGCAATATAGGAATACACAGAAAAAGATAGCTTTAGCATTTCTGAAAATAAAATAGTTCCAATGAAAATGAGGGAAAAAATATATTTTCTGTCGTTTTGAAAGTGGTTTTTTGGCATATGTAAGCATGAGTCCCCTTTCAGGGGGAGAAGGGCAGGGTATAAATATAGGAAATAAATCTATATAAATAAAAATGTAATGTTCATTTGTGGGATTAACAGAAATCAAAAACCACTGGACACTTAACAACCCAATGTATGTCCTTCACTCAAAAAAATTGATTTTGACATTTGGGAGTTTTAGTTCCTGGGATTTATAATCAAAAACATTCTGAACCCCCCCCCCCCCCCCCAACGATGGAATGGAACCAAACTTGGCACACAGTTCTCCCATGACCAACAGAAAATACTGGAAGGGTTTGGTGGGCAGTGTCCTTTGGTTTTGGAGTTGTAGTTTACCTACATCCAGAGATCACTGTGGACTCAAACAAGGATGGATTTGGACCAAACTTGGCACAAATACTCAATATGCCCAAATGTGGACACTGGTGGAGTTTGGGGAAAATAGACCTTGACATTTGGGAGTTGTAGTTACTGGGATTTATAGTTCACCTATAATCAAAGAGCATTCTGAACCCCACCAACGATGGAATTGAACCAAACTTGGCACACAGATCTCCCCTGACTAATAGAAAATACTGGAAGGGTTTGGTGAGCAGTGTCCTTTGGTTTTGGAGTTGTAGTTTACCTACATCCAGAGATCACTGTGGACTCAAACAATGTTGATCTGGACCAAACTTGGGCAGACCAGGCTTCTCCCTCTTTCCTTCTTTCCTTCTTTCCTTCTTTCCTTCCTTCCTTCCCCTTGCCCCTTTCTCTTCCCTTCCCCTTCCTTCCTTCCCTCCCTTCTCCTTTCCTCTCCCTCCTTCGCTCCCTCCCTTTCCTTCCTTCTTCCTTCTCACCGTGGAGACACCGGGCCAGGCGCCGCCTCCACTCGTCTCCTGGCATGGCTGGGAGGAAAGCAGATGGCGTCTCGTGGCCACGGAGAACAACGGAGCACAGCAGAAGAAGATCCGCGGCCCTCATGAGGTTCCTGTTCCCCTCCCAGCCGCAGCAGGAGAACAAGCGGAGGCGGCGCCGGGTGGGTGTGGCCAGGCAGCGCTGGCTTCCCCAGGCCAGCATCCGGGGGGAGGGAAGGAAGGAAGAAGGAAAGGAAGGGAGGGAAGGAGAGAGGGGAAAGGAGAGGAAGGGGAAGGGGAGAGAAAGGGGGAAGGGAAAGGAAGGAAGGAAAGAAAGAGGGAGAAGCCTGGTCCAGCGCGACCTCGCCTGAAGCTGCTCCGGAGGGAGAGAGAGAAACGGCAAGGGGCTTTGCGCCAGGCCAGGCCACGCGGGCCGGATAGATGCCCTTGGCGAGCCGTATCCAGCCCCCGGACCGTACTTTGGGGACCCCTGCTCTAGTTCCTAGAAGAACCCTGAACATTATCCTATTCAGAATTTGCATTATTAACAATGCCAATTTCAAGGATTATGATCCAGAAACAATTATTTTTGCCTTTTGAAATAAGTTTGTCCCAACTGAAAATGACAAAAAGTGAAAGAAAAAGATAGAAAATGAAGGTCCATCTACACTGTGAAATTTGATGCAGTTTGATACCACCTTGACTGCAGTGGCTCTACATGACACCATGATGGGAGTTCTAGTTTTACAAGGTCTTTAGCCTTTTCTGCCAAAGAGTTCTGAAGCCTCATCTATTGGAAATTCCATAACCTTTTTGAAATAAGTGCACCATAACCTTACTGAAAAGGTAAAAATGATGTCACATCTGTTTGACAAATGTGAGTCTCCATGAACATGTGGAGACCACCTTTTGAAAACCACTAGTCAAGAAAAGCAGGACCTTGTAAGAAGACAAACTATTGAACAAGTTATATTCATAAGTATTTGTGTAATGGCACACAGTAACTCAGCTGTTAAACTGAACCATGTCTATAAACTGCTAAGGATAAAGACATGTCACTACAAAAATACATTGATTAGAAGAGGATGGTTATTTCTTTGAAGTAGAATTTGCAGTAGCCCATCTACTCTTCCTTAAAACCTCTTGTGCCGGTACAACTGTATCAGGAGCTCCAATTTTGTTTGCTTTGCATTGAATATTTGTTGTAGTCCTAAGTTTCAGGGACTCTGCAGATATGTGGATTCTTTTGGCTGCGATCATAGGGCAAGCCACCTGTCAATTATAGTTAGGTTCCCTTGTCCCACTCCCTTTTTGGGTTTTAGAGGGAATAGGAGCCAATTTGGGTTCAGTCCACACAGAGAAGCCTTTTATGCAGGACATAATACCAAGAGCTCCTGTAGAAAGCTTCATCTTCTACGGCTTGGCCAGGGAGATATACAGCCTACAGCTTGACCGGGGTTATACAGCCCTGCAGCTCCTTTGCTGAAGGACTTCAGTCAGCCACCACCAAAGCCTGAATTTCTTCTTTTTCCCCAGAGTCTACAAAGCTCTGCTTGGAAAGGTCACTCGCAGAAGCCAGAAGTAGTTGGTACCGGATGCAGGGGCTCCACACCAACAGATGCAAAGACTGACAGCCCAGATTAGAAGTTAAGGATTTCCCCATTAGTTACAGTTAAGAAGATAGTGCCTATTCCCTGTGGACAAGCTTGAGAGAGAGCCAATAGACTGTTAAGAAAGCCTTAAAGTACCTGTTTGTTTTCATTAATAAAGAACTTTGTTGAACCTTTAAGCAATCTAAAGACTGTGTTTTACGGAAATCCAAAGGCTTTTAATCTGAAGCAGCCCCGGCATCCCGTTGGGCACACAGAATTTATATTCTGTCTACAGTCTTATGCACAGGCCCAGCGTGCAACAGCACAGTAGAAGATGGAAGCTGGTGGCTTCTGCCACCCGGGAGTAGAGAATAGGACCTTTAGAGTTACAGAACAGTGTTTAAGGGAGACTGTACAAGCCATTTCAAGTCTTCATTACCAGTATCCATCTGTTCATGTCTGGGGAGTTTCGGCCATCTTGGAGAGGAGCCCATCTGTTCGTATCCATTTTCAGCCATTTTGGAAGACACCCCATGTGACCAGAAGGGAGGGGCTGGCAGACTCCTTCTTTCCTTCAAGCTCCACCTTCCTTGCAGAGGAGCTGGAAAGTCTGCAAAGTTTGCTACAATCTTCCAGTCTTTGCACAGCTATTTGCAAATCTTCAGCCAGCAACCAGCAGACCTTAGCAAGATTGCAACATTTTGTTCCAGCCAGAAGCTTCAAGCTTCAAGCTCCACCTTCCTTGCAGAGGAGCCTAAAGTCTACATCAGCTCTCTTCCTGCCTTTTTGAAGATCTACTCAGCTAGCTTTGCAAGTTTGCTACAATCCTCAGCCAGTCTTTGCACAGCAGATCTGCAAAGTTTGCTACAAGTTCCCGCCTTTTTAAAGATCTACTCACTAGCCTTGCAAGTTTGCTACAATCCTCAGCCAGTTTTTGCACAGCAGGTCTGCACGGAATTGCAAGTTTGTTCCAGCCACAGAAGCAAGCTTTTCCCGTTCTTTTGTAGCAAGCCCTGCTAGGTCCTGCACAGCATTGCTACAGTTTGTTCCAGCCACAGAAGCAAGCTTTTGCTGCCCTTCTGTAGCAAGCCCTGCTACAGCCTTGTGCAACCTTGCGTTTTCAAATTTCTGGAAAGGAGCCTTTGCAATCACCTTTGGCTTTTGCAGCCTTACAGCAAGAGTTTAATGTGTATTTGAATTATTTTGTCTGCTGTGTTTTACTCTCTGCCTTAAAGTGATAAGCCATTTGTGTGTGCCAATTGCACTGTTATATTGCTTTCTCTATTTGTAGTATTCACATTGATACACTGACTGCTTTATTACTGCATTGCTATATCACCTGCTCTTTGTGCTTATGATTGCATATTCATATTGTGTGTTCTATTGACTGTTGGTTATTGATATACTGATTGCTTTACTTGTCAGTTTACCTGCCTTGTTATACTGTTTGGGCAATTTGCTGTCATGGCTCACACCACGAGTTCCCCAAAGCCTGAAGGTAAAGCCTATAGCCTCCATTCCCAGAATTCCCAGCGCCCATCCCAGAAAGCCTTAGATGCACTTCTGCAGGAGGAATCTCTACTTACAGATAGGCTTTGTTGCTACTAAGAGGTTGCAATGTACTTTATCTAAGTTGTTGTAAGGATCAATGTTGTTTGTGCTATAACTTTAAGTTGCTGTAAGGTTCAAGGCTGTTTGTGCTACAGCTGTTTCAGTTAATTGAAGAGTTAATTGAGAGTGTTATCTTCATGTGTATAAAGATAGCTACTGTGTGTTTAGTTCTTTGCCATTGTGCGTTTATGCTATTGTGCATCTATGCCTCTGTGCCATTCTGATTTGTGTAAGCCGTGGACTATGCTGCAGATGTCCTGCGAAAACACAGCCATGAGAAGAGGACAAGGATTCCTGCTTATCACAGCTGAGTAATGATATCTCTCAGAAGATATCTCAGAAGATATTGTTTCATGTTACTTTTGTGGAAACAGCAATCCTGCTACTTTGTTTTTGTATGCTGCCAATACTGCAATATTTTTCTTTTCTACTTTAAGCCGAAGTCTCGTGTGTTTTTCTTTTATGAACCAATTCATCACACACACAGTTAACTGGGCTAGAGTCAATCTGCATGCTACTCATGCTAACGCATGACAGGCTTGAATGCATATGGCTTTCTATTGTCGACCTCGATAGCCAGTTACAGCATTCTGAGGATTTAGAGAAATCTCAGGACATCAGAACAGACCTTAAGGTTTTGATTAATAAGTGAAGAGGTTTAGTTGATGACATCACTCAGTTGCTTAGTAAAATAAACAGCCAGGATGCAGATTTTAGGGCAATTCAGTTTTTGGACAGTGTTAAGCGTAGGGAAGTTAGCTATGCTCATTTGTTTCATGCAGCCAACTTTGGTCCCTTCCCTAGAAGGAACAAAGAAGGTCAAGCTTCGCCCGCTGGTAGTGTGACCCCTGAGCTCCTTAAGCATTCCCCAAAGGCTTTAAGTGCACAGACCAGTCAGAGAGGTGCTTCTGCACACAGCAAGCACAGCCACCTCGGCAGGAAATCAAACAGCAGACATGATTCTGCATCAAGGTCTTCCATCTCCAGAAGCAGCTCCTCATCAATGTCAGCCTTTTACAACAAGGAAGCCAGGCATCTGGAAACGCAGGAAAAAATACTGGAGGCCAAAGCTGAGGCTGCAGCTATGGATCTAGGCCTGGACTTCGAGCGAGCCCAAATAAAGTTAGAGACAAAGCAGAAGTTGTCACAAGCCGAGTTAGAGACAAAGCAGAAGTTGTCGCGCATCCAACAGGAGGCAGCACATCCTGGCAAAGGTGCTGCAAGGAGAGTTGTCACAAGAAAATGTCAACGTTTTGCCAACCCCTCCAACCACTCCTCTTCTGCCAGCCCACGTTGGTTTCCAAGACAGCAAGATGGTGCATGCTGACACGACATCGTACCATGCAGGCACGCCGAGCAATTCACGGCCAGGAGTCCACAGCCACCAACTCAGGCACCAAAGCCCAGCCCGGAAACCAGGGTTTTGCCCATTCTTGAAGTCACAGGTGTCACCTGGAATGGACCTTATAGATTCCAGAAGAACTTCACCTTTACCCCTGACCAAACATCCCATCTGTTTCTGCAAACTCCTCAGTTGCAGAAGGATTTGAGACAGAAAGGTGTGGAAAAATTCTCTGACTGGCCAGAAGATTTCCTCCTTTGGAAAAAGACTTTTCAGCGTGCCATTCAGAGTTTAAGGCTCACCTCTGAGGAACAATTAACTCGTCCAGTATCAGCTCAGCAGGTGAGAAGGATTTTCTCGGCTCTCATCGACCAACCAGATATTATTATTATTATTATTATTAACTTTATTTGTACCCCGCTAGCATCTCCCGGAGGATTCGATGCGGCTTACACAGGCCGAAGCCTCAAAACACAATACAATAGAGAACATAGCATCACAATAACAAAGCAAATCAACAATAAGCAAAATAACATAGCACCACAATAGCTAAGCAAATCAAACGGTAAACAAAATAACGACAATGTCAGTACATCAAAACATTATTAAAAACTGGTTCGGCCGGCGCACTGGGGTACAAGGGTTAAAAGTGCTGAAATGGCAGGAGGCACGTAGGGTAAAAAGTGCGGTGTGCAACGACAATTAGTTATGCTAAGGTGCTACTAGGTCTTGAGGTGGGGATTCCTAGTCTGAGAAGGCACAGCGGAACAGCCAAGTTTTTAAATTCCTTCTGAAAACGGCTAGAGTGGGGGCCTGTCTGAGATCTTTTGGGAGGGCGTTCCAGAGTCGGGGGGCCACCACAGAAAAGGCCCTGTCCCGTGTCCCCACCAAGCGCGCTTGCGACGTGGGTGGGATCACGATAGAGCATTAGACACAGCATTGACGAGGCTTGATCAGCGCTACAGGTTCAGCACCCAAATTGAAGCCTTGCTGATGGACAGACTTCATAAGTTCCCGGTGCTTAAACCAAAGGACTTTAAACAGCTTTGGGATCTATCAGACTTACCGGTTGAGCTCCAGTCAGCCAAGGGAAACCCACAGCTTCCAGGGTTTGCCTACCTGGACCAACACTTGTCCCAAACTGCCATCACTCAGAAACTTCCGTACTCCTTACAAGAAGAGTCGGGCAGAGAAGTCTTCAGATTCAAGCAGGCAAATCATCAGGTCTACCCACCGTTCACCCATCTTGTGGATTTTGTTACAAATGCGGCGATGCAACTCAACGACCCTCAGATGGGATTTATGGGACTCCAAGGATGGACAGACCCATCAAAGACCCTAAGAAACCTGCAAAAGACAGTGGCACCAAGAGAAACATCGCCGTCAAGTTCACGGAGACCAACTCATCTCCAGCTGACGCCCAGATGATGCCTAAGGATGTTTTGTGCCCACTGCATGCAAAACCGCACAGTTTGGCTGACTGCAGAGAGTTTGCCAAGAAGCCTCACGCAGACAAGGTTGAGATCCTCAAAAGGTGCAGCATCTGCTTCAGGTGCTGCGGTGCAATTCCCCATCAGTCAAAGTCATACAAAGAAAAAGTAAAGTGTGAGGTGTGCCAATCCGAAAAGCATTGCTCAGCCATGCATGACAAGGATTTCGTGCCCTCCAAGGTCAAAAGCGGAGCCACCAGTCAACGCTCCCCAGAAGTTTCGGCTGGATCTTCATCGGGCGCAGAGGCACCCTCTGTGGCCTGCACACAGTTGTGCGGCAGCCCAAAGAAGACTAGGATTTGCCACCCCATCTGTTTGGCAGAGGTCTATCCTGCTAGCAAGCCTTGGATGAAGAAGAAAATGTACGTGGCCCTTGACAACTAAAGCGACGGTTCCCTGACCATTCCTGACTTCTTCAAAATCTTTAAGGGGCAGGCAAAGACTATTGTATTTCTCCTTGTACGGGCACACAACGAAAACAGGGCCACTTTGCATCTGGATTTATCATTTTGCCATGTGGCAAAGACATTCATTTTGAGTTACCTGACCTTATTGAGTGTGCGTCCATCCCATGCAATAAGGACCAGATTGCTACCAGAGAAAAGATGCAGGCGCATCCTCACCTAAAAGGACTACAGGACCTCATTCCACCCTTTGAGCCGGGCATTGACATAGTCCTGCTCATTGGATCCAACTGCCCCAGCTTGATGAGCGTCTGAGCTGAGAAGAGAGGTCCTCCTGGTGCACCTTTGGCACAGAAGACTCCATTACGATGGACCATACAGGGACCTGTATGTGTCAACAGAATACATCCTCTGTCTTCTCTGTGTCCAGATCAGCCAAACACCCTCAGTTGTGACAGAGTCACCCTCATGCAAAGTTGCCTCAGCGACATTTCTGTTTGCTGCCAAGGAGTTTCATTTGAGTTCTCATCTATCTTCAACGTGTCCCGGGACGATGAGAATACAGCGCTCTCCCGAGATGAGCAAGCGTTCCTGAACATCATGAATTCCAAGGTCACTCTCAGGGAGGAAGGGAATTGGATCACCCCTTTGCCCTTCAAAGCAGACCAGCCTACCCTGCCTCCCAACAGACAGGTAGCAGAGAAGAGACTGCAGGCGGGTGGAGTCAGCCATGGCCGAGTAAAGACGTGTCCCTTGTTGCTCCTGAGTGAAAAGCAAAAAGCAGTGAAAAATGGGCCGATGGATGTATCTTTTTGGATTGGAAAGGAGTGGAAAGCGGTGGAGCACCTAATGAACAGAACAAAATCTTCAAAGGGTAACTGATAAACTCATAATAAGCTCACGATTTATGAGTGCCGACAGAGATAGAAAGTGAAAGTAGTCGCCATTAGCGAGCACGTAACAAGCTGAAAAACAGCTCAGCAGCTGGAATAAATATCCAGATAATTACAAAAAAATGGAATTGGAAAGTTACAACAGATTATAATGGGCAGTACGTCATTCTGTTCCTCCTTTGAAGAAATAAGTGGAGAGAGCTGTTTTTCTCCACTCGAGAAGTGATAAGGAGGGATAAGGAGCAAAGCCTTTCTTACAGAACTGCAAATTGCAAAATTACAATTGAAAGCAGTGGGATTCCCTGGAATCATAGGCAAGCATAACAAAGGTATATATAATTAAAGCATTTTTGGACTATGCAGAATGGAGTAAAACCAATTAACTAAGGCTTTATAAACAAGTGGATGGGGGTAAAACTTGTTTTGAATGAGAAGAGAGAAACAAAAACAAGGAAAGGAGCAGGGAAGCCTCTCAAGCAGGAATCCTCTCTGGGCACGAACAAAGCCCTCAGACAGAGCATTTGCAAGGTTGGAGAGGGTGGCCCTAGAAGCACCCTAGGCTCCCCAGAAAATGAGTACAGTGAACAAAAGTACCCCTCTCATCAAGGGTAAGCAATTAAAAAGGACCCCCCTTTCTGGGGCACCTTCTACATCACTGCCATCCCTAACTGCAGGAGCAGAAGGAAGTAGTGAAAAGAAAGAAATGGATAACAGCCAGCTGTTAAGCAAAATAACAGAATTAATTAAAGAAGAGGGTGAGAAGAAATTTGGATTTGATGTTTGAAAAAGAAAGAGAGACAAGGAAACAAGAGCGAAAGAATGACATTCAGGCAATGAAACAGGAGATCCTGGCCAACACTAAGGAAATAAAGGTGCAACTGGACGCAGAAAGGAAAATCTCAGATGACAAATTTCAGACTATACAAGGAACTCTGCAAACAATGCATGGAGACATACAAAGAATTAAATCAGAAACTGAAAAGAATAAACAAGAAAAAAAGCACTCAAACAACAAATGCAGCAAAATGATAACAGGCTTTCAAATATGGAAAGAAAGTTTGTGTATATGCAAGACAACCAGAGAAGAAACAATGTAATAATTAATTTTTTTCCAGAGGGGAACAAAAAAAAAGATTTGAAAACTGAAATTTTGAAGTAGTTGCAAAAAATTACACTAATGCTAAATTGGTCAGAATTGGATTTAGAACGAGTTTATTGCCTTCCGGCTGGAAGAAATAAAATAACACCTAGGAACATAATAATTCAAGTTCATAACTTTGCAAAAAAAAAGATTTGATGAAAATACTAAGGAAGAACCCAGAATATTTAAAGATGGGAGAAGCAAAGCTGGAAATATTCAATTATTACTGTCCTGAAACTAAAAACTGGAGATATTCAATGAAGCCAATTACGATCCAGTTAATAAATGCCGGAATATTGTATATCGGAGGATACCAATGGAGAGGCAAGAGGTACAGAATAGACTCTTTGAAACAAGGACTTCAACTATTGAATGAGCTTGGCATAACAAGAAACAAGATAGAGATCGAAAGGTTGAGGAGGAGAAAGGAGCGGAGGGAGGAAGAACACCGCAGGAGGAAGGAGAATTGGAGGGAATAACCAGTGCCATAGGAGAAAATAGGCTGTAAGAAGAAATTTAGAAGCACTGCAATCAAAAAATTATTTACTTAATTTTTTTAAAAAATGAGCACTCAGGGGGAAGGAGACTCTGGGCCACAGGATGACTTCGCCCCCTCCCCATTTGGGAAGGCCAGGGGCCATGGTTGGGACTAGAAGTCCTGAAGAATGTAAAGGGAGGAAAGGGAGAATGAGGGGAGGGGGGAAGCAGGGGGAGGGGTAATGGGGGGAGGGGGAGGGGACTACAAGGGACAAGGGTTCACAATGGTTCAAGCCACAAAAAAGTTTTTTAAAGGAAAATGGAAATGATGTCCAATAAATTAAGAATTTCAACACTTAAGACTAGAGGTCTAGGGACAGTAATTAAAAGAAGGCGGACTGAAGCCCTACTGAAGAAGGACATGGCGGATGTTATCTTTTTACAGTAGACACATCAGAATAAACCGGGTTCGAACGAATTAAAATCAAGTTGGATAAAGAGCTATGAAAAATCCTTTGGGTCATCAAAATAAAGAGGTGTAGCTATAATAATTGCAAAGAAATGTAATTTTGTCCTAAACAAGGTATTGAAAGATGAGGAAGGTAGATATATAATAATGTATGTTGAAATAGGGGAGGATAAATATGTATTAGTAAATGTATATGCACCAAATGTAAAACAGCAAGAATTTTATGAAAAAATAGTAGCATAGTGTCTAGATCTAAGGAAGTAATGCTACCCCTCTATTCTGCTCTGGTTATTGGAATATTGGAATATTGTGTCCAATTCTAGGCACCACAATTTAAGAGAGATATTGACAAGCTGGAATGTGTCCAGAGGAGGGCGACTAAAATGATCAAGGGTCTGGAGAACAAGCCCTATGAGGAGCGGCTTAAGGAGCTGGGCATGTTTAGCCTGAAGAAGAGAAGGCTGAGAGGAGATATGATAGCCATGTATAAATATGTGAGAGGAAGCCACAGGGAGGAGGGAGCAAGCTTGTTTTCTGCTTCCCTGGAGATTAGGACGCAGAATAATGGCTTCAAACTACAAGAGAGGAGATTCCATCTGAACATGAGGAAGAACTTCCTGACTGTGAGAGCCATTCAGCAGTGGAACTCTCTGTCCCGGAGTGTGGTGGAGGCTCCTTCTTTGGAAGCTTTTAAGCAGAGGCTGGATGGCTATCTGTCAGGGGTGATTTGAATGCAATGTTCCTGCTTCTTGGCAGGGGGTTGGACTGGATGGCCCATGAGGTCTCTTCCAACTCTTTGATTCTATGATTCTATATTAGAAGTATAGAACAAATATAGGACAATGTTAATAATGGATGGTTCAGTGATAACCCCAATTGTAATGGAAAAGAAATTTCCATTTTTTTAAAAAAAAAGTAATGGATAAAAAGTTAATGGAATTTTTTTAGACAAAATAGGGGATTGGATAAAGGTTGGAATGAAGAAGGAAACGATTATGGAAGAATTTAGAGAAATAAAATTGATATGGTTCCATTGTATACAATTAGAACAATGGCTTAAAAATTGGGGGGAAAATAACAAAAACAGAAGCAAACTTAATCAATTTGAACAAATAATACAGAATGGAAGGGTTGTAGAAGAGCATGAAAATTTGAAAGGAATAACTAGTAAAATATATAAGATAATAATTGAAATAAGGGAAGGAAACACAAAAAATAACACCCTCAAGGAGGTCTGGGAAGACCTCCTTGATAAAAATAAATAAAATAGAGTGGCAAGAATTTTGAAGACAAAGACATCTAAAAATTTTATCAATATGGTTTAAGAAAATTATTATAAGTTAATATGGAAATGCTATCTAACACCAGTAAGATTAGCACACATAAATAAAAATTATTCAAAAAATTGTCAGAGAGGGTGTCAAGAACCAGGAACAGATATACATATGTGGTGGCAATGTAAATATGTAAATAATTTTTGGGGGAAAGTATTTAGAGAAATAGAAGATATAATAAATACTAAAATAGAGAGAAGTCCTAGTATAGCTTTATTATCATTATATAATAATAAACAATTGAAAAAAGAGGCTAAAGAAGTGATAACAAATTTATTAACAATAGCAAGACTGCTTATAGCAAGGAACTGGAAAATAAATAAATATACAAATAGAGGAGTGGTATAAGGAAGTATGGAAACTGGCAATAAATGCTAAGCTTACATGTATATTAAAAGTTAAAAGAGGTATATGGAAACAAAGTGATTTTGATGATGTATGGAGAAGATTTATTGTAAAAGGATTAAAAAAATAAAGAAGGAAAGTTACCGCCACAAGAAAATTGAGATTTTGGACAGACGACATGTAAAAGTTGTGGCTTGAGAGGGGGGGAGGGGAGCACAGCGGTGAGGAATAGAAAATATGTTTAAGCAGAATAATAATACTAAATGTCAAAGTATGTTAGGTGTATTGAATAATATGTATCTGCTGTAAAACAAATGTATAACAAATGTATTAGCTACGATAAAAGAATAAAAATTATTTTTTTTAAAAAGAGAAGAGACTGCAGTCTTTGAGACGCAAGATGCAGCGTGATCCCAAGATCAAACAGCAAATCGTTCAGTTTATGGACGACATGTTTTCTGCAAGGTATGCTGAGCCATCCAGCCCTGGCTCAGACAAGGAAGAGTCTTGGCTTTTTCCCTTCCATAAGGTCACTCAACCTCAGAAGCCAGAAAAGGTGCGCATTGTGTTTGATGCCAGTGCCAAATGCAAAGACATTTCACTGAATGACATGCTCCTGAAGGGACCAGACCTTCTGAACAGCCTTATCGGAGTCATCCTTAGGTTCAGGGAATCCAAGTATGCTATCATCGCTGACATCTTCAAAATGTTTTATGCGTTCCTGGTCACACCAGAGCATAGAAAGTATTTAAAGTTATTATGGTTTGAAGACACCCAGGCTCTGACGGGTTTGAAAGCTTTCCAGATGCGGGTCCATGTGTTTGGAAACACACCATCTACTGCGGTGGCCAACTATTGCCTGCGAAAGACTGCGGAAAGATTTGGACACTCCTTTGACCCTTGGATCGCCTAAGTTATTAATCAGAATTTTTATGTAGATGACTTGTTTGTGTCATTTGACACCACACAATCTGCAGTTAGTACAGTGAAGGATGTCCAATCCTTGTTTTAAAAAGGCCAACGTCAGACTGCACAAGATTAACTTGTATTGTGTTTTGAGGCTTCGGCCTGTGTAAGCCGCATCGAGTCCTTCGGGAGATGCTAGCGGGGTACAAATAAAGTTAATAATAATAATAATAATAATAATAATAATAACTCTAACAGCACCAACATTTTAAGGCCTTCCCGACTGAAAACCTGATACAAGACAACGTATTGGAGTTGTTCCAGGACGCGAGTGCCATATCCAGCTTATGCTTGCTTTGGGACACTTGTCGGGACCTCTTGTCAGTCAGGGCCACAAGGTTCACTGGCGTGAACACCAAGAGACAGATGTTATCATCAGTTAATGGTGTTTTCGACCCATTGGGAATGGCCGTCATGATAACAGCCAAGCTCCTCTTTCGAGAGATCATTGAAAGCAAACTGGACTGGATCAGGAAGTTCCTCAGTCTATCAAGAACTCTTGGACCACTTGGACCACCCAGGCTCAAGATTTACACCAGTTGAGCATCCCGCGCGAATTCACAGCCAGGAGCCCTTTGCAAGGCTCACACACGAACTCCATGTCTTTTGCAACGCCTCAGAGAAAGCTATTGCAGCTGTGGCTTATGCCAGACAGAGAGACTCTAGCTCTTGCACGTTAGGTTTTGTCATGGCCAAGGCCAAGATTGCTCCCTCTAACACCACTGTCCCTAGGTTAGAACTGTGTGCAGCTGTGCTAGCCATCCAATTAGCTCAGATAGTTAGGAGAGAAACAAGGCATTTCTTTTCAGTCATTTTTACTTGTTTAGTTATCCGAGCCATTCACATCGAGGTGATTGAGTGTATGGATATTTCAGCCTATTTGAATGCAGAAGGTGTTACTGGGAGACACCTGTTCAACCTCACAACCTTTGTCTTGTGGGGTTCCTCAGGGCTCAATATTGTCTCCCATGTTGTTTAACATCTACATGAAGCCGCTGGGGGAGATCATCCGGAGTTTCGGGGTACGGTGTCATCTGTATACGGATGATGTCCAACTCTGTCACTCCTTTCCACCTGCTACTAAGGAGGCTGTCCAGGTCCTGAACTGGTGCTTGGCCGCTGTGACGGTCTGGATGAGGGCGAACAAATTGAAACTGAATTCAGAACAAGACAGATGTACTCCTGGTCAGTTGCAAGGCCGAACAGGGCATAGGGTTATAGCCTATGTTGGATGGGGTCGCACTCCCCCTGAAGACGCGGGTTCGCAGCTTGAGTGTGAACCTGGATTCATCGCTGAGCCTGGAACCCCAGGTTTCGGCAGTGACCAGGCGAGCATTTGCACAACTAAAGCTTGTGCGCCAGCTGCGCCCGTACCTTGGGAAGTCTACTTGGCCACGGTAGTCCATGCTCTGGTTACATCCTGTTTAGACTACTGCAACGCTCTCTACGTGGGGTTGCCTTTGAAGATGGCTCGGAAGCTCCAACTAGTCCAACACTTGGCAGCCATGATCTTAACAGGAGCGGAGCGCAGGGAGCATACAACTCCCCTGTTGCGTCAACTCCACTGGCTACCGATCTGCTACCAGGCTCAATTCAAAGTGCTGGCGTGGCGTTGGCCTTCAAAGCCCTAAACGGTTCCGGCCCAAGCTACCTATCCGACCGCATCTCGGCCTATGAACCCACCAGGACTTTGAGATCTTCCGGGGAGGCCCTGCTCTCGATCCCACCTGCTTCTCAAGCACGGCTGGCGGAGACGAGAGATAGGGCCTTCTCGGTGGTGGCTCCTCGGCTGTGGAATGCCCTTCCTACGGACATTAGACTAGCACCATATCTAATGGTATTCCTCAAAAAAGTGAAGACCTGGCTGTTTGAGCAGGCGTTCGAATAATTAGTGTAATGATTGGTTAATGAACACTGGAATGGAACAATGGATGACGATCTGGATCATGTTTTTGATGATGAGACGATAATGAATGGTTATTGTAGTAATTGTTATTAATTATGTAATGTGTTAGGAAATTAACTGTTTTTTATACTGTAACATTGAATTTTTGTTGTTCTTATTTGTTGTGAACTGCTGTGAGTCGCCTTCGGGCTGAGAACAGCGGTATATAAGTAAGGTAAATAAATAAAATAAATAAATAGATTTCTCATCATTGAATAATCTAGGCCAGGAGTGTGCACGTACAACTGTACCAGGAGCTCCAATTTTGTTTGCTTTGCATTGAATGTTTGTTGTAGTCCTAAGTTTCAGGGACTCTGCAGATAGGTGGCTTCTTTTGGCTGCAATTATAGGGCAAGACAAAAGTATAGTCAAGTATAGTTAGGTTCCCTGGTCCCGCCCCCTTTTTAGGTTTTAGAGGGAATAGGAGCCAATTTGGGTTCAGTCCACACAGAGAAGCTTTTCATGCAGGACATAATACCAAGAGCTCCTGTAGAAAGCTTCGTCTTCTACGGCTTGGCCGGGGAGATATACAGCCTACAGCTTGACCGGGGTTATACAGCCCTGCAGCTCCTTTGCTGAAGGACTTCAGTCAGCCACCACCGAAGCCTGAATTCCTTCTTTTTCCCCTGGAAGTCTACAAAGCTCTGCTTGGTAAGGGTCACTCGCAGAAGCCAGAAGTAGTTGGTACCGGGTGTAGGGGCTCCACGCCAACAGATGCAAAGACAGACTGCCCAGATTAGAAGTTAAGGATTTCCCCATTAGTTACAGTTAAGAAGATAGTGCCTGTTCCCTGTAGACAAGCTTGAGAGAGAGCCAATAGACTGTTAAGAAAGCCTTAAAGTACCTATTTGTTTTAGTTAATAAAGGACTTTGTTGAACTTTTAAGCAATCTAAAGACTCTGTTTAAGGAAATCCAAAGGCTTTTAATCTGAAGCAGCCCCGGCGTCCCGTTGGGCACACAGAGTTTATGTCCTGTCTACAGTCTTATGCACAGGCCCAGCATGCGACAGCACACCTCTTAATAAAATTCTTCATGTTGTGGTGACCCCCAACCATTAAATTATTTTTATTGCTACTTCATAACTGTTATTTTGCTACTGTTACAAATTTTAATGTACATAAATGATATGGAGGAGGTATTTTCATTCACTGGACCAAATTTGGCACAAATACCTGATACACCCAAATTTGAATATTGGTGGGGTTGAGGGGGGGGGGGATTGATTTTGTCATTTGGGAGTTGTAGTTGCTGGGATTTATAGTTAACTTACAATCAAAGAGCATTCTGAATTCCACCAACAAGAGAACTGAACCAAATTTGGCACACAGAACTCCCATGACTAAAAAAGGAAAAAAAGGAGGCAATAGGACCTCTTCGAGGAGAAGATGGGGCAATGCTGACAGGGAGTATGGAAAAGGCAGAACTACTTAATACCGTCTTTGCCTCGGTCTTCACACAAAAAGAAAGTCATCTTCAACCTCAGCAAGACAGAGTGGATGAGGGATTTGAGGACATCCAACTCCAAATTGGGAAACAAGTCATACAGAAATACCTGGCCGCTCTAAATGAGTTCAAGTCCCCAGGGCCAGATCAACTACACCCAAGAGTATTGAAGGAACTAGCGAAGTCATTTTGGAATCATTGGCAACCATCTTTGAGAGTTCTTGGAGAACAGGAGTTCCAGCAGATTGGAGGAGGGCCCATGTGGTCTGAATCTTCAAGAAGGGAAAAAAGGATGACCCAAACAACTACCGTCCGGTCAGCCTCACGTCAATACCAGGCAAGATTCTGGAAAAGATTGTTAAGGAAGTGGTCTGCAAACACTTAGAAACAAATGCCGTCATTGCTAATAGTCAACATGGATTTATCAAAAACAAGTCATGCCAGACTAATCTGATCTCCGTGGATGTAGCGTACCTGGATTTCAGTAAGGCCTTCGACAAGGTCCCCCATGACCTTCTGGCAAGGAAACTAGTCCAATGTGGGATAGGCAAAACTACGGTGAGGTGGATCTGTACTTGGTTAAATGAACGAACCCAGAGGGTGCTCATCAATGCTTCCTCTTCATCCTGGAAAGAAGTGACGAGCGGAGTGCTGCAGGCTTCCGTCCTGGGCCCGGTCCTGTTCAACATCTTTATTAATGACTTAGATGAAGGGTTAGAAGGCAGGATCACCAAGTTTGCAGGCGACACCAAATTGGGAGGGATAGCCAATAGTCCAGAGGACAGGAGCAGGATTCAAAACGATCTTGACAGATTAGAGAGATGGGCCAAAACTAACAAAATGAAGTTCAACAGTGACAAATGCAAGATACTCCACTTTGTCAGGAAAAACAAAATGCAAAGATACAGAATGGGGGATGCCTGGCTCGAGAGCAGTGCGTGTGAAAAAGATCTTGGAGTCCTTGTGGACAACATAAGCCAACAATGTGATGTGGCGGCAAAAAAAGCCAATGGGAATTTGGCCTGCATAGTGTTTAGATCTAGGGAAGTAATGCTACCCCCCTATTCTGCTTTGGTTAGACCATACCTGGAATATTGTGTCCTATTCTGGGCACCACAATTCAAGAGAGATATTGACAAGCTGGAATGTGTCCAGAAGAGAGCGACTAAAATGATAAAAGGTCTGGAGAACAAGCCCTATGAGAAGCGGCTTAAGGAGCTGGGCATGTTTAGCCTGAAGAAGAGAAGGCTGAGGGGGGATATGATAGCCATGTATAAATATGTCAGAGGAAGCCACAGGGAGGAGGGAGCAAGCTTGTTTTCTGCTTCCTTGGAGACTAGGACACAGAACAATGGCTTCAAACTACAAGAAAGAAGATTCCATCTGAACATGAGGAAGAACTTCCTGACTGTGAGAGCCGTTCAGCAGTGGAACTCTCTGCCCCGGAGTGTGGTGGAGGCTCCTTCTTTGGAAGCTTTTAAACAGAGGCTGGATGGCCATCTGTCAGGGGTGATTTGAATGCAATATTCCTGCTTCTTGGCAGGAGGTTGGACTGGATGGCCCATGAGGTCTCTTCCAACTCTTTGATTCTATGATTCTATGAAATAAAATACTGAAAGGGTTTGGTGGGCATTGAATTTTGGAGTTGTAATTTAACTACATCCAGAGAGCACTGTGGACTCAAACAATTATGGATCTGGACTAAACTCAGCACGAATACCCAATTTGCCCAAATGTGAACACTGGGAGAGTTTGAGGATAATAGACCTTGACATTTGGAAGTTGTAGTTGCTGGGATTTATAGTTCATCTGTTGTAGAGCAGTTTAGAATGGCTGTGGTTTAGGCCCAAGCCATTGTGGGTTGCCTGGTGAGAAAAGAGAATCCAATATTGCAAAATAAATCTCACCAAGTTGAAGCGGAAGCCACCGAGACATTTTCTGCGATCCAGCTGGAAAGGATGTCATACCACAATCATTTGCCAAGCAGACTTGCATGCAGTACATTTAGATACATTTTATAGAGAAACAGTTCAAATTTCCCGCCCCCCGCCCTTCATCCGGCTTCTTCCTGATTGATTGGTGTCATCAGCTGGAGAGGAGGCGCGGCCGGCTTGGCTGCGCCTCCGCGAATCAGAAAGCCAGTGCCGCTTCCAGCCTGCAACCAATGAGAGCGGAGGAGGCAGTCTTTGGGCCGAACAATGAAAATAATATCCATATGATTGAGTTAGGCTGATTTCTATTGTCCAGACAACTGGCGATAAATCCATGAAAAGATTCCTCAAAAGCCGGCCTGATCTTTTGAAAGGATGTGATATGCAGATGTGGTTGGCATGATGGCCAGCCCCGGTTTTTCCTGGTCACAGATATGAGTCCTTTGACATCGTATGGTTCTCTCGGTCCATGGGGGAAATGACAAAAGGGAAGGAAATGGGAACATCCTGGCCTCTTTTGAAAGCAGGGTGTCCTTTGTTTGAAAAATTACTTGTTTTTCCAAACGGTCCCCTTCAGCGGTCCTGCTCCAAGACTGAAGTACGCCAGGTATAGGGAATATCTATATATATAAATCTGTAAGAGGCGTCCAACGGGACAGCAAAATTCAACCCCCCCCCCCCAAACGAAAGTTTAACAAAATTCTCATGCACATACCTCAACCGACAAGGTATGCCGAAATCGATTCAAAATACTAAACAACACAACAACACACTCACAAAAGAACAAAACAACTGAGCATGTGCAATGGCGCAAAGTCCCTGGCGCGCGCACATGGCCAAATGGCCAACGCACTCTCCGCACCTTCCTCCCCGCCCCACCCAGCATGATCACACCACAACACGCCACCTCACTCCCCCACCCTGCCCCACACAAATACATCACACCACGCCCCTTCACTCCCCTGCCCCGCCCCACACACACACCCTACAACATGGACCCCCACTCCCCCACCCCACCCCACACGCACACATGCAACACAATGCCCCCACTCCCCCACCCCCCACACACATGCAACACCATGCCCCTTCACTCCCCCACACCCCCCCCACACACACGCAACACCATGCCCCCTCACTCCCCCACCCCACACACACAAACATGCAACACCACACCCCCTCACTCTCCTGCCCCCCCACACACGCAATACCATGCCCCCTCACTCCCCCACCCCACACACACACACACGCAACACCTTACTTACTTAGGCGATCCCTCTTTGGACTTCCATTATGGATTTCCTTGTGGGTCCGTATGTGGCTGTGGTGCCCTATTCTTGCTCTGCATCTTCTTCCGCAGTGAGGGCATTGGTTTCCAGGTGGAAGGCGGTCCCGGTCGGGGTTGGCTTGATGCGCCTTCCTCCTGGCACATTTCTCTCTTTCACCCTCCACTCGTGCCTCCTCAAATTCTGCAGCACTGCTGGTCACAGCTGTCCTCCAGCTGGAGCGCTCAAGGGCCAGGGCTTCCCAGTTCTCAGTGTCTATGCCAGAGTTTTTAAGGTTGGCTTTGAGCCCATCTTTAAATCTCTTTTCCTGTCCACCAACGTTCCGTTTTCCGTTCTTAAGTTCGGAGTAGAGCAACTGCTTTGGGAGACGGTGGTCAGGCATCCGGACAACGTGGCCGGCCCAGCGGAGTTGATGTTGGAGGACCATCGCTTCAATGCTGGTGGTCTTTGCTTCTTCCAGCACACTGACGTTTGTCTGCTTGTCTTCCCAGGAGATTTGCAGGATTTTCCGGAGGCAGCGCTGATGGAAATGTTCCAGGAGCTGCATGTGACGTCTGTAGACAGTCCACGTCTCACAGGCATAGAGCAGGGTTGGGAGGACAATAGCTTTATAAACAAGCACCTTGGTATCCCTACGGATGTCCCGGTCCTCAAACACTCTCTGCTTCATTCTGGAAAATGCTGCACTTGCAGAGCTCAGGCGGTGTTGTCTATCGGCGTCGATGTTGACTTTGGTGGAGAGGTGGCTGCCAAGGTAGCGGAAATGGTCAACATTTTCTAATGTGACACCATTAAGCTGTATTACTGGCATTGGAGAGGGATTGGCTGGCGACTGCTGGAACAGCACCTTGGTTTTCTCAATGTTCAGTGACAGGCCGAGCTTCTCATATGCTTCTGCGAAGGTGTTTAGAGTGGCTTGTAGATCTTCTGAATGCGCACAGACGACATTGTCATCAGCATACTGGAGTTCTATAACAGCTGTTGTTGTAACCTTGGTTTTGGCTTTCAGTCTGCTGAGGTTGAATAGCTTGCCATCTGTCCGATAGATTATTTCCACTCCGGTGGGAAGCTTCCCATCAACAAGGTGAAGTATCATAGCGATGAAGATGGAGAATAGAGTTGGGGCAATAACACATCCCTGTTTGACACCTGATTCCACCTTAAATGGGTCACTTTGGGAGCCACTGCTGTCCAAGACTGTTGCCATCATGTCATCATGGAGGAGCCGCAGGATGTTCACAAATTTGTTAGGGCACCCGATTTTGTGGAGGATGGTCCAGAGAGCGCTGCGATTCACTGTGTCGAATGCCTTTGCAAGGTCGATGAATGCCATGTACAGAGGTTGGTTTTGTTCTCTGCATTTTTCTTGGAGCTGTCTTGCAGTGAAGATCATGTCCACGGTTCCCCTGGAGGGGCGGAAGCCATTCTGGCATTCTGGGAGGGTGTCTTCTGAGAGGGGCAGAAGGTGGTTTGCAAGGATTCTTGCGAGGATTTTCCCAGCGGAGGTTAGAAGGGAGATACCTCGATAGTTTCCGCAGTCTGTTCTTTCCCCTTTTTTGAAGAGGGTGATGATGGTGGCGTCCTTGAAATCTGCTGGGATTTTCTCGGTCACCCACACTTTTTCTATGAGCTGGTGGAGTTGGTGTGTCAGCTCAGGTCCTCCCTCTTTAAAGATTTCAGCAGGGATCCCATCTGGTCCACTGGCTTTGTTATTCTTCTGTTGGCTGATGGCATTGCTGACTTCTTCCAAACTAGGCAATGCTGCAAGCTCGTCCTTGGTTTGTTGTTGCGGGATTTGTGAGAGGACTTCTTCGGCCACATTGGAGCTGCGGTTCAGGAGGCTTTGGTAGTGTTCTTTCCAACGTAGTGCAATTGAGTTTTGGTCCTTCAGGAGTTTGGTTCCATCTGATGAGCGTAGAGGCTGTATCCCATGGTTTCTTGGTCCATAGATGACCTTTGTGGCTTTGAAGAATCCCTGAGCATCATGGGTATCTGCCAGGTGTTGGATTTCTTCAGCCTTCTTTGTCCACCAGATGTTCTTGAGTTCTCTTGTCCTTCTTTGGACCTCAGCTTTTGCACTGGCATAGATCTTTTTCTTAGCAGCACAGTTGATGTCTCTCTGCCATGCTTGGAAGGCTTTCCTTTTCTTGTCAATTAGCTGTTGGATCTCGATGTCATTTTCATCAAACCAGTCTTGATGTTTCTTGGCTTGGTATCCAATAGTTTCTTCGCAGGCTTGGATGATGGAGGTCTTCAGTTTGTTCCAATGTTCCTCGACACTTTCGGGGTGTACTGTGGGTAGATGGTCCTTGAGTGCTGTTTGGAGATGGGCTCGTCTGGAGGGCTCCTGAAGGGCTTGGGTGTTCATTTTGCGCCTTGTCTTCCTTCCTTGGAGTCTGCGCTTGGGAGCGATCTTGAGAGCCATCGAGGATCGAATTAGCCTGTGGTTAGTCCAGCAGTCGTCAGCACCTGTCATGGCTCTTGTGAGGAGCACCTCACGGCGGTCTCTGGCGCGTGTGATTACATAGTCTAAGAGGTGCCAATGCTTTGACCGGGGGTGCTTCCATGATGTCTTGAACTTGTTTTTCTGGCGGAAGAGCGTGTTGGTGATGACAAGGTTGTGTTCCGCACATTTGGTGAGAAGCAGGATGCCATTTGAGTTGCTGTTTCCAACCCCGTCTTTTCTGATGGTTCCTGGCCACAGGTCGAAGTCTCGCCCAACTCTTGCATTGAAGTCCCCCAGGAGGATGATTTTGTCCTCCTTAGGTATCCCCGATAGGACGTTGTCCAGCTGACAGTAGAATTTCTCCTTGATGTCTTCGTCAGCATCTAGTGTTGGTGCATAGGCACTTATGATGGTTGCCCGTTGGTTTTTAGCAAGATTGATTCGGAGGGTTGAGAGTCGTTCGTTGATGCCAGTGGGTGCTTTGGACAGATGTTTCACCAGATCATTCCTGATGGCAAAGCCAACTCCGTGCATTCTTTGGTCTTTTTCGGGCAGTCCCTTCCAGAAGAAGGTGTAGCCTCCTTTTTCTTCCTTCAGCTGTCCCTCTCCTGCTCTCCGGGTCTCCTGAAGGGCTGCTATGTCGATGTTGAAGCGTCCCAGCTCCCTTGCAATGATGGCAGTTCTGCGTTCGGGGCGTTCACTGCCACTGTTGTCCATCAGAGTCCGTACGTTCCACGTACCGAAGTTCATTTTCCTTTTTTGGCCGCAGGGTGGTGACCCCACTGGACGCGGCAGTCCAGTCAGGGATAAGTGAGGCAGACTATGTTTAGGGCACCTTTTCTAGCCCCCTCCCCATGTGGAGTGAGCAGAGTGGGTCCTCAATAGGGCTGTTCAGTCGCTGATACAGCTGCCGAACTACTCAACTGCCTCGGACCTTGAGGTAGAACGACTGAGTCCGTACCCACCGCCCATGTGCCAGTCTGTGACTAGGGGCTTCCAGATTTCACAGTCCTGCCCCCGTCACCACTCGCTGATCGCCATGGGACTTTGGTTGCTTGGTTTTTATTTTCTTTGGAAGACGCATGTGCGTGGGTTTTTTTAATGTGTGGAGGTCAGTGCACAACTGATCAACACACAGACTTCACAGAGTGAGGTTCCACTGGTGATGTAGTTTAACACAATGACCGTGGCTTCTCAGTCTGTTGCAGCCTTCTTCCGCCTTCGCAGCCGTTGTAACATGTGCCATGTTATCCTCCGCCTGCTCTGCCGTTGAGGTCTTTGGGTCTTCGGACTGTGCTTGGTCTGGAACCTCCCCCGCGGCCACTCCTGGGAGTGCACGACTCCAGTTGTTGTGCCTACGTTCATTGGAACACACAAGCCCCCTCACCACGACAAGGTGACAGTCCATCGAGGGGGACGCAACACCATGCCCCCATACTCCCTCGCCCCCCCCACACACGCAACACCACACCCCCTCACTCCCCCGCCCCACACACACACACATGCAACACCACACCCCCTCACTCCCCCGCCCCCCCACACACACAACACCATGCCTCCTCACTCCCCCACCACCTCCCCACACACATGCAACACCATGCCCCCACACTCCCCCCACAGACACACACACAACACCACACCCCCTCACTCCCCTGCCCCACACACACACACATGCAACACCACACCCCCTCACCCCCCCTCCCCCCACACACAACACCACACCCCCTCACTCCCCCAACCCACACACACACATGCAACACCACACCCCCTCACTCCCCCGCCCCACACACACACGCAACACCACGCCCCCTCACTACCCCGCCCTACACACACACACACAACACCACACCCCCTCACTACCCCGCCCCCCACATGCAACAACACGCCCCCTCACTCCCCCGCCCCCCACACGCAACACCATGCCCCCTCACTCCCCTGCCCCCCCACACGCAACACCACACCCCCTCACTCCCCTCCCCACACACATACACATGCAACACCACGCCCCTCACTCCCCTGCCCCACACACACACACGCAACACCATGCCCCCTCACTCTCCCTCCCCACACACACACACGCAACACCATGCCCCCTCACTCCCCCGCTTCCGACACACGCAACACCACACCCCCTCATTCCCCCACCCCCCCACACACACGCAACACCATACCCCCACACTCCCCCCACACATGCAACACCACACCCCCTCACTCCCCCGCCCTACACACACACACATGCAACACCACACCCCCTCACCCCCCCTCCCCCCACACACAACACCACACCCCCTCACTCCCCCAACCCACACACACACATGCAACACCACACCCCCTCACTCCCCCGCCCCACACACACACGCAACACCACGCCCCCTCACTACCCCGCCCTACACACACACACACAACACCACACCCCCTCACTACCCCGCCCCCCACATGCAACAACACGCCCCCTCACTCCCCCGCCCCCCACACGCAACACCATGCCCCCTCACTCCCCTGCCCCCCCCACACGCAACACCACACCCCCTCACTCCCCTCCCCACACACATACACATGCAACACCACGCCCCTCACTCCCCTGCCCCACACACACACACGCAACACCATGCCCCCTCACTCTCCCTCCCCACACACACACACGCAACACCATGCCCCCTCACTCCCCCGCTTCCGACACACGCAACACCACACCCCCTCATTCCCCCACCCCCCCACACACACGCAACACCATACCCCCACACTCCCCCCACACATGCAACACCACACCCCCTCACTCCCCCGCCCTACACACACACACGCAACACCACACCCCCTCACTCCCCCACCCAACACACACACATGCAACACCACACCCCTTTACTCCCCCGCCCCCCCACCTGCACACAACATCACGCCCCCCATGCACACGCAACACCATGCCCCCTCACTCCCCCGCCCCACACACACACACAACACCATGCCCCCTCACTCCCCCGCCCCACACCACACATACGCAACCCCACACCCCCTCACTCCCATGCCCCCCACACACGTAACACCACGCCCCCTCACTCCCCACCCCCCCCACACACACATGCAACACCATGCCCCCTCACTCCCCCGCCCCGCCCCACACACACACGCAACACCACGCCCCCTCACTCCCCCGCCCCGCCCCACACACACCAACACCACGCCCCCTCCCTCCCCCACCCACACCCACTGACGCCCCACCCCTAAACTCCTCCTCCTCCCCCTCCCACCCCCCTCCGCGGAAGCCCCGTCCACACCCACCAATGCCCCGCCTCTACACTCCTCTTACTCCTCCTCCCACTCCCCTCCATGGAAGCCCTGCCAACACCCACTGACACCCCACCCCTACACTCCTCCTCCTCCCCCGCCCACCCCCCTCTGCGGAAGCCTCGCCTACACCCACCGATGCCCCGGAGTTGAAGCTGCAGGGATTTATAGTTTACCAATAATCAAAGCATTCTGAACTCCACCAACGACGGAATTAAACAAAACGTGGCACACAGGACTCCCATGACCCAACAGAAAGCACGAGAAGGGTTTAGTAAGCATTGGGAAGGAAGAAAGGAAGGAGGGAAGGCAGGAAAAAAAGAGGTAGCGAAGGAAGGAAGAAGAGAAAGTAGAAAGGAAAGAAAAATAAAAGGAAGGAAAGGCAGGAAAGAGGTAAAGAAGGAAGGAGAAAAGAAAATAAAAAGTGAAAGAAGGAAGGAAACATGGAGGGAAGAAAAGAGGTAAAGGAAGAAAAGGGGAGTGAATGAAGGAAAGAGAGAAGGATGAAACCAAGGAGCGAAAGAAGGAAGGAAAGAAAGAAAGAAAGAAAGAAAGAAAGAAAGAAAGAAAGAGGTAGAGAAGGAAGAAAGGGGGATTAAAAGGGGGAAGGAATAGGTGGGGACCTCTCTTTCATAATACTCCAGATATCTACCTCTACTTTGAAAATATTTACTATAGGCCACAGCAACGCATGCCAGGGTACAGCTAGTTAAGATATAAAGGAAATTCCATATACCCATCCACCCACCAGAGCCCAAAGGGAAAAGAAAGCCCATAAGCATAAAATCATAATATACATTCCCACTTATCCCTCCCACCAGAAATCCATTGAGAAATTGATGAGAACCTTGATCATGGCTCAGCATATGTCCTTGTCCTTAGCAAAACTTTAAGTTACTATCTTTGATTTGGGGCTGGGGGGGGGGTCATGTTCGACCTCACATCTACAATCAAAGGGCATTCCGAACCCTACCAACCATAGAATTGGGCCAAACTTCCCACACAGAAACCCCATGTCTTGAAGGCAGTTGCTTGCACGAGCCACCCTCCAGCCTCACATGCTCTCCCTTGCCCGCATATGCGCACCATCTGCTCTCCCCTCCCCACTTGGAGTCTCAGAAACAGCCCTTCCCCTTGTCTGAGAGGCTGGCCAATTACAGCAAAGGAGGGCTTTTGGTTGGAGGGTTTGCCATTTGTTTCCAAAAAGGAAGAGGAAGACAGGCAGAGAGATCTTCAGCCTTCTCTGCCAAAGGGGTTCCTAAGACCATCAGAAATATATGTTTTCTGATGGTCATTGGTGACCCCTCTGAGTAATGCTGATTTAGGTGGCCAGTGGGAGCTCAAGCAGCAACAGGTCTTAGGCCAGTTCTGACAGGCAGTCATTTGGTTAGTAGATGGCCTCGAAGCTCTAATAATGTGCCCCAATATTAGGGCCGAAGTTTGAAATGTGGCAACTCAAGTGTTTCGCAACTTACTCTCATTTTATAGGAAGGGAAGGGTTGGTCTGTGTAAGGCAAGGAACAGGAACGAAATGAAACTTGCTCTGGAGCTGTGACTCACTCACCTGAGAGTCCACTCCCTCCTCTCTTGTAGTTCATCTTTGCTTCCTGAATGTATAATTGGGAAATTAGTTGAATGCGGCTGCTCAAATATGCTTGACTTATTGGGATTTCCCATAGCTTATTGTGAGCATAGTTCAATTTTTTCCTGTCTTACTGCAGAGGTAAGGCATTTTGATGTTCTCCTCACTGGGTCCTTCCGAGAAAGTCTCTGTAAAGGCATCCAAGCTGCCAGAGAAGCAGTTCTTCCAAAAAGTAGGTAGAACATGAAATGAAACGAGTCACTATTTTTACATCTTTTCTAGTAGGACTAACCTGTAGAAAAGGACAAGAATAAGATTTCAGTTTGTTTTATTGTGGCATGTGGGTATAATGAATGTGCTCTAAGTTTTTTATCTTCTGCGGTCCTTGGTTTACTGACATGTTGGAACTGGTAGTTGAATGAGGAGTGGGCTGAAATTAGAAGGCAATAATAAAATTTAAGAAATCTTCAGCTTCTGATTCCGCATATCTTTAGCCAAACCATTCAGCATATCCTATCCAGGAAACGTTTTAAAGGGGCTTTAACAAAAGCTTATTTCTCTGGGTTGTCTTCTTAAGAGTGTCGGTGGCATATGTCAGTATTTCTCAACCTGGGGGTCGGGACCTCTGGGGGGCCATGAGGGGTCTTACAGGAGTCACCAAAGGCTATCGGGAAACTATTTTCTGTTGATCATGGGGATTTTGTGTGGGAAGTTTGGTCCAATTCTGTCATTGGTGGGGTTCAGAATGCTCTTTGATTGTAGGTGAACTATAAATCCCAGCAACTACAATTCCCAAATGTCCATTTAGATTTCCCCCCAAATTCCACTAGTGTTCACATTTAGGCATATTGAGTATTCGTGCCAAGTTTGGTCCAAATCCATCATTGTTTGAGTCCACAGTGCTGTCTAGATGTAGGTGAACTACAACACCAAAACTCAAGGTCACTGGCCACCAAACTCTTCCAGTATTTTCTGTTGGTCATGGGAGTTCTGTGTGCCAAGTTTGGTTCAATTCCTTCATTGCTGGAGTTCAGAATGCTCTTTGATTGTAGGTTAACTATAAATCCCAGCAACTACAACTCCCAAATGTTGTAGTTTCCCCCTAAACTCCACTAGTGTTCACATTTGGGCATATTGAGTATTCGTGCCAAGTTTGCTCCAGATCCACCATTGCTTGAGTCCAGGCCTGTAGCGAGGGGGTGGTTTTAGGGGTTCAACCCCCCCCCCCGAAATGTTTCAGATTTTTTTTTAAAAAAAAAACCTGGTTTACTCATGAATTTTAACTGGTTAACCAAATCCCCATGCTAAGTCTATGAGATGCAAACATTTAAGAGTCCCTCCAGAACTGTAAGCACTATCTCAAACTAATATTGACAATTTATTCACACTGTCATTACTTGCAGCAATAGCCGTTGTAGTGAAGCAACCAAGTTGGGGGGGGGGGGGGAGGTATTGAATGCTCTCATTAAGGAGGCCAGACTTGGTGGAGGTGGTTGGCAGGGGCAGAGCTGCAGGCTATTGAAGGGTGTTCTGCCCCCTGCTGTGCTCTTTGCTTCAGTGTGAGCTAGGAGGCAGGTTTCACCCCCCCTGAAATTTTCACCCCCCCTCCTGAAATTGTCAACCCTCCCTGAAATTTTTTTCTGTCTACGGCCCTGCTTGAATCCACAGTGATTTCTGGATATAAGTGAACTACAGCTCCAAAATTCAAGGTAACTAAATCCTTGCAGTATTTTCTGTTGGTCATGGGAGTTCTGTGTGCCAAGTTTGGCTCAATTCCATCGTTGGTAAAGTTCAGAATGCTCTTTGATTGTAGATTAACTATAAAACCCAGCAACTACAAATCACAAATGTCAAGGTAGATCTTCACTCAAACTCCAGTAGTGTTTGCGTTTGGACATATTGAGTATTCATGCCCAGATTGGTCCTGATCCATCATTGTTTGAGTCCACAGTGCTCTCTGGATGTAGGTGAACTACAACTCCCAAACTCAAGGTCAATGCCCACCAAACCCAGTATTTTCTGTTGGTCATGGGAGTTCTGTGTGCCAAGTTTGGCTCAATTCCATTGTTGGTGGAGTTCAGAATGCTCTTTGATTGTAGGTGAACTATAAATCCCAGCAAATACAAATGACAAAATGAATCCCCCCAACCCCATCAGCATTCAAATTTCGGTGTATTGAGTATTTGGGAGTATTGGGTATGAATATAAAACTTGGCGTTATATTAAATGTCCTTTGACCAGTAGCTGGCCACTTGGAGTGCCTCTGGTGTTGCTATAAGAAGGTCCTTAATTGTGCATGTGGCAGGGCTCAGGTTACATGGTAATGGGTGATCTGTGATGTGCTCTTCTCCACACTCACATGTTGTGGACCCCATTTCTTAAGGTTGGCTCTGCATCTCATTGTGCCAGATCGCAGTCTGTACAGCGCGTTCCAAGTTGCCCAGTCTTCTGTGTGCCCAGAGGGAGTCCCTTATTTGGTATCAGCCATGGCCTGAGGTTTCGGATTTTTACCCTGCCACTTTTGGACTCTTGCTTGCTGGGGTGTTCCTGCAAAAAATCTGTAAATCTTAGTAAACTATTTCTTGATTTAAGGTGTTGGCGTGCTGGCTGATATCTAAACAGGGGATGGGCCAGAGAAATTGAAATTAATGTCACAGATTGAAACACATAGATACGATGCATTTTTCATTTGGGTCAGAACTTCTTGCAAATCAATGAGGGCAGATTCAGGGATTAGAAGTGATTCCTTTCTCCCCTTCCACATATTTGCATGTATGTCAGTTACAGATAACATCTCAGAGAGTCATGATCTCATGCCATCCAACTAGCACAGCACATGGCTATAGGCCAAGTGGGAGAACAGGATATATGAACCAGAAATAAAAATAAATTGCCCCAAAGTGGGAGGATAGTGGGCTCTGGAATGTGAAAAGGGGCAACTCCAGGCATCAGGACTCCTTAGTGATTTATGATATTGTAGCTAAACCTATATAGAAGGAGAGTAGTGTGAGGCTCTTGTATTCCGAACAATAAAGACATATGGTATCTTCATTCCATGTGCGTCTTGGCGTGTTCTTTCAGAGAAGACTAATCCACAGCAACATAGTTGGAGCTGAGAAATCTCACACAGGGGCCACATCATTTTGCCAAGGACAACAGTGTGACTAAACATATTATCATGTGTTGGTACAAAGCTATTCATGACATTTGAAATGGGAGGAGGAAGGGAAATCTTACAAAATATGAGAAACTACCACGTTATAGTGTCATGAGGGAAGGGGAGAAACCATCCAGGGAATCCCAGAGGGCTTTATTTTGCCACCCCAAAATAAACCACTGCCATGTGAATTATCTGTGTAGATGGTCAAACCCATAACAATAAGGTGACTTAGGACTTCATCAGACACATTGTAAAAAGTGGGGGGGGGGGGGGGGAGGAAGAGATCATCTTCCTCACAAAGCCTACCATCTCTTTCTGTTTTAAAAGACATTGTTTCATTTTACAAATACCACCAGATGCTTTATGTTCTCCGGCCTTCTCACTTTCTGTCTCACCTGCTGAATCATCACACGAGCGAGTGCAGTCCCAACCCACTCTGCCTTATTTTTTAATCAGGTGAAACCTCAAAATTGCAGGAAAACCAAACTTTAAAAGCTAACTATAGTGCAATCTCAAAAGCCAAGACTCATCCCATTTGGGGAGGAAAGCAGGGGAATTTTAGACCTGGGTTATTGTAGGTTTTTTTGGTCTATATGGCCATGTTCTAGAGGCATTCTCTCCTGAAGTTTCGCCTGCATCTATGGCAAGCATCCTCTCTCTCGCTCCATCCTATCCTTCCTTTCTTCTCTTTTTTTCCTCCTTCCCTCTCTCTCCTTCCCTTCCACTATTTTGAACTTTTGTCCTTCTTTCTCTCTTCCCTTCCTCCTTCCCTTCCTTCCTTCCATCCTATTTATTTATTTATTTATTTACTAGATTTGTATACCGCCCTTCTCAGCCCTCAGGCGATTCAGGGCGGCTTACAATGGCAAGGATTCAATGTTCAAAAACACCAAAAAAAACATTTAAAAACATTAATACATAATATAAAACCATAACAAGAATACTAAAAGCACACATCATTTGCATCTCCTACTTACTTAGGCGATCCCTCGTTTACCGAGGATGATTGTCTTCCAGTGTTCTTGTGGGTCCATATGTAGCTGTGGAGCCCTATTCTTGCTCTGCATCTTCCGCAATGAGGACATTGGTTTCCAGATGAAAGGCGGTCTCGGTCGGGGTTGCCTTCCTCTTGGCACATGTAAAGACGTGCCAATGTCACCTAAATGGGACCACCAAAAATGTGTAAGGACGCTGTTAATCCCACTAAATGTGAGGAAGTATTAATTCTCCTAATGCCACCATTAACTGTAAGGAAGTTCCGAGACTGCTAGATTAAACTGCCACCATTATATATAGAGACGCTGGTATTAAAGTCTCTGTTTATCCTTATTTGCGTTGTGAGGTAACTTTGGTAGAGTGGAATGCACCAAACGTAAAAGCAATGGAGGAGGCAGGTTTAAAATACAAAGAGAACAAGTTTATTGTTAACAAAGCGTAATTGTTGCAATATTGAGATGTTGAACTTGGCACAAGCTTGATGGTTACAATATGGCTTGGTTGAGATACATTCAGGCTTCTGATGTTACAATCTTATAAACTCCTTCTTCAGTGAAGTGCTTTATTATTTCAGTGTTCCCTGTTGTGAATATTCACACTGTTTGTCCTATACCGGATCAAACCACTGATCCCCAGTCTTCCACTACTGGCGATCCTAAAAACCCCTCTGTTAGATTCTTTTTAACACAAGCAATCTAACGAGGTTTCACCTTCAGCTCCCTTGCTGAAGAAATATTCACAAATACTAAGAACTAACTGAATTTACACTGCTTCACAACTCAGAGCCCTAACTGACTCTGCTCCTCTTCTCAGGGTCTCTTCCTCCTGACTGAACTACTTTTCCAGAGCCCTAACTGACTCTGCTCCTCTTCTCAGGGTCTCTTCCTCCTGACTGAAAATTAACTGTCACTTTCAAACCTTTTTCTCCTTAAGCTCCGCCCACCTCCTCTTCTGCCTTGTCACCATGGCAACCTATCTCTCACAGCTAGGCCATAGCAACCAATGTAAAACATAAATACAGTTTAAACACAGTATAATAAACACTTTATAATAAACATTTCTCTACAGCACATTTCTCTCTTTTGCCCTCCATTTGTGCCTCTTCAAATTCTGCAGCACTGCTGGTCACAGCTGACCTCCAGCTGGAGCGCTCAAGGGCCAGGGCTTCCAAGTTTTTAAGGTTGGCTTTGAGCCCATCTTTCAATCTCTTTTCCTGCCCACCAACATTCCGTTTTCCGTTCTTGAGTTCGGAGTAGAGCAACTGCTTTGGGAGACGGTGGTCGGGCATCCAGACAACGTGGCCAGTCCAACGGAGTTGATGGCGGAGGACCATCGCTTCAATGCTGGTGGTCTCCTAATAAAATCATTGTCCCATCTTGTCGTCCAGTCGTTCCAATTCCTATGTCTTTTACTTTGCATTTTCAAATGCTTGCTCAAACAACCAAGTCTTCACTCTCTTCAAAAATGTTAAGAGGGGGGGAAGCCAATCTAATGTCCCCAGGAAGGGTGTTTCATAGCTGAGGGGCCACCTCTGAGAAGGCCCTGTCTCTCATCCCCACCAAACGTGTTTGTGAGACAGGTGGGATCGAAAGCAGGGCCTCCCCGGACGATTTTAAAGTCTTAGCAGGTTCATAAGGTTCATTTTACTAGTGACTTTTATCTTGATCAGCTCAGTCCTGTATCGACTTTCAGATGTCAGATAAAAACGAAGCAGTATCATTAGCTATTTGTCAAATTTGTCAGTGGCAACAAGGATAAGAACACAGCTATCTGATTCTACAAGCCTGATGTGAAACTAGAATACTTGGGGGGGGGGGAGGGGGTTGTGCATACCTGCATATACAAGCAGTTACACCTGTAAATATCTTTAGAGGGATTGAATTTCTGGCCTAGTACATCTTACTATTTATTTTATCTTGATGTATTTGCACATAAACACATACATACATGCATGGTAAAATTCTGGCTGAGGTTGTCATGTGTACATTTTATCTTTCTCAGATCAGATTGCCCAGTTCAGTGGACCTGGTAGATACTTGTAAATTAGCTTATTCTGGCTACTGCATCACTTTAATTGGGAGGAAATGTCCATTTGAGTTCACTCTGCTAATAGCATGGAATAATTTAGCATAATTGTTTTCTGATGGAGCATGTGAGAGCCAGGATGTTCATAAGGTACAACAATGTAGTCCAAATTCTAGGTTCACATTATGCATATCAACACACTTATGCAAATACGTTTGTTTCAAAACAGTTTTCAACATTTTGTTCCAAATCTAATATTTGAGGTTCAGTTGCTTGTGGAATTATCTTGCAGTGGGCAAAAAAGAGGACGCTGTTGCAATGAATGGAACAGAGACATCAACGAGGGACAAGTTGGGCCTGTTGGACAAAGAAGCTTCACCCTAAATGTGCTGTAAAAGTCTGTCTTTGCTCTTTGAAAAATCTTCAATAACCATGAGGGCTAGAAAAGTTTACACAACTTATTTTAAAACTGAAGATCTCAGCACACAGATGTGCTGTGTGCAATGCCTAAAAATAACAGGCTCTGACTGATATCTGTTAGTTACATGAAACCTTCCTAGGTGCTGCAGCTTATGCAATGTTTTACCATGGGAGCCAAACTGGATCCTTCCCTTCCACCCTTTCGTCCTTCCCTCCCTTTTGTCTTTCCTTCCTTCTCTCTTTGCTTCCTCTTTATCTCCCCCCTTCCCCCCTCTTTCTCCTTCCATCCTTCCCTTCCACTCTTTCATCCTTCCCTCCCTCCCTCTTTCCTCCCTCTCTCCTCTTTCTCCTTCCTTCTCTCCCTTTTGTCTTTCTTTCCTTCTTTCTTTCCTTTATCTTTCCCTTCCTTCTTTCCATTCTTCCCTTCCACCATTTCATCCTTCTTCCTTCCCTTTTGTCTTTCCTTCTTCACCCTCTTTTCCCTCTCCTTCCCTCTCTCCCTCTTTTTTCTTTATGTCTCTTCCTTTCGTCCCTCCTTCTCTCTTTTCTTCCTCCTTCCTTTTCTTCCTTCTGTCCTTCCCTTCCACCCTTTTGTCCTTCCACCCTTCTCTCCCCTTTGTCTTTCCTTCCTTCTCTCTTTCTTTCCTCCTTCCCTTTCTTCCTTCCATCCTTCCCTTCCACCCCATATTCTTCCCACCTTTCCTCCCTTTTGTCTTTCCTTTCTTCTCTCTTTCCTTCCTCATTCCCTCCCTCTTTCTCCTTCCATCCTTCCCTTCCACCATTTCCTTCTTCCTTCCTTCCCTGTTGTCTTTCCTTCCACCCTCTTTCATCTCTCCTTCCCTCTCTCCCTCTTTCTCCTTTCATCCTTCCCTTCCTCCCTTTCGTTCTTCCTTCCTTCTCTCTTTCCTTCCTCCTTCCCTTTCCTCCTTCCATCCTTCCCTATCGCCCTTTCATCCTTCCTTCCTTCCCTCTTTCCTCCTTCTCTCCACCTGGAATACTGTGCCCAATTCTGGGCACCACAATTGAAGGGATGTTGATAAGCTGGAATGTGTCCAGAGTAGGGTGACAAAAATGATCAAGACCTTTGAGGAAGAGCTTAAAGAGCTGGGCATGTTTAGCCTGAAGAAGAGAAGGCTGAGAGGAGACATGATGAGGGTCATGTATAAATATGTGAGAGGAAGTCCTAGGGAGGAGGGAACAAGCTTGTTTTCTGCTGCCCTGGAGACTAGGACACGGAACAACGACCTCAAACTATAAGAAGGGAGATTCCATCTGAACATTAGGAAGAACTTCCTGACTGTGAGAACTGTTCGGCAGTTGAACTCTCTGCCCTGGAGTGTGGTGGAAGCTCCTTCTTTGGAGGCTTTTAAACAGAGGCTGGATGGCCATCTGTCGGGGGTGCTTTGAATGCGATTTTCCTGCTTCTTCGTAGGGGGTAGGACTGGATGGCCCAGAAGGCCTTGTCCAACTCTATAATTCTATGATTCTTCTCCCCCCCTTTTTGTCTTTCTTTTCTTCTCTCTTTCCTTTATCCTTCTCTTCTTTCTTTCCATCCTTCCCTTCCACCGCTTCATTCTTTCTTCCTTCCCTTTTGTCTTTCCTTCCTTTCCTCTTTCCTCTCTCCTTCCCTCTCTCCCTCTGTCTCCTTTCATTGTTTTTTTCCTCCATTTCGTCCGTCCTTTTCTCTTTCCTTCCTCCTTCTCCTTACTTCTTTCCACCACCGGGCAGCCAGCCCTATTAGCAGGGAGTACTAGCATAATAATAATAATAGTTCTGGAACGGGTGTTCCGGGGGCTCCAATTTTGTGTTTTGCACTGAGCATTTGTTCATAGTCCTAAGTTGCAGGGACTTTGCAGATAGGTGGCTTCCTTTGGCTGCATTCATAGGGCAAGCCACCTGCCAATTATAGTTAGGATCCCTGGTCCCACCCCCTTTTTGCTTTCTGGAGGGAAGGGGCCATTTTTCAGTTAGTCACAGCAAAGGGAAGCCAAGGCAGAGGATGCGTACAGACGTTCCTCCTGTGCAAAGGCTTCGTCTTTTAAGAGTTCCTGGGGAAGAACAGATTAAAGGCCTCTACAGATTCCCAAAGGGTTCCAGGGAACAGCTTCACAGCCCTGAGGACCTCCGGAGGGAATAACAGCTCTTCATCTTCAGCTAAGTGATTTCAAGCCTGATGGTACATCTGTTCGGTTCAGAGACGCAGTTCAGCCGGTAGCAGACTCAAACCAGTTAGGTTTAAGTTCATAGCAGCCTGGGAGGAGCTTTAAAGGGGAAATTTTCTGTTAAACAAAGTTTCTTGAAGATTTATTATTATTATTATTATTATTATTATTATTATTTCAGAGTTTTCTATACCGAGCTTCTCACCTCTTAGAGGACTCAGCCCGGTTTACAACCATAAAAACATACAATCAGTAAAATATCATCGTTCATAATTACAATAACACATTTAAAATAACCACTATATTTAAAAAACTACGGTGGTCAGTCGTCATATTAAAGACAAGTATAGTGCCTGTTTCTTGTAAACAACACCCAATAGACTATTTAGAAATCTTAGAATTCCTGCTTGTTCATTAATAAAGACTATTGTATTTAAGTTCAAGTATCCTAAAGCATGCTTAGTAGGGAAAGTTCCTCTAAAGGCTCCTTCTCAGGCCCCGGGCTTCCCACAGGACGCAAGCCTTGCATCCTCTCTTAGAAGCATTTAATTTTAGCTCCAGCGGCGACAGAACAACAACAACAACAACAACAATAATTTATATACAGCTCTATCTCCCCTAGGTAACATCACAAAATATACAAAGTAAAACAAGATCATCATAAGATTAACAAAACAATATAAGCATAATATTAGACTCACTGCACCTCCTAACCTCCGCAGAGGTGGAGGACCCATTAAGCTGGTCCGCCCCAGGAGGCTTATGGATCCGGATGGATTCCTGACGGCTCTTGGGGAATTTCCCGCCACCTCGGTTGGTGATCCTGTTGATGCTCTGGTCGCTCTCTGGAATGGGGAGATGACTAGGGCAATAGACACGATCGCTCCAGAACGTCCCCTCCCAAGTAGCCGAGCTAAACCAGCCCCTTGGTTTACTGAGGAACTGGCAGCGTTGAAGCGAAAGAAGAGGGAACTAGAGAGCGTGTGGCGTTTGGATCCGAACGAGCCAAATCGAACACGGTTTGTGTCCTTTCTAAGGGCATATGCCGCTATTGCGTCTGCAAAGAACCGTCCGGCTGAACTGTTCCGAGTTGTCAGAGGCTTGTTAAAACCCACCACTCAGGATGGGTGCCCTGATGACTCGGCAGCTCGCTGTGAAGCTTTTGCTCAGTTCTTTGCAGACAAAGTCGCTTTGATCCGCTCTGGACTGGATACCATATTAACGGCAGTCTCTGAGGATGTAACACGAGCATCTGCTTGTCCAATTTTGTTGGATTCATTTCAATTGGTTCAATCCGAGGATGTGGACAATGAGAGCTTGGAGGAATGAGAGCTACCACATGCATCCTAGACCCCTGCCCATCCTGGCTTCTGAAGGAGGCCAGAGGGGGATTGGCCGAGTGGGTGAAGGTGGTGGTTAATGCCTCCCTTCGGGAGGGCAAAATTCCAGCCAGCTTAAAACAAGCTGTGATAAAACCGCTGTTGAAGAAACCATCACTGGACCCCACTCAATTCGTCAACTATCGGCCTGTTTCCAATCTCCCCTTTTTGGGCAAAGTCATGGAACGTGTGGTGGCCTCACAACTCCAGGCATTCTTGGTAGACACGGCACAGTCTTGGTATCTGGATCCGGCACAGTCTGGCTTTAGGCCGGGGCATGGTACCGAGACAGCCTTGGTCGCCTTAGTGGATGATCTGCGTCGGGAGCTCGACAGGGGGAGTGTGTCCCTGTTGGTGCTGCTCGACCTCTCAGCGGCCTTCGATACCGTCGACCACGGTATCCTTCTGGGATGCCTCGCGGGGATGGGTCTTGGAGGTACTGTTCTGCAGTGGCTCCGCTCATTCCTCGAGGGTCAGTCTCAGGTGTTACTGGGAGACTCCTGTTCTACTCCACAGCCTTTGTCCTGTGGAGTTCCTCAGGGTTCAATACTGTCTCCCATGTTGTTTAACATCTACATGAAGCCGCTGGGCGAGATCATCCGGAGTTTCGGAGTGCGATGTCATCTGTACGCAGATGATGTCCAACTCTGTCACTCCTTTCCACCTGCTACTAAGGAGGCTGTTGAGGTCCTGAACCGGTGCTTGGCCGCTGTGACGGTCTGGATGGGGGCGAACAAATTGAAATTGAATCCAGACAAGACAGAGGAACTCCTGGTTAGTCGCAAGGCCGAACAGGGTATAGGGTTGCAGCCTGTGTTAGACGGGGTCGCACTCCCCCTGAAGATGCAGGTTCGCAGTTTGGGTGTGATCCTGGACTCATCGCTGAGCCTGGAACCCCAGGTTTCGGCGGTGACCAGGGGAGCATTCGCACAATTAAAACTTGTGCGCCAACTGCGACCGTACCTTGGGAAGTCTGACTTGGCCATGGTAGTCCACGCTCTGGTTACATCCCGTCTTGACTACTGCAATGCTCTCTACGTGGGGTTGCGCTTGAAGACGGCTCGGAAGCTCCAATTAATCCAACGGGCGGCAGCCATGTTACTAACAGGAGCAGGGCGCAGGGAGCATACAACTCCTCTGCTGTACCAGCTCCATTGGCTGCCGATTTGCTACCGGGCCCAATTCAAAGTGCTGGCGCTGGCCTTTAAAGCCCTAAACGGTTCTGGCCCAACTTATCTATCCGAACGTATCTCGGCCTATCAGCCCACCAGGACCCTAAGATCTTCTGGGGAGGCCCTGCTCTCTATACCGCCTGCTTCACAGGTGCGGCTGGCGGGGACGAGAGACAGGGTCTTTTCTGTGGTGGCCCCTCGGCTTTGGAATGCCCTCCCCATAGAGGTAAGATCAGCCCCCTCGCTGGTGGCGTTTCGAAAAAGACTGAAGACATGGATGTTCGAACAAGCATTCGGTTAACACGGTGCAACGAATCTAACGATCAAGGACTGGTAATCACAGACGATGAAATTGGACTGCGTTTTTAACTAAGAGATGCATTGGTTCGATATTGGTGGCCCAATATTGTATATTATGTATGTGTTTTTATGCTTTTTTTATGCTTTTTATCTTGAATATTGTTGATTATTGTAATGTTGTAAACCGCGTTGAGTCGCCAATGTAGGCTGAGAAACGGCGGTATACAAGCGCAGTAATAAATAAATAAATAATAAATAAAATTGTCGCCATAGTGTTAGAGACTGGGAATTCAGGGTGACGGAGCCCATAGGGCAGGGAGGAGATGAGATTCCGATGAGGTTTTTCAACAAGGCTTTATTTCAAGTTGATCAACATTGAGATGAACAGCCCTTGACCATTCAGGTCAAAGAACAAAAACTGTCCATCCTTTGTGGCACACTTACAAGCCTTTTATATCAAACTGGTAAAAACAACAACATTCAAACAACTTCTGATTGGTTCTTCTAACATCAAAGCCTATTAATGATTCTGTTGAATGTCAGATCCTGAGCTGTGGCTTATTACCTGCAAGTTGCTTATCCATGGCTGAAAGAATTTTAGGGAGTAAGGGAATGAGGGAGTGCATTTGCTTGTGTCTGACTGAACAAAGAACACAGAGAACAATCATTCTTTCTCTATGCAGCCACAGTTCTTGGCAAGCAAGGTTTTCTCTATAAACAGAGATTCTGGGACTTGTAATTGCTGGGATTTTATTTGTCTAAATCATGTCTCTCTCATTTCACACTTTTTTTTACGAAGCTTTTTGCTGAGTAAATACTGAAGTGTAAAGCAGATAAACAATCCATCTATTCCTTTACAGTTACCCCTAGACTGGCCAACAATCCACGTCTGCTTGGGGTGGGTTTTTTTTTTGGGGGGGGGGGGGTTAACATGCACTCCCTGGCGTGATCTGCTTGATCCCAATGGGGAACAATATCTGGTAGTTGTGTTCGTTTAGTTCGATTCGGGGCCACTGCAGAGGACAAGATAGTTTTACAAACACATATCATCAAAGTAAAACAGCACAAGAATATCAGTAGCATTATGACTATTGCAATTTCAGACATGACCAAAGGCTTTTACCATTGTAAGTCAGGAAGCCACGATGTGAGCCTTCCCCGCCAATCTGAGTCTTCAGTTGAACTGATTGTGTTGACTATTTGGTATATCTTGGAAACATCTTTCTCATTTTGCAACAAAATGCATAGATCTCCTTCTCTGTTTAGGTGGTCTACTGCCAATCTGTGTTGCATCTGGATGTCTTTTATCATATATTTTGTCAATTTCTCTAGTTGCGCTGAAATGTGTCAGTTAGTGTTATTTCAATCCATGGAACAAGATTGCACCAATTCTTTGTGATCCAGTGAAGTATGCGTTGTCAGTGTCATATTGTTATGTGTCACTGTGTGCCCCTTAAACTCAGGCCCATTCGAATTGTTTTGTCCCATGTCCCAAGTGGCTGTTGTATATCAAAGACTCTCAATCTAGCAGGAATCAGGGATTTTGTTGTACACGTGTCATTCCAGACTGGGGCAGTTTCTTCTCTTTCTGCCCAACTTCTATAAATCCAGTAGAGTCCTGGCCCAATCTTGCCAGTGTCTTTATGTGCATGTTGCAATGCAATGCGGAATCATCTGCACATGTCAAATTCTGTTCAGTTGTATAGGTTTGTGTCCTGTATATCTGACAGGAGTACAGTGATGTCACATCTATAGTATTGTCACAATTGGACATGGGGCATGGTCATAGTGAGACATCTTTGTCTGTAAGTGAGATTTGGGCTGATCTAAGTGGTGCACAAGGGTGTACAAAGGTGTACAAAGGTGTAAGGGGGTGAAGACCTCCCCTTTTTCAAATTGAATTAACTGGGATCATCTGTATGATCAGTTGTCTGTTGTATGGTTTTTGGAAGTGGGCTGTTTGCAGGTATCATACCCAACAGTCCTGTGCTTGCAATCTTTTTGCAATGGAATTTACCAATTGGTGGAGGGTATCCTTCTCCCATTCTGTTAAAATGGGGTGTGGTATCAGGCTGTGAATGACATCATCTCTGTCTTTCTAAAACACAGTTGTAAACACTTGACTGAAATAGTACAAACAAATGAAAGCTTATCAAGCTAGCAATCAAAACTAAATGGTAACAATAACCACTTTAACGATTCAGCAATAGAAATCATTTAACTTGAGAAAGGATATAGTCCTCAGTAAAATTTTGATCAAGTCCAGTTCTTGCTGTCAGGCCCAAATATGGCCATCCATATGCATCCAATTTTTGTGTCATTTCAGTCTCTGGCATAAAAGCAATCTGAGTCAAACTGGGGATGTGTTCCCCTTCTTGATTGAAGAATTGAGTCTATTAAATTCCAGGTAAAAATGAAGAAAGTCTCTATGTCCAACAAGTCTCTATATCCAGCAGTCTCTAGTCTCTAAAGTCAGTCTCTGTGTAAAGAAAGTCTGTAAAATAAAGTCTCCATATCTCACAAGTCTTTAGCTAGTCCTACCCAACAGGTGGTGCTTTGGGTAGGCTTGGCTCCTGCGTTTTGGACTCCCATTAGGCTTCCCAGATGGCTGTGGTGCCTTTTGGATATACAATTTAGGAACAGGGTCCCATACAGGAGCTCAAGAACTGAAAGAGACAAACAGAAAGATAGAAGGAGAAAAGGGGGAGGGGGATACTGATTAGCCATCTGTCGAAGTCTTCTTTGATATCCTTCATAGAATCATAGAATCAAAGAGTTGGAAGAGACCTCTTGGGTCATCCAGTCCAACCCCCTGCCAAGAAGCAGGAATATTGCATTCAAATCACCCCTGACAAATGGCCATCCAGCCTCTGCTTAAAAGCTTCCAAAGAAGGAGCCTCCACCACACTCCGGGGCAGAGAGTTCCACTGCTGAACGGCTCTCACAGTCAGGAAGTTCTTCCTAATGTTCAGATGGAATCTCCTCTCTTGTAGTTTGAAGCCATTGTTCCGCGTCCTAGTCTCCAGGGAAGCAGAAAACAAGCTTGCTCCCTCCTCCCTGTGGCTTCCTCTCACATATTTATACATGGCTATCATATCTCCTCTCAGCCTTCTCTTCTTCAGGCTAAACATGCCCAGTTCCCTAAGCCACTCCTCATAGGGCTTGTTCTCCAGACCCTTGATCATTTTCGTCGCCCTCCTCTGGACACATTCCAGCTTGTCAATATCTCTCTTGAATTGTGGTGCCCAGAATTGGACACAATATTCCAGATGTGGTCTAACCAAAGCAGAATAGAGGGGTAGCATTACTTCCTTAGATCTAGACACTATGCTCCTATTGATGCAGGCCAAAATCCCATTGGCTTTTTTTGCCGCCACATCACATTGTTGGCTCATGTTTAACTTGTCCACGAGGACTCTAAGATCTTTTCCACACGTACTGCTCTCGAGCCAGGCGTCACCCATTCTGTATCTTTGCATTTCATTTTTTCTGCCAAAGTGGAGTATCTTACATTTGTCACTGTTGAACTTCATTTTGTTAGTTTTGGCCCATCTCTCTAATCTGTCAAGATCGTTTTGAATTCTGCTCCTGTCCTCTGGAGTATTGGCTATCCCTCCCAATTTGGTGTCGTCTGCAAACGTGATGATCCTGCCTTCTAGCCCTTCATCTAAGTCATTAATAAAGATGTTGAACAGGACCGGGCCCAGGACGGAACCCTGCGGCACTCCACTTGTCACTTCTTTCCAAGATGAAGAGGAAGCATTAGTGAGCACTCTCTGTGTTCATCCACTTAACCAATTACAGATCCACCTCACCGTAGTTTTGCCTAGCCCACATTGGACTAGTTTCCTTGCCAGAAGGTCATGGGGGACCTTGTCAAAGGCCTTACTGAAATCCAGGTACGCTACATCCACGGCATTCCCCGCATCTACCCAGCATGTAACTCTATCGAAGAAAGAGATCAGATTAGTCTGGCATGACTTGTTTTTGATAAATCCATGTTGACTATTAGCGATGACTGCATTTGTTTCTAAGTGCTTGCAGACCACTTCCTTAACAATCTTTTCCAGAATCTTGCCCGGTATCGACATGAGGCTGACCGGACGTAGTTGTTTGGGTCATCCTTTTTTCCCTTCTTGAAGATTGGGACCACATTGGCCCTCCTCCAATCTGCTGGAACTTCTCCCGTTCTCCAAGAACTCTCAAAGATGGTTGCCAATGGTTCCGAAATGACTTCCGCTAGTTCCTTCAATACTCTGGGGTGTAGTTGATCTGGCCCTGGGGACTTGAACTCATTAAGAGCGGCCAGGTGTTCCTGGACGACTTCTTTCCCAATTTGGGGTTGGATGTCCTCCAATCCCTCATCCACTCCATCTTGCTGAGGTTGAAGACTCTCTTTTTGTGAGAAGACTGAGGCAAAGAAGGCATTAAGTAGTTCTGCCTTTTCCCTATCCCCTGTCAGCATTGCCCCATCTTCTCCTCAAAGAGGTCCTATCGCCTCCTTGTTTTTCCTTTTTCTACTGACATAAGAATAGAAGCCCTTTTTATTGTTTTTAATGTCCCTGGCAAGTCTGAGCTCGTTTTTTGCTTTAGCCTTGCGGACCTTTTCCCTACAGCTGTTGGCTATTTGTTTGAATTTTTCTTTGGTGATTTCTCCCTTTTTCCACTTCTTGTGCATGTCTCTTTTGTGTCTTAGCACAGTTAGAAGTTCTTTGGACATCCATTCTGGCTTCTTTGCACTTGTCCTATTTTTTCTCTTTGTTGGCATGGTTTGCAATTGCGCCTTGAGTATTTCACTCTTGAGAAATTCCCATCCATCCGTAACTCCCTTGTCTTTTAGTATCTGTGTCCACGGAATGCTGCTCAGCGTTTCCTTCATTTTTTGGAAATCAGCTCTCCTAAAGTCCAAAATGCGGGTTTGACTTGTCTTAGTTTCGGCCGTCCTTTGTACCTCAAATTGCAGGAGCACATGGTCACTTGCTCCTAAGGATCCTACCACTTCGACCGCATCGATCAGGTCCTCCGCATTTGTTAGGATGAGATCAAGAGTAGAGATCATTAATAAAGATGTTGAACAGGACCGGGCCCAGGACGGAAACCTGCGGCACTCCACTTGTCACTTCTTTCCAAGATGAAGCATTAGTGAGCACTCTCTGTGTTCATCCACTTAACCAATTACAGATCCACCTCACCGTAGTTTTGCCTAGCCCACATTGGACTAGTTTCCTTGCCAGAAGGTCATGGGGGACCTTGTTGAAGGCCTTACTGAAATCCAGGTACGCTACATCCACGGCATTCCCCGCATCTACCCAGCTTGTAGCTCTATCGAAGAAAGAGATCAGATTAATCTGGCATGACTTGTTTTTGATAAATCCATGTTGACTATTAGCGATGACTGCATTTGTTTCTAAGTGTTTGCAGACCGCTTCCTTAACAATCTTTTCCAGAATCTTGCCCGGTATTGACGTGAGGCTGACCAGATGGTAGTTGTTTGGGTCATCCTTTTTTCCCTTCTTGAAGATTGGGACCACATTGGCCCTCCTCCAATCTGCTGGAACTTCTCCCGTTCTCCAAGAACTCTCAAAGATGGTTGCAATGGTTCCGAAATGACTTCCGCTAGTTCCTTCAATACTCTGGGGTGTAGTTGATCTGGCCCTGGGGACTTGAACTCATTAAGAGCGGCCAGGTGTTCCTGGACGACTTCTTTCCCAATTTGGGGTTGGATGTCCTCCAATCCCTCATCCACTCCATCTTGCTGAGGTTGAAGACTCTCTTTTTGTGAGAAGCCAGGTATTCCTGGACGACTTCAATTCTACATCCATTGGCGGGCCTCCACAATCTCTCACTTCAAAGTCCTCTCAACCAATCTCCATCCTTTTAAACAATTCTCCATGGTTTTTCTCCATGATTCATCTCACGGTTCCTCTCCACGATTTATCTCACAGTTCCTCTGTCCATCTGCTGCAAGCAATCCTTTAACAATGTATACTGGTAGCTCATTCCATCTGCGTCCTGCTTTTCCAACTTCAACCTGCTTTTTCCAACTTCAACTTAACAAAATAGTTATAAGTTTCTTGATCCTTTTGCTGGTAATATCTCTCAAATCTGGCAAAAACCTTCTTGGCCCTTTGCAAGGCATCGTCTTTTAAATCTGGCCAACTCCAGGGCAAGCTGCCCTATCTATCTGATTTAATGTCCCGTTTCAGAATTACCTCTTTCAGTAACTTTGTAGAGGGATTGGGCCAAATAGAAAAATCTGTAGATCTATGTTTGAAGAAAGCTGTAAAGTATAGCCACATTGGGCTAAGAACTATAACTCATGTCCAGGGGTATTGTATCCACATAAAAGAAAATTCTGCTGTAAAAATAAATTGCTGGTTTCCTTTTGAATTAAATACCAAAACAAACAAACAAACAAACAAAAACAATGTAAAGAATTCTGTTCATCAATCAGTGTCTCAATCTATCTATAGGCAAGCTGCAGCTTAACTTTTTAAAAGGCAGTTTTTTTCTCAACTTAAGACATATTTTCTCTGTTGTCATCTTGAGGCAGTTTCCATTTATTTTTAACTACTGTAGTCATCTCAAGAAAAAGCCATCCTGTTATCCTTTGCCGAAGACAACAACAGAGGAAAAGGAGCAAAGAAGGAGGGATTAAATCCTCCCTCAAAAGAAAATGCATTTATAAATTCCACAGCCTCTAGCAAGCTGTTGCAATGCAATGCAGACAAAATCAGACTCTCCAACTGAAAAAACTTTCTGTCACAAAACAATTTTAGACACGAATCCTGTGCCTTTTCTCAAGAGAGGTTGCTGGGAAATCCCTATTTTCTGTAAATTACTAGCTCTCACACAGTTCCTATTGTGTGAATCCCAAAATGGCCAGAAGAAAACTTTAAACTCACAACATCTGAGGATGCCTGTCATAGGTGCAGGCAAATTGTCAGGAGAGAATGCTTCAGGAACATGGCTATGCAGCCTGAGAAACTTATGACAACCTGAACTTTAAACTTTCTGTCCACACACAGATGTAACTTTCCCCTTTTTGATACAAGCCTTAAAAATGTCCCAACCTCCAAAGAGTTAACGTCTAATAACACTCCTTAGTAGAAGGAGGAGGGTGGTAAATGAAGCATCTTTGAAAACAATATCCTGGGCAGACTGCCACATAAGGTCATAGTGTTCTTTTCTCGTTATCTCTTCTCTGGCTCTGTAAGGCAGCAGTCCTCCACATAGCTTTTAAAAACAAAACCTTTTAAAACTCCGGCACATAATTTTACCCTCTCATGACAAGCAGTTGCTTTAAACATAAGAATTATTTTTATATTCTTGAGCAAAATATTAAAACCTCAGTTTTAAAAATACACTCTTAAAACACAATCAAACTGTTCCATAATCATTTTTCCCTTTTCCAAGAACAATAGACACCATTTGATCTCATCCTGGGCTGGCACCAGTGTAAGTTCTTATCTCTATAACATACTGTACTTTTATTCTGGGCATTGTAAAACATCAGTTTCTAACAGTTTTTAAATAGCCTGCTTTTAAACCTTTTTAACACAGATGAGGTTTGTTTTTTTGTTTTGTTTTGTTTTTGTTTTTTGCTTTTTCTCCTCACATAGTTCCTGCACCCAGGACCCCATTTATACAGCCCAAGTGGGCGAATTCTCATGTTATCTAAAATTCATATTCATAGTGCAAGAACCCTCTTTCACAGACACAGGAAAAAATCAGGATTTTAACCATTTCAGAAAATGTCACATAGCATAGACAAATATGCATTCTCCAAACTCTCTCACACATCCCTACACGTTCACACACAAAGAGAGAAATGGTGCCATTTTTCAAATGGCACCAAGGCTGCGGCAGCAAGGGCATGCTGCCAAAGATAAAAAAGACACATTTCGAACATAAATCCATTCCCATTGAATCAGCCTTTCTTCTTTCTCTTTCCTTGAATACTTCTGTCAGGACATGATTCAAAGCTTGAGAAAATAAGCATTTGACTCCTGCCCTGCCAACATTCCTGAAGCAAGGTCAGCGTCAACAAAGGAATCAGGAGGAGGAGAGCAGTCCTGCAAGGAAGCGTTAATCAGGAGAAATTGTTCACAGGAGGTGGAGAGGGCTATGGAAGGGTTTGGAAGGGGAGGAGACTTAATGACTTAGATGAAGGGTTAGAAGGCAGGATCATCAAGTTTGCAAATGACACCAAATTGGGAGGGATAGCCAATACTCCAGAGAACAGGAGCAGGATTCAAAACGATCTTGACAGATTAGAGAGATGGGCCAAAACTAACAAAATGAAGTTCAACAATGACAAATGCAAGATACTCCACTTTGGCAGGAAAAACGAAATGCAAAGATACAGAATGGGGGATGCCTTGCTCGAGAGCAGTACGTGTGAAAAAGATCTTAGAGTCCTCGTAGACAACAGGTTAAACATGAGCCAACAATGTGATGTGGTGGCAAAAAAAGCCAATGGGATTTTGGCCTGCATCAATAGGAGCATAGTGTCTAGATCTAGGGAAGTAATGCTACCCCTCTATTCTGCTCTGGTTAGACCACATCTGGAATATTGTGTCCAATTCTGGGCACCACAATTCAAGAGAGATATTGACAAGCTGGAATGTGTCCAGAAGAGAGCGACTAAAATGATAAAAGGTCTGGAGAACAAGTCCGATGAGGAGCGGCTTAAGGAGCTGGGCATGTTTAGCCTGAAGAAGAGAAGGCTGAGAGGGGATATGATAGCCATGTATAAATATGTGAGAGGAAGCCACAGGGAGGAGGGAGCAAGCTTGTTTTCTGCTTCCCTGGAGACTAGGACACAGAACAATGGCTTCAAACTACAAGAGAGGAGATTCCATCTGAACATGAGGAAGAACTTCCTGACTGTGAGAGCCATTCAGCAGTGGAACTCTCTGCCCCGGAGTGTGGTGGAGGCTCCTTCATTGGAAGCTTTTAAACAGAGGCTGGATGCCCATCTGTCAGGGGTGATTTGAATGCAATATTCCTGCTTCTTGGCAGGGGGTTGGACTGGATGGCCCATGAGGTCTCTTCCAATTCTTTGATTCTATGATTCTATGAAAGGAGAAACATGATAAAAGGGGTTGAATGTAAAAGGGAAATTAATAGTGTTATTTTTTCCCTCGTCTGTATAGAAGCAATAAAGCTGGCTACCTCAACAGTCCATGTGAATACCGTTTGTTTGCTAAACCCTACCAGCAGGATTTGACATAATAACACTACTCACACCTTACTAATTACTCTGAGCAACCGTGAGAGAAATAGAAACTATGTCTTTGGAGCAAGCTATCAGGGAGAGTGAGGAGGATGAAACAGAAATCTCTCCAGCTGGGACAGAAACACTGTTATCTCCATATGATGACACAGTGGTTGGCAGAGAAGGTGCTGGTATGCAGTGGACATCTACTCAATTCCCTGCTGCTGGTGCAGAAGGGGTGACTGTGAGAAGTAAGGTTGGAGCACCACCTCAGTGGCATGGGGATGAGACCCCACAGCGTATTCGCGTTTTGGAATCTAAGGTTGATTCAATGGAAACTATGCTACGAGAGCTTTCTTTTTATTGGAAAGGAGTGCAGCCTGTGGGAGGCACAGAGAAGTCAGCTGCAAGTGCCAGTTTTGAAATTCCAACAGGAGCGGAAGGAGGGGTTCCTACTGGTGAATCAAGAGAAGGCAAACAGAAGGGGGAAAAATTGCATCCACCATTACTGCCACCAGTGGGAGGAGTTCCTCTCATCCCTCTGGGGCAAGGATTTACCAGAGGAGAGCTGCAGGTAAAATTTAAAGGGGATCCACAGGAGCTATCGTATTTCTTGACCAATGTGAGGAATTATATGGTGGACTGGGGACACACTTTTCCCTCAGAAGCAGCCCGAGTACATGCAGTGGGAGCAAAGTTGAGGGGAGAAGTGGCAGATTGGATGGTGCAACTTTATGAGACTCAAGCCCTGGAACTTTACAGGTTGAAGGATTTCTTGGGGGCTTTAAAGCTAAGGTTCCAAGACACTCTAGTGAAGATAAGGGCAAAGACTCAGCTCAGGCAAGTGAGCCAAGGGAATAGCTCAGTTGTTGAATATGCATTGAAGTTCAAGTCATTGGCAGGTAAAGTACCGGAATGGTCAGCAGCCACTAAAGTGGAGCTTTGAGACCAGATCTTCTAGAATGGGCATTGTACCGGGATGATCCAGAGGACTTAGAATCCTGGATTGTATTAGTGGGAAAAGTGTAAGGAATAAAACAGCAAGTGAAAAAAACGGGGCAAGGATTTTATAGTTGGTAGAAACACGGCTGCACATGGGACAAATGGCGGGGGGCTCCACCCTCTTCCCAGGCAGCGCATGAGCACCCAGGAGTGGAGAGGAAGAAATTTTGGGTGTTTCGTGTGTGGAGCAGAAGGACACCTAGCAAGAAATTGCCCGAAGAGTTCAGCGAGCGGAAGTAGAGCAGTACGTCCTGACAGAGGAAAAGAGAAGTCCCAGCAAGCATAATCTAGATGGGCTGGAAGAGAGAGGGCGAATGTGGGCAGAGAGGAGGATGACTGGATGGTAGATGCGAATCCTGGAGTCGAGTCGGGAGAGGATGATGGGGAACTGGGTCAGTTGGCGGAAAACTCTCAAAGTCTGCAGTGAGGGCACCCCAGCTGCAGATCCGAAAATTTCAGGGTGCAGAGCCGCTGGTGAGTAATGACTGTGAAATGATGTTATTACAGACTGTTTTAGCCAATGTAGAAAAGGGGCAGTCCACCTGAAGGCTCTGGTGGACTGCGGGTGTACTAGGTGTCTGATCTCCCCAGTTGTGACAGAGAAATTGGAGTTACAATTAGAAAAGTTGGATTCCCCTATCATGTTTACACAGTTAGATGGATCCAAAGCAGGAGGTGCCCCAGTGGAGTACAAAACTGGGTTTGTCACCATGAGAGTCGGAACACATAAAGAAACTTTACAATTTGTGGTGACCCCAAAAACACAATATCCAGTGATACTGGGAATGGCTTGGCTCAGAAGTAGAAATACTCAAGTGGACTGGGAGAAAGGAATTTTGACTTTTTCAGATGGGATGTATTCTCCATTTTACGAGGAACTTGGACCAGGGAAAAGAGATGTAGCTGGAGTACCAGTACAGCCAGTACAACATGAAATGGACTTTTAAAGAAAAGTGTCCCAGAGGCATATCATGACTTCTTGATGTGTTTAGTGATAAAGCAGAGGGAACATTACCCCCTCATAGGAAAACGGTTTGTGCTATACAAATAGACCCGCAAGCCAAGTTACCTAAGCCTAAACTGTATGCCATGTCAGAAAGAGAAAAGGAAGCTTTGAGGAAATTTGTGGACACTAATCTTGCTCGGGGTTTTATTGAGCTTGCAAACTCTCCACTTGCTGCACCTGTGCTATTTAGGCTGAAGAAAGATTTTTGTGGGGTGAATGCTATCTGCACTACAAACAAATACCCTCTGCCATTAATTAAGGACATGTTAGCCCATTTGCCCAAGGGGAAGATCTTTACTAAGTTGGACTTGCGTGAAGCTTATTTCCGGGTTCGAATAAAAAAAGGAGATGAATGGAAAATGGCTTTTAACTGTCTCCTGGGGCAATTCCAGTATAAGGTGTTACCATTTGGGTTGTTAGGCGCCCCTGGTGTATTCATGCAATTAATCAATGAAACATTACACCCCTTTCTCTATAAAGGAGTTCTCATGTACTTGGATGATATCTTAATAATTTCTGAAAATATGGAAGACCACATTAAATTGGTCCGACAAGTGTTGCAAAAGTTGAGAGAAGCACAGCTTTATGCCAAATTATCCAAATGTGAATTCCATAAATCCGAGTTGTTTTACTTGGGGTTCCATATCTCGCGGGAAGGGTGAGGATGGACCCAAATAAGGTACTAGATTGGGAGGTGCCTAGAACAAGAAAACAGCTCCAGAGTTTTTTGGGGTTTGCCAACTTTTACCGGCAGTTCATAAAGGATTTTGCACAAATTGCCATGCCCTTAACAGACTTACTGAAAACGAAAACTAAGGGAAGAGGAGAGTCTGCCAAGGTGAAAGTTCCAGGGGCTAGATTAAATTGGACTCCTCAATGCAGAGGCTTTTGTAAAGTTAAAACAATTGTTTACTCAACAACCAGTGCTAGCACATCCAGATCCAGAACAGCCTTTTGTGATTCAGTGCAATGCTTTGGATGTTGCCTATGGAGCTATACTGTTTCAAAAAACATCAGAAGGGATTTTAAAACCATGTGCTTATCTAAGAAGTTTTCAGATACTGAAAGGAGGTGGCCGGTGTATGAGAGAGAGGCATTTGCGGTAAAAGGGGCACTGACAACTTGGCGGCATTTCCTGGAGGGGGCAAAACACCCCTTCCAGGTATGGACGGACCATAAGAACTTGAAGTTGTTACAGACCCCTCAGAAAATGAATGCAAAGCAACTGCGATGGGCCCAGTTTTTTAGTAGGTTCAACTTTACATTAAATTTTTTCCTGGGGAAAAGTAATTGTTTGGCAGACGCGCTTTCACGTATGCCTCAGCATAACAGTCGACCACAAGAGGACATTGGGACAATTTTCACAGACAAGCAATTAGGGTTAGTAGTTAAAACACGGTCCCAGGCATCTCCAGGGAATCCAGCCAGGGTTCCCTCAGAGTGGGAGGAAGCTTTCAAAACTCAGTATAGTTCTGATCCCTGGTTGCAGGATCATCCAACCACAGTCACAGAGAAAGGAGGTTTGTGGAGAAGCTATATGCCCCGGGAAAATTAAGGGAGCAGGTGCTCAACCGAGCACACGATCATAAAACCGCTGGACATTTTGGGTTGTAAAGACCCTACAGTTACTGAACAGGCAGTTTTGGTGACCTGGAGTGAGAAGAGATGTAAAGGACTATGTAGCAGAATGTGTAGTATGTGCCAAGTCTAAGCAGTCCACTGGAAAGCCTATGGGACTGTTACAGACAGTGGCTGATCCATGTAAACCTTGGAGACAAATTGACATGGATTTTGTAGTTGAACTACCTCCCAGCAAAGGGTATACGGTGATATGGACAGTGATAGATTTATTTTCTAAGCAAGCTCACTTTGTGCCATTAAAGAGGCTCCCAACTGCACAGCAGCTAGCTAACGTGCTGTTGTTGCATGTTTATAGATTACACGGAGCCCCGGAAAGAATAATTGCAGATTGTTGTTGTTCATTCGTTCAGTCGTCTCCGACTCTTCGTGACCTCATGAACCAGCCCACGCCAGAGCTCCCTGTCGGCCGTTACCACCCCCAGCTCCCTCAAGGTCAGTCCAGTCACTTCAAGGATGCCATCCATCCATCTTGCCCTTGGTCGGCCCCTCTTCCTTTTGCCTTCCACTTTCCCCAGCATAATTGTCTTCTCTAGGCTTTCCTGTCTCCTCATGATGTGGCCAAAGTACTTCAACTTTGTCTCTAGTATCTTTCCCTCCAGTGAGCAGTCGGGCTTTATTTCCTGGAGGATGGACTGGTTGGATCTTCTCGCAGTCCAAGGCACTCTCAGAACTTTCCTCCAACACCACAGCTCAAAAGCATCGATCTTCCTTCGCTCAGCCTTCCCTAAGGTCCAGCTCTCACATCCGTAGGTTACTACAGGGAATACCATGGCTTTGACTAGGCGGATCTTTGTTGCCAGTCTGATGTCTCTACTCTTTACTATTTTATCGAGATTGGACATTGCTCTCCTCCCAAGAAGTAAGCGTCTTCTGATTTCCTGGCCACAGTCTGCATCTGCAGTAATCTTTGCACCTAGAAATACAAAGTCTGTCATGGCCTCCACGGTTTCTCCCTCTATTTTCCAGTTGTCAATCATTCTTGATAATTGCAGATAGAGGGGCACAATTCACAGCTAACTATTGAAAGGCATTTCTACGGCTGTTGGGCATCAAACAAGCTCTTAACTCAGCCTATCATCCCATGACAGATGGAGTTCAAAAGACTTTGCAACAGTTTCTAAGGTGCTACACTAATTATCAACAAGATGACTGGGTATCATTGCTGCCTTTTTGTGAATTTGCTTACAATAACTCAGTACACTCAGCTACGGGAGTCTCCCCTTTCAAGGTGGTGTCCGGCCAAGACGCCATGCCAGTTCCAGAATTGGGACAAGGGGAGTTAGACTTTACTATGCCAATGTATTGGAGTTTTAAAATTTCAGAGAATTGGCCAATAATACAACAAACTCTAAGTGAAGCTCAAGGGGCATATAAAAGGTATGCAAATAAAAAAAAGGGCACCTCAAGGGAAGTTTAACATTGGGAATCTAGTGCATCTGTCAACAAAGTTTTTGAAAACTTCTCAGCTCTCGAAAAAAGCTGGGCCCCAAGTTTGTAGGGCCTTACCCTATTGTGCAAAAGATAAATCCGGTGACTGTAAAATTAGATCTCCCACATAACTTTAAAAGGATACATCCTGTCTTTCATTGCAGTCTAATCAAACCGGTGCTGGGTCAGCATAAATGGCACCCCCCTTCTCGAGTGCCAGAACCGATTATGGTGGATGGACAAGAGCATTTTGAGGTCAAAGACATTCTGGATTCCAGAAAACATTATGGGAAATTCCAGTATTTAATTTTGTGGAAAGGCTTCCCTGATCCTGAATGGGTGAATCATTCTGATGTAAGGTCGTCACAGGTGGTAAAGAAATTTCACCAGAAGTACCCCGATAAGCCACGATAATATTGTATACCTAGATACCATGAAATGTTGATGCTGTTTTTTTTTCTCCTCTTGTCCCTTTCCTCTTGTGGCTTTGGGTTTTTGTTTTGGGGGGGGGGGCATCATGTCAGGACATGATTCAAAGCTTGAGAAAATAAGCATTTGACTCCTGCCCTGCCAACATTCCTGAAGCAAGGTCAGCGTCAACAAAGGAATCTGGAGGAAGAGAGCAGTCCTGCGAGGAAGCGTTAATCAAGAGAAATTGTTCACAGGAGGTGGAGAGGGCTATGGAAGGGTTTGGAAGGGGAGGAGAGGAGAAACACGATAAAAGGGGTTGAATGTAAAAGGGAAATTAGTAGTGTAATTTTTTTCCTCGTCTGTGTAGAAGTAATAAAGCTGGCTACCTCCACATTCCATGTGAGTACCGTTTGTTTGCTAAACCCTACCAGCAGGATTTGACACCTTCAAACACAATTAACATTCTATATATACCTTTCAATTCAACATGTCTAAGTTTCTCTTGTAAAATATCAATTACATCATTTAACATGAACACATTTCATCACTTAAATACACAAAATTTCAAACCCAGTCCCATATCATTTAGACATACATATATACCAAATAATCTGCCAACTTTTCCAGGCATTTCACAAATTCTAACTTTTATAATTTTTTGTATCAGAGTTCAAGACACAAAGCTCTCCTTTTAGCACATAATTCCATCAAACACATTCCTATTTTTTTCCGAGTACTGGAGCAAGAATCCAACTCTTTTTCCTCACTTTCCTTTTAAACTAAACCAGATACATTCTTTTCACACAACAGCGCTTCAAACATGCACAAATCTCAATCCACTGTTGCAACACACAGACACACACACAATTTATTACTACAGTTCCCTGACACAGCAAACTGTTGTCAGTTTCGTTCCCTAAACTTTCCCTATTTCCTTTTTTCCCCTTTTTCATTTTCCACCAGGGAGCACTGCTCTGGTCTTGGGGCACCCTCATGAGTTGGCTCTTTTGGGGAATGTTTGATCATTCCCCCCGCCTCCCTCTAGATAACTTCCCCCCCCTCCCCCAAGAACAAAGGGCTTACATCCCACACACGCCGGTGTCTCTGGAATGCCTTGTTCTTCCTTCCTCCGACCGGTCGGCAGTCCTCTTACAAGTGTTGTTGAACCTCTTTCTCGGCAGAGACAGTCAGGACACACCCTAGGGGCTGCGACAAGCAGAGCCACTGGCCAATCAGTTGGGGCCCCTTTTCTCAGCGCACTCCAGTACGCCACTGTCACCAGACGGGTGCCACAGCTCCAAAGGCCATTTCTTCCCCTCCAGCAATAGACACTCACCACCCAGATCTCGGTGGAACCTCAAAATGTTAAAGGCTGGGAATTTAGGGTGACGGGGCCCATAGGGCAGGGAGGAGATGAGATTCCGATGAGGTTTTTCAACAAGGCTTTATTTCAAGTTGATCAACATTGAGATGAACAGCCCTTGACCATTCAGGTCAAAGAACAAAGACTGTCCATCCTTGTGGCGCACTTACAAGCTTTTTATATCAAACTGGTAAAAAAACAACATTCAAATAACTTCTGATTGGTTCTTCTAACATCAAAGCCCATTAATGATTCTGTTGAATGTCAGACCCTGAGCTGTGGCTTATTATCTGCAAGTTGCTTATCTATGGCTGAAAGAATTTTAGGGAGTAAGGGAATGAGGGAGTGTATTTGCTTGTGTCTGACTGAACAAAGAACACAGAGAATAATAATTCTTTCTCTATGCAGCCGCAGTCCTTGGCAAGCAAGGTTTTCTCTATAAACAGGGATTCTGGGACTTGTAATTGCTGGGATTTTATTTGTCTAAATCATGTCTCTCTCATTAGCACACATATATTAAAAGTAATCCTGCATGCTGCCCCAAATTAGAAAGTTTGCCCATGCCTGCTATAAAGTATTCTTGAACTTTCATAGGCACTAGAATTTCTTATGGTGGGTTAAAAAAAGAAGAAGTAGAACATAGAGACCGCCCATAGGAATGCTCATTTCCCTACGTCACAGAAACTATTCAACACATGTTTTTAATTACTTCCTCATGATTCCAGGCACATTATGAGCTCAGACGATGGTTTCTCACCATCTCTATACTCCCCCCCCCCCCCTGTTTTGCTACACTTCTACTACATTTCAGGGAAGAAGTACAACAGTTAACAACCAGAATTAGTTTAATGTCATGTGAAGGGGTCCATGGCACTTTGTCCCTTCAATGTCTTAGAAGTGTGTGGAAACCGGGGAGGACTTGCATTTGATGAGGTCCTTAACAATGCAGCTTTTTGCACAAGCTGCATTGTTGCACAAGCTGCATTTTGATCTCAGATGTAAGATCGATAGAAATCTTTTGAATGGCGATAACTGTGCTGCTTGGATAGAGCCTCCTTTGCCTTTTTTGGGCAGGAAATGGATCAAATGGATGATGTGCATTCCAGTGATGCAGATTCTACCAACAATAGGAAGGGGTAAAATTGTTAGTTAGGTTTATCTTTTATTTAGATTTAGATTGTATAGTCTCACTACCAGCTGTTCAGAAGTTAATCTGACTCTTAACTTTGTGGAAGGAAATGAGAACCTTGAGAGTTTGGCTATCTGTGAGCAAACTGAGCAATCATCTGCATACGTTGAGTTGATCCAGGGCACCAAGTGTACAAAGAAGAAATGAAGCTTGTCCTGATTTCTGTCTTCCTTGCCAGCCAGGGAATAAACTGGTTGGTTTAGAAAGAAAAAGCAACACGCAACTCAGATGCCGCAGCAGCCAGGATCTAGAAACGGTGGCTGAGTTTATGTTATCATCCTTCTATGAGGTAAGGTGATAAAGTAGGTCAGATCAAATCATGTTCTTGTGCATAACATTTGGCCAACTCTGCCAGAGCTTGGATAAGAGATCATGTCTCATAGTAATTAATTACAATTAATGGTGTGCGGTATTTATTTTCTACATCGAACCTGCTCCTTTCTCTAGGCCTTTTCCCTAAACAATAGATCTGTAATCAGTGATTTCTACTCTCTTGCTTGCCTATCTCTGTACTATTTCTATTTCCTAGTTTTGCCTTTGACCTTAGTTAATTCTTTTTACATAGGTTGTGAGTTTTCTGGGTTGTGCAGCCATACTCCAGCATTCCCTCCTGATGTTTTGCCCACATCTATGGCAGGCATCCTCAGAGGTTGTGAGGTCTGTTGGAAACTAGGCAAGTGGGGTTTACATTAGCGCTGGGCGGTTTCGTTCGTTAATTTCGTAATTCGTTATTAATTCGTTATTTTTTTTATAACGAAGCGATATTAAACCATTCAGGAGCAACTAAAAAACGAAACGAATTTTTCCAATTCGTTTCGTACTTGTTTTGAAATTGTTTCGTAATTGTTTCGAAATTGTTTTGTTATTATTTCGTTATTATTTCCGTATGTCTGGTGCAAGTTTTATAGTCGTTGTTTGTTTTATCAGTGATAAAAAAAAATATCACTCCAACAGTCAACAACAGAGGGAGAGGGAAGCTTCAGAAGTTCCCCCTGTCCCATTTGGAGGGTTTTTTTTTAGCGTATTGCGCAATTGTGTCCGCCATTAACGAATCGATTCGTTATTGTTTCGAAATTTTGTAAATATCGAACTTTTTAAAAGAAAAATTTCGGAATTCTTTTAAATAACGAAACGCAAAACCCCCCTAAAAACGAATCGAATTTAGAAACAAATTTTTCCGTGGTTGGACAGCCCTAGTTTACATATTTGTGGAATAATGTCCAGGGTGGGAGAAAGAACTCTTGTCTGTGTGAATGTTACAATTGGCCACCTTGATTAGCATTTAATTTAATTTTAATTTAATTTAAATTTAATTTCATAGAATCATAGAATCAAAGAGTTGGAAGAGACCTCATGGGCCATCCAGTCCAACCCCCTGCCAAGAAGCAGGAATATTGCATTCAAATCACCCCTGACAGATGGCCATTCAGCCTCTGTTTATTTTTTTTTTTTTTTTTAATAAATAATCTTTATTCTCATTTTCTATATTCTGACAACAAATAGTACATATTAATACACATACTTACGAAAGGGGCATTTTACCATTCAGCCTCTGTTTAAAAGCTTCCAAAGAAGAAGCCTACACCACACTCCGGGCAGAGAGTTCCACTGCTGAACGGCTCTCACAGTCAGGAAGTTCTTCCTCATGTTCAGATGGAATCTCCTCTCTTGTAGTTTGAAGCCATTGTTCTGTGTCCTAGTCTCCAAGGAAGCAGAAAACAAGCTTGCTCCCTCCTCCCTGTGGCTTCCTCTCACATATTTATACATGGCTATCATATCTCCTCTCAGCCTTCTCTTCTTCAGGCTAAACATGCCCAGCTCCTTAAGCTACTCTTCATAGGGCTTGTTCTCCAGAATCTTGATCATTTTAGTCGCCCTCCTCTGGACATATTCCAGCTTGTCAATATCCCTCTTGAATTGTGGTGCCCAGAATTGGACCACAATTCAATCGCTTTGAGTCCCCCTTGGGCAGGCATGTAGCCGGGGGGGGGGAGGGGGAGGCTTGAGGCTTCAGCCCCCCCCCCCGAAATTCTAATGTTGGTCCGCAAGAAGGCCTTATTGGTACATTATTTAAACGGTTATGTTTATTCATATAATGATCTGATCACCATGTTCACATTTGGGCATATTGAATATTTATGCCAAGTTTGGTCCAGATCCATTATTGTTTGAGTCCACAGTGTTCTCTGGATGGAGGTGAACTCCAAAACTCAAGGTCAATGCCCACCAAACCCTTCCAGTATTTTCTGTGGGTCATGGGAGTTCTGTATGCCAAGTTGAATTCAATTCCATCGTTGGTGGATTTCAGAATGCTCTTTGTTTGTAGATGAACTATAAATCCCAGCAACTACAACTCTCAAATTACAAAAATCAACCCCACCCCACCCCCACCCACCCCGCCAACTCCACCAAGATTCAATTTTAGGTATCGGGTATTTGTGCTACATTTGATCCAGTGAATGAAAATACATCTAGCATATCAGATATTTACATTACAATTCATAACAATAGAAAAATTACAGTTATGAAGTAGCAACAGAAATAATTTTATGGTTGGGGGTCACAACAACATGAGCAACTGTATTAAGGGGTCACAGCACTAGAAAGGTTGAGAAACACTGGTAGTATATTGTTGCTAGAGTTGGGGCGCATCCAGACTGCCCCTAAAAAGCACAAGCTCCTTTGTTTTCACGCGAGGTGCCCAAACGATGCCCCATATAAAAGTGAATGCTCTCAGGACAAAGCAGGAAAACACAACTTTGTTCCGAAGTAATTTGTCAGCTGGAAAGACCTGGGTCTTCTTGAAAGACCCAGGTCTTTCCAGCTGTGGGTGGTGTCTGGACTTCCCCCACAGAAGTCCTGGGACTTCTTAGGGGACTGTTTGCACAGCCCTCTTGCATTTTCCAGGCTCCATGAGCCCGGAATATCCAAGAGGGCTCTAACATCATCCCTAAAACCCCCAGAAAAAAAGCCTTTAAAAAGAAAAATAACCTGGCCACCATTTCCCCTTCTCCGGTGTTCTCCTGGCACTTTTTGGAGAGCGTATGGACTTTATCCAGGACGCAATTGCGTTTTTAAAACCCAATTTCTCCTGAGTTAAAGGGCTGTGTGGAACCACCTTTGGTTTCACTGCTAAATTTGGCAACGCAGTCCTGCAGACAAGAATATGCTAAGCATCTGCTTTGTTATTGGAATATTTTGTAATGTTTACCATGTTTCTGTGTTAAATATGGGACTGGGTTTGTATGTTGTGCATATTTGCCAGTGATTGGATATATAACAAACTATAAAAAAAATCAGTCTTGTTTCTTTACTGCTTTTCCTTACCTCATCATGACAATGGACAAGCAACTTCCTTTGCATGTCAGCTTATTTTTAGTGGCAATGCTGGGCTTGAAGACAGATGGATACTTCCCCTCTTCTGGCTTGACTGTTCTGTTAAAATGAGGAATCACCCTTGCTTTATATGTGAACAGAAATGGAGTGTGGAAAAGTTACTTCTCTACACACTATAACTTCATGGTGTAGCTTGGCTATTCATGGTGTAGCTTGGCGCCATTCAGGTTGTGTGGGGGAGGAGATTTGCTGGTCACCAATGCCCCAGGGAGAAGCGCAACAGAGTTCTTGCAACCCTGGAGAAGGTAGGAAGTGGTAGGCCCCATGGCAGACCCGTCGGTCTTAAGGTCCTGCTGATTAATGCCAGATCTGTCAATGGTAAGACTGCTGCCATTCAGGACTTGATCCTGGATGAGGGGAGCGGATCTGGCTTGCATTACTGAGACCTGGTTGGATGAGCTGGGGGGAGTAAATCTCACTCAGCTGTGCCCACCGGGTTTCAGAGTGGATCAGCAGACCAGGCTGGGGGCGCGGGGAGGAGGGGTCTATCGGCAATCTTTTGCTGTGGTCAGATGCTCTGTTCAGCAAGCATCTGGGTTTGAGTGTGTCCACCTGAAGGTGGGGAACCGTGACAGCGTGGGGTTTTTGCTGGTGTACCGCCCACCCCGTAACCCAGCAGTTTCCTTGCTTGAGCTAGCAGAAGTGGTCTCCAATTCAGCCTTGGTCTCCCAGCGCCTGGTTGTGCTGGGAGACTTTAACATTCATGCCGAGACCTCCTTGACTGGTGCAGCTCAGGACTTCATGGCCACCATGACAACCATGGGGCTATCACAAATTATATCTGGACCCACCCATCAGGTTGGACACACACTTGACCTAGTTTTTGTGGCGGACAGTGGAATTATCAGAGTGGAAGAACAAAACACCCTTCCTGTGTCATGGTCTGATCACTATCTAATCAGTTTTAGACTCTCTGTGACCCTTAACCTCCGCAGGGGTGGAGGACAAATTAAGATGGTCCACCCCAGGGGACTGATGGATCCAGGGGGATTCCTGAGGAATCTTGGGGTTCCTCCTGCCTTGGAACCTGGCAATTCTGTCGACGCCTTGGTTGATCTCTATAACAGGGAAATGACCAGGGCGATAGATACGATTGCTCCCGAATGCCCCATCACGTTGTGTCATGACATGCCGTCTCCCTGGTTCACCGAGGAGTTGGCTGTGATGAAGCACATGAGAAGGGGGCTTGAGCGCATTTGGAGGAAGTCTCGGGACGTGTCTGACCAAGCACGGGCTACTGCCTCTCTTAGGGCGTATACCGTGGCTATACGGGTAGCCAAGGAGTCTTTCACAACTGCCCATATAGCGTCTGCAGCAACTAGATCATCGGAGCTGTTTCGGGTCGTCGGAGAACTCCTTCAGCCACCTGTGGTGGAGGAGACCTTCGATGACCCAGCAACTCGGTGTTGCGAGTTTGCACACCACTTTGCAGGCAAAGGTGCTCAGATACGCCTTGAGATGGACTCCAATTTCATCACAGTGCCAGGGGAGGTGATTGAGGCACCTGCTTGTCCAATTTTGTGGGATTCTTTTAGGCTTGTTCTTCCTGACACCGTGGAAGAGGTCCTTGGGGTTGTGAGGGCGACCACGTCGGCTTTAGACCCTTGCCCGTCTTGGCTAATTAAATTGGCCAGGGAGGGGTTGGTTGATTGGTTTATGTTGATCATTAATGCATCGTTGGAGCATGGGGTTTTTCCATTTTGACTGAAACAAGCTGTGGTTCATCCACTGCTTAAAAGGGTCTCCCTTGACGCCACGGTGCTGAACAACTTCAGACCAATCTCCAACCTCCCTTTTTTGGGTAAGGTGCTGGAGTGGGTGGTGGCCTCCCAGCTCCAGGGCTTTCTAGATGACATCAATTGCCTAGATCAGTCACAGTCTGGTTTCAGGCCTAGTCACGGCACTGAGACAGCCTTGGTCGCCTTGGTGGATGACCTCCGTAGAGAGCTGGACAGGGGGAGTGTGACCTTGTTGGTTCTCTTGGACATCTCAACAGCTTTCAATACCATCGATCATAGTATCCTTCTGGGTCGACTCTCTGGGATCGGTCTCGGGGGCACGGTTTTGTCGTGGCTCCATTCCTTCCTGGAGGGTTGTTCCCAGATGGTGAAGCTGGGAGATGCCTGCTCGGACCCCTGGACTTTGACCTGTGGGGTCCCGCAAGGCTCTATCTTGTCTCCCATGCCTTTTATCATCTACATGAAACCACTGGGAGAGGTCATCCGGAGTTTTGGAGTTAGGTGCCACCTCTATGCAGATGACACACAACTCTATTACTCATTTCCACCCAACTCCAAGGAGGCCTCTTGGGTGCTGGACAAGTGCCTGGCCGCTGTGTCTATCTGGATGAGGAGGAACAAGCTGAAGATCAATCCCGACAAGACAGAGGTCCTCCTGGTCGATCGCAAATCGGGGTATAGGGTGGCCACCTGTGCTGGAAGGGGTTACACTCCCCCTGAAGCCACAGGTTTGAAGTTTGGGAGTCCTCTTGGATTCATTGCTTACACTTGAGGCTCAGGCGTCAGCGGTGTCCAGGAGGGCTTTTGCACAACGGAGACTTGTGCGCCAACTGCGATCGTACCTCGCAAAGGCTGATCTGGCCGGGGTGGTCCATGCTTTGGTCACCTCTAGATTGGACTACTGTAATACGCTCTACGTGGGGCATGTCCTTGAAAACGGCTCGGAAATTTCAACTAGTCCAATGGGCAGTGGCCAGGATGTTAAATGGTGCTCCTTACAGAGAGAGGTCAACCCTCCTGTTCAAGGAGCTCCATTGGCTGCCGTTTATTTTCCGAGCCCAATTTAAGGTGCACGTGCTTACCTACAAAGCCTTAAACGTTTGGGACCATCCTACCTGCATGACTGCATTTCCGTCTATGAACCCACATGTTCACTTGGTTCATCTGGAGAGGTCCTGCTCCCAATTCTGCCTACGTCGCAGGCACGTCTGGTGGGGATGCAAGACGGCCTTTTCTGTGGTGCCCCCCCCCCCCCCCCGACTCTGGAACACCCTCCTCAAAGATCTTAGACAGGCCCCTACACTGGCAGACTTTAGGAAGAACTTGAAGACCTGGCTGTTCCGATGTGCCTTTCCAGAATAGGAAAAATCCAACAACAAGTCCCAGAAGCAATTTAGTAGAAATTAAGATTGCTGGTACACAGCACTTACCCTATAATTCTACATATCACCTGTCACATCAGCACTTTTAATCTGTACCCATTACTCTGGCCCGGCCCAATTTTATTGTGTCTTGGTGTATTGTTTTATTGTTTGTTGTTTTAATATTGTTTTAACTGCTTTTATTTGCTTTAGGTTGTGTATTGTTATGCTATGTTTTGAGGCCTTGGCCTTTGTAAGCCGTATCGAGTCCGTCGGGAGATGCTAGCGGGGTACAAATAATAATAATAATAATAATAATAATAATAATAATAATAATAATGGCTTTAGGCATAGGATGAGTTGGCTGTGTGGAATCAATGCTACTCATTTTTATTCTTAGCACAAGGGATGTGTTGTCTAAACTGGCTTTTCTCCCTCTTCCACCAGGATATCAAATGAGGGGTTGTTCTTAGCTTATGAATCCATTCTTATTTGAGGGACCTCTATTCATAATAAACAATTTCGGATTAGTTTAGTCACATTGATGGTCCTTGAAATCCCCCTGGCAATTCTCAAAGTCCACCAACCCTTAAACAGAATGTAGATTTTCCCTGCCACATTTTGTGAAATGTTTGCTCCCCAAACACACAGTGTTGGAGATCAGATTGAGACTCCTGAGGCTGATGGGTTCACTGATGACTTAGAGAGGATTGTGGGATTTCCTAGGGGTCAAAGTGATGAAGATTCAAGTCATGGGAATGATGCTTCTCTCTCTGAGAAATCTGACTCGGAAAGTGCAGGGCTTCAAGGTCAGTCAGAGGAGACAGAAACTGAGTTGGGTAAAGGAGTTGGGCAAAGAGATAAGTGATACAGAAGACTCTCCGGAGAAAACACCTGGAGTTTTGGAGATCAACAAAGGTCTTCATTTAGAGATCACAGCAGAAAATAGGCATTGTAGGTCCGAGCGATTATGTGGGAAAGTTGGGGAGAGATTTTGTAGGGAAAAAAAACACATGACTTCATGGGTGCCTATTAATTATTATTTACCTAAGAGTTAGTTCAGGCAACATAGCATTCAAGTATTAAGCAAGGCCTGGGTTCTCTGGTTCTTGTCTCAAATCAAGCCTTGGTTTTTGATTTAAGTTTCCTTTAAGTTTTCTATGTTCTTGTCTTTATATTCCTGCTCAAGTTTTACTAAATGTGTAATGGCACGAGTGGCGCCACCTATGTGCAGAACTGTTAGTTGCAAGATTTAAACTGTTGTATCATGCTTAATCCTGCCTTTTTACCCTGCTTATGTATAGTTGGATGGATTGGTTATTTATAGCTGTCAATCAGTGCTGTTTGGCTCCACCTCTTCCTGCAGGAGGGGAGTGCTTCCTTTCTTTTCATTCTGCCATCAGAGTTTCTACCAGATGGACGTGAGTAAGAGACTTGACTATAAAAGACCCTGATTTAAATTACCTCTCAGCACCAGTTCTGAGGTTTTTTGCCTTTGAGACTTGTGCTTCATGTTCAGACCAACCTGAACGACGTTGGAAGTCTCAAGCGCCTTCAAACCGGTTCTTTTGGCACCAAAGGAAGACCCTGAGTCTTCAAACATAGGCCATCTGAACTGGGGTTGTGGTTTGCTCCGGCATTCACAGCCATTGAGGAAAGAGGAAACTTGGAAAGGCACCTCAGCTTCAAACACCTTGGACCCAGGACTAACTGAGACTGTAACATATATTTTCCTTCACCCCCCTGAAGTTTCCAGCTCATTGCTTTAAATAAATTACTCTTTGTGATCAATAAAACTTATTTGGCTTTAGGCCAGGACAGTCTGGCTTTAGGCCGGGACATGGTACCGAGACAGCCTTGGTTGCCTTAGTGGATGGTCTGCGCCGGGAACTCGACAGGGGGAGTGTGTCCCTGTTGGTGCTGCTGGACTTCTCAGCGGCCTTCGATACTGTCAACCACAGTATCCTTCTGGGACGCCTCGCGAGGATGGGTCTTGGAGATACTGTTTTGCAGTGACTCCGGTCATTCCTAGAGGGTCGATCTTAGAAGGTGTTATTTGGAGACACCTGTTCAACCCCACAACCTTTGTCTTGTGGGGTTCCTCAGGGCTCAATATTGTCTCCCATGTTGTTTAACATCTACATGAAGCCGCTGGGGGAGATCATCTGGAGTTTCGGGGTACGGTGTCATCTGTATGCGGATGATGTCCAACTCTGTCACTCCTTTCCACCTGCTACTAAGGAGGCTGTCGAGGTCCTGAACCGGTGCTTGGCCGCTGTGATGGTCTGGATGAGGGCGAACAAATTGAAACTGAATCCAGACAAGACAGAGGTACTCCTGGTCAGTCACAAGGCCGAACAGGGCATAGGGTTACAGCCTGTGTTGGATGGGGTTGCACTCCCCCTGAAGACGCAAGTTCACAGCTTGGGTGTGACCCTGGATTCATCCTGAGTCTGGAACCCCAGGTTTCGGCGGTGACCAGGGGAGCATTTGCACAGCTAAAGCTTGTGCGCCAGCTGCGCCCGTACCTTGGGAAGTCCACTTGGCCACGGTAGTCCACGCTCTGGTTACATCCCGTTTAGACTACTGCAACGCTCTCTACGTGGGGTTGCCTTTGAAGATGGCTCGGAAGCTCCAACTAGTCCAACGCTCGGCAGCCATGATCTTAACAGGAGCGGAGCGCAGGGAGCATACAACCCCCTGTTGCGCCAACTCCACTGGCTACTGATCTGCTACCGGGCTCAATTCAAAGTGCTGGCGTTGGCCTTTAAAGCCCTAAACGGTTCCAGCCCAAGCTACCTATCAGACCGCATCTCTGCCTATGAACCCACCAGGACTTTGAGATCTTCCGGGGAGGCCCTGCTCTCGATCCCGCCTGCCTCACAGGCACGGCTGGCGGGGACGAGAGATAGGGCCTTCTCGGTGGTGGCCCTGCAGCTGTGGAACGCCATTCCCATGGACATTAGACTAGCTCCATCATTAATGGTATTCCGCAAAAAAGTGAAAACCTGGTTGTTTGAGCAGGTGTTCAAATAATTAGTGCAATGAAGGTAATGAACATAGGATTGGAACAATGGATGACAGATCTGGTTATTTACAGCGTTTGAGAGTTCCAGTTTCCTATAGGAGGGCAAGAAGCAATCCTCTGGGGAAAGATGCCACATCCATGCCTCCTTCATTAAGAATTATAGCCCCCAGGTGCAACAGCACAAAATATACCTTTTTCTTGTGCACTTATGCAAGTACTTGTAACTTTTTGGCTATTCCTGGATGGTGTTGCTTTGGGATCTGCATGAGACATTTGGATTACTGTTTGGTTATTACCTATTGCTAACCCTTTTTTGGATTATACATCTTTCTTTATTCCTGACTAGCCATCCCCTGCCACGTGATGTTGTGGTCCAGTCTGTGTATATGTATTTTGTTTATATTTGTGTATATTTGTATATATGTGTGTTTGTGTATATATGTAGTTTTGCACATGCGATATAATGTATTTTTTGATTTTTGGCTTTTAAAGTCTCTTCTGCAATGTTTTTCAGTGCCTGATAGGTGTATTGTGTCCAAATTTGGTGTCAATGTGTTCAGTTGTTTTTGAGTTCTGTTAATTCTACAATGGAAATTAGTTTTTTTATATAGGCTTTTCATATATTTTACAATATATGCTTATACTCTGAACTCTTGTGTGGTGCTGTGGTCATAGGTGTTTCCAGGCCTGGTGTGCAACACTGAATTAAGTAAAAACCAGGCAAAACATGGTGGCTTACTTTCCCCATTGCTCAGAGCTATCGAAACCTTGTTCCACAAAAGAAACAAAGACCTGAAAACTTATCAGAAGCCAATGCCCCAGTCATAATGGTATCTAGAAATGACAGGATGACACTTAATGATAATTGGGAGGGGGCTGTAGGGCAAAGATAGGACTCCACTCTTCTCCAAACTTGGCTTTGTAAAGGAGGGTAAAACTACTGCCACCTAATCTGTGAGGAAAGCCGGGTAATGATCAATATCAGCTTAGGAGCTGGTTTATAAAGGGACTATTAATTACAGAAGTATTGATAGCGTAGCCTTATCTGTCCCTGGTTTGGTTTTACTTCTTATGCAGGCTTTTTGACTTAAGAGAAACTGTATCAGGCAAGGCTTGAGGAAAACAGTAACAAGTTTATTTTAACAGGAGTATAACATGTTTAATTGTTTCTTCACAAGAGGCACGAATCTTGATTGGTTACATTAGTAAGGTTTCATGAGTAAACTCAAGGCACAGACTTCAAGAGGTTTCTATAAGCAGATGTATCTCTTCTGGACAACTGTCCCAACAAAACAAATAAGCCAAAAGGCCTATTTAACAGAATTGGCTCCCAGCCAAACCTTGATTCTTAACCCAGAATCAATAACCCCCTGTAGTTTTATCACTACCGGGTCCTTTCCTGTAACCCCTTTGGTCACAAATTAATTCCCTGTATCTCCACTAGAGAAACCAGTCCTTCCCTGTAGCTCACCGGCTTACAGACTGCCACTTTCAAAAAGCTGCGCCATGAAGTGACAGTTTGCTCCGCTCCCGTTGCTATGGCAACTCAGCTCAAGCCACCAGCCACCATCTCTAACAAAATATAATCCTACATACTTACCATTTATTAACTACTGTTTAAACAACCCATAACCATAAGAATAAAATTACACATTGTCACAGGCTATATGGTAAAGGCCATACTTTGTAGTTTCAAGATCTCAAGTTTTATCTTGGGAATCTCCAGTTGAACAAAAATTCAACTACTAGAGAAGACATACCCTAGTCCAGTACTTTAGATTGCAGGATGGTTTCAAAGTTGAGAATACTGAATTACATGGAGCAATCAAAGCCAGCCCAGGACAACTCTGTGACGGCACAAGTGGCGCCACCTATATGTAGAACTGTAAGATGCAGGATTTGAACTGTTGTATAATGCCTGAATTTGCCTTTTTACTCTGTAAATGTATAGTTGGATTGATTAGTTATTTATAGCTATCAATATTGCTTGCACCAGTTGAATTGCTCCTAGTGCTCAATTGTTTGACCCCACGTCTTCCTAGAGAGCAGGACAGTATTTCCTTTTTCATTCCACCATCAAACTTTCTATCAGGTGGACGTCAGAGAGAGACTTGGCTCTAAAGCCCTTGATTAAGTTACCTTTCAGCACCAATTCTGAGGTTCTTACCCTTGAGACTTATGCTTCATGTTCAGATCAACCTGGACAACATTGAGAAGTCTCAAGTGCCCACAAACCAGTTCTTTGGCACCAGAGGAAGGCTTTGTGCCTTCAAAATATAGGCCATTGGAATTGGGGTTGTATTCACAGCCATTGAAAAAGAGGGACCTAGAAAAGCTTCTCAGCTGCAAAATTCCTTGGACCCAAGATAACCAGAGACTGTAATGTATATTTTCCTTTACCCCTTTGAAATTTCCCGCTTATTGCTTTAAAGGGATAACTGTTTGTGAACGATAAAACCTATTTTGAGTTATCTACAGAGTTTTGGTCCTTGGGAGTTCCAGTTTTCCCAAAGGAGGGCAAGAAGCAATCCCCTGGGGAAAAGATGTCACGTCCATGCCTCTTTCACTAAGAGTTATAGCCCCCAGGCACGAAAGCACAACTCTACATTATGCTAAGAACAATATAGTGCTCTCTCCCTCACCTTCCATATAAAAAAGCTGACTGAACTGGATCTTATCTGATAGTATCACAGTAGAAGGAAGCAGGCAGAGATAGCCTTGTTCTCAAAGACAGGAGACAACCCAAAACATGCAAGAGCTCTTATATAGCATCTGTCAGCCAAGGCAGTAACCTAAATCAAGGTAATTAATTGTGTAGAAAGGCGCAGAACAGACTGCGCTCTGGCACCACGAGATGCAGAGCCAACCTTCAGAAATGGGGCTACAAAGTGGAATCCACGACATGCGAGTGTGGAGAAGAGCAAACTACAGACCACCTGCTGCAATGCAACCTGAGCCCTGCCGCATGCACAATGGAGGACTTTCTTATAGCAACACCAAGTGGCCAGCTACTGGTCAAAGGACATTTAATCAACTACCAAGCTTGCAAACTTTGTATTTTGTCTGTCTATTTCTTCTGTTGCTACTGGGCTTGAAACGAATTGCCTTTAAAACAGGGCGTGCAACTTTAGCCCAATGGGAAGTCAAGGGGTCCGTAGAGAAATTCTAAAGGATATTGACCATAAACAGTCTTTAGAAGGCTTGTGAAATATAACAAAGTCTTTATTAGTGAACAATTAACAGAAACTTCTTTGTCTTCAAAAGGTTAAACAAATGCTTCCAGGCTTCAAGCAACTGGTGGCTTCTAACTGTTTCTTTGCTTTACTTAAAAGGAAAATCCCTTTCTAAATTTCTCCCAGGCTATCTGTGAACCTAAACTTAACTGATGTGGATCCACTACCGATCTGAACTGTGTCTCAACACTGAGTAGACCTACCAGAAGGCCTGTAGTCACTTAGCTGGAGTTCTTGAAGTTTAAATCTGTTATTCCTCCAAAATTCCTCAGGGCTGTAAGGCTGTTTCCCTGGGAACCTTTGGGAATCTTTAGATGCTCTTAAGACTGATCTCGCCCGGGAAGTCTTCAGGGTTGAAGCCTTTGTACAGGAGAAAGTCTATACACGTCCTGCACATTGACTTCCTTGCTGGAAACTGACTGAAAATGGCTCCCTTCCCTTCTCTCAGAGCCTGAACAGGGGGCGGAACGAAACTTAACGATGATGGACAGGGGACCTGCCCTATAGCTGCAGGAAGCCACCCTTCTGCAAAATCCCAAGGCTTGGGCTGCAAGCAAACAATACAAAGCAAACAAAATTAGAGCTCTTGGTACAGCTGTTCCAGAACACTCCTGGCCTAGATTTCTCAATGATGAGAAATCTACACTATAAAATTACCAAATCCGATTTGGTGACAAAACAGTTATCTATCTAATCAACAATTGAATATCACAAATAGGTCTGTGTAAAACTGAAACATTGCCATTTTGGCACACTCTTAGCTTTACCTTCCTTACCAATCTGTCCAGACTTGGCAAGGTCTCTGTAACTTTGGCCAAGGGCCACGTGAAATGAGGTAAGGATTTGTAAGAACTTGGAGGTTGGGTTTAGAGTCTTTCCACTTCCTGCGACTCTGGAGTTGAGCCAGATACTCTGCCTTCCAGCATCTCCAAAACTAATTGGCAAGAGTTTGAGTTTGTTTCCAGAGTGCTTTGTAAGAGCCTTCGGGGACAGAGTACATAATTTCCTGCCATTCAGAAGTCTTTTGAGTCAAAATGGACGCAGGAGTGAGAACCTGTGGAATGTCTGAGTCTGTGGTGATGGGTACCAATGGGCGGCTATTTACAATGGCTGTCACCTCCGCCATGAAAGTGACTAAAACATCATGAGTCAAATTCTTATATTCTAAAAACATAGCATTTAAAATCTTTCTATACAAACCAATCATACGTTCCCACCCCACACACCCCGTGTGAGACACACGTGGTACATTAAATAGACATGTAACCTTTTTCTGAATTCAAATAATTGTCGACACTGGGGTCTTTGGCAAACTTAACAGCACAGTCTAATTATTTGGATGCCCCAACAAAATTTGTGCCACAATCTGATCTGATTGTTCAAACAGGTCCCCTGATGGAGATAAATCTCTTTAAAGCATTTAAGAAAGCAAACATAATTAGAGCTCCTGGTACAGCTGTTCCAGAACACTGTTTGTTAAAAAATGCAACACAATTGTTCGGTCTGCTCCTGTCACAATAAATAAATAAATTGTGTAGAGAGCCCTGAGACCAAGGAAGAGTTTCAATATAAGAGAGACTCCTATAGTCTATAATGTATAAAGATCTGTATAGGAAGGATAATAATATCGAGGATAGTTTTGATGGTGTGGTGAGTGAATTAGAACCAGACATCCTGAGGAGTGAGATTGAATGGGCCTTAAGAACAACAAGGCAGCAGGAGATGGCGGGATCCCAGCTGAACTGTTTAAAATCTTGAAAGATGATGTTGTCAAGGTGATGCATGCCATACGCAGGGGCGGCTCATCCATTACGCGAAGTAAGCGGTCGCAGAAAATTTTTTTTGCCAGGGACGCAGAGGCGCTTCTGTAAATGCCCCTCAACTGCCACCTGAGGAGCGCCCCTCAGCTCACAACAGCCCTAGCAGTCCGGGGGGAGCCTCGGCTTTCTTGCCTTGCTGCCGGGCGATCCTTTCCCCAAAAGGGCTGGGCCCTTGAGCCTCGCCTAGCCCCTCTCGTTCCTGCTCCACCCGGCCACCGGGTGCACAAGCAGAGCCGGCGCTCAATTGTTCTCCGAATTCGATCCCTTCCCCATGACTGGCTGCCTTTCCTGATCCCTCGGCGCTCCACCCGCCTCCTCTCCTCTCTCCAATCCGTGGGTGGGCCAAGGTGCAGAGCCGCCGCGCCTGGCCCACTTTGGGTCCAGAGGCATGTCTGAAGACCCCAGCGTGCGCACCAAAAGTCGCCTCTTCTTCTGACTTTCTCTTCAGCCGTTGGGACCGCCGGGGTCTTCAGGCACGCCTCTGGACCCAAAGCGGGACAGGCAAGGGAGCAAGTGCGGCAAGTATAGTTACTGGGATGTATAGTTCACCTACAATCAAAGAGCATTCTGAATTCCACCAATGATGGAATTGAACCAAATATGGTACACAGAACTCCCACGACGAACAGAAAATATATATCAATGAATGGTTGGGAGGGGGCGGGCGGGCGCCAAAATATTGTTTGCTTACCATTGAAAATTACCTAGGGCCGCCTCTGGCCATATGCCAGCAAATATGGAAAACACAAGAATGGCCATCAGACTGGAAAAAATCAACTTGTATTCTCATACCAAAAAAAGGGAAATGCTAAAGACTGCTCAAACTTTCATACACTGGCTCTTATTTCTCATGCCAGTAAGGTAATGCTCAAGATCCTGTAAGGAAGACTCCAGCAATACATGGAGCGAGAGTTGCCAGATGTACAAAAAGTGTTTAGAAAAGGCAGAGGAACAAGAGACCAAATTGCCAATATCCCCTGGATAATGGAGAAAGACAGGGAGTTTATTTATTTATTTATTTATTTGCTTCACTTGTATACCGCTCTTCTCAGCCCTCAGGCAACTTAGAGCGGTTAACCAGTATCAACAACACAATCCAAAATCATTAGTCATTTAAAACAGTAATATCAATTAATTAACATCAAAACATCAATACAACAATACAGCAAAATAACAATCCATCACGTCTCATCAATAGAATCAGCATCTGATCTCGTTGTCCATTAATCCATATTCCAATAATCAATCAATTGCACTGCTTAGTTGAAAGCCTGTTTGAAGAGCAAGGTCTTCATTCTCTTCCAGAATGCCAATAAGGAGGGGGCCGATCTGATGTCTGTAGGAAGGGCGTTCCACAGCCCAGGGGCCACTACTGAGAAGGCCCTGTCTCTCGTCCCCGCCAGGCGTGCTTGTGAAGCCGGCAGGAGCGAGAGCAGGGCCTCCCCAGACGATCTTAACGTCCTAACTGGTTCATAGGAGGAGATGCATTTGGACAGATAGGTCGGGCCAGAACCATTTAGGGAGTTTCAGAAAAACATCTATTTCTGTTTCATTGACTAAAGCCTTTGACTGTGTGGATCATAATAAATTGTGGCAAGTTCTTGGTAGTATGGGCATACCAAATCACCTTGTCTCTCTCCTGAGGAATCTGTACAAGGACCAAGTAGCAACAGTAAGAACTGACCATGGAACAACAGACTGGTTCAAGAGGATCAAGTCCAGCATGACCAGAAGTCATCGTGGATGGCGGCTCTGAATAATGAGCTGGTTGGATTTGGTCTGCCTTTGCAATTTCTGGGTGTTCTGGGTCCGGGGGCAGGGCAAGTGCTCAAGCGGCGCATTAGGGATGCACAGCTGGACCTAGAGAGCATAGATTGGTCTTCAGCCACAAGGTTTTTAGCTTCCCACAAAAGGAATATTCATTTAGAGCACTACCTAACTATTCCACTTCCTCTACCCTTAAGAAGTATATATACTAGGGCTAGGTTTGAACAACTCGGTACTATGGTGCAAACTGGGCGCTACTGTAACAGCCCAAGAAGTGAGAGATTCTGTGTCTGGGGAGAACAAACAGTGGAAGACATTGAACATTTCTTAATTGACTGTCCAGCATACACTGAACTGCAAGACAGATATTTACATCCAATATTATCCAACTGCGGGTCCCCCAACAGAAATGATATTCTGACATCCCTCTTGCAAGGGCAGGAAAGATCCAGCATAATCAGAGTAAGCCTTTTTATTCTGAAAGCTATTAAGAAAAGAGCAGATTTCCTGAAAGAAAAACCAGGAAAATAAGATTCTGACTTATCATCTTGTTGCCTTGTTTTTTACTGATGTTCTATTTTGAAATGGTCATATGACTGATCAAATAAATAAATATTATTACATCTGAAAGGAACAAAATTTGGGAAGGCTGGTCTAAAAAAATAGAATGTCTTCAATCATTTAAAGTCAAAACTATTCATCTTTGGGTATTGCTGTATTGATGAATATTTTAAATACTTAAGAAATATGAACAGACTGGTTCAAGATTGGGAAAGGTGTACAGCAGGGCTGTCTACTCTCACCCAACCTATTCAACTTGTATGCAGAACACATCATGCAATGTACAGAGCTTGACGATTGCAAGGCTGGGGTGAAAATTGCTGGAAGAAATATTAACAACCTTAGATATGCAGATCACACCACTTTGATGGCCGAAAGCGAGGAGGAGCCGAGGAGCCTTCTAATCAAGGTGAAAGAAGAAAGTGCAAAAGCTGGGTTGCAGCTAAACATCAAAATACCAAGATTATGGCAACAAGAATTATAGAGGGAGAAAATGTGGAGGCAGTGACAGACTTTGCATTGGAGAGACCACATCAGCTCTAGTTTCTGATACAGAACATATGCTATCCAGTAGTCACCATCTGCTCGCTCACAGAAAGCCATATTTAATAATCTAAAATTGATGTGGTAGTAGTAATCCTTCATGGGTAGTCACTCTCCCTTCCTGACATCCCCATTGCCTTGGCACTGTAAGAGGGTGTTGCGAGACCAGCCGCTCTGGTTGCTGCGTGATTTTGAGGCAACGGTGTTTTGAGGCACTGGGTCCTATAAGTTTCCAGGCCCAATTCAAAGTGCAGGTGATTACTTATAAAGATTTATATGCTTCAGGTCCTACCTATCTTCAAGACTGTATCTCCTACCAACCAGCACAGGCATTAAGATCTGCTAGGGAGGCCTTTCTTTCGATCCCACCATCATCTCAAGCATGTTTGGTGAGGGCGAGAGAGAGGGCCTTCTCGGTGGTGGCTACCAAACTCTGGAATAGCCTTCTTAAAGAAATTAGATTAGCCCCCTCTCATAAGGTCTTCTGGGTGAGTCTAAAAACATGGCTCTTCAGACAATCCTTTGATCCTGAGTTATCCATGGCCAATGTGATGAATCACTGATAGTTTTGACTGATTGTTATGACAGATAGCCGATCGGCAGGTTCCACTACATTTTACACATTTTATAATTTTCAATTTTTTAATAATTTTATTAATGAGATTTTATGTGCTGTTGATTATACTTATGTCATTGTATTTAAACTTATGTATTGTTGTCTGCATGTAGCACTTTGAGTGCTTCTCTGATCCACCACGAGTCCCTTTGGGGAGATGGTGGCAGGATACAAATAAAGATTATTATTATTAGTAGTAGTAGTAGTAATGGTGAGGCTGCAGACCATATTTTCGTCTTTGCAGACCACTGGTGGTCCATAGACCACAGGTTGGGAACCACTGCTCTGGAGAGACACTTAATTTTGGTCTGCCATTACTAACTGATCGCACCACCCTCGCCTGTCTCCATGAAACTTTGATGCATTTCTTTTCATGATCCCAGTTCCTTTTTGCACTTGCTTCTGTCATAATAATACCTGCTTGCACCACCATGTTACATGAAGAAATCAATGCTATTCCAATTGTATGACTTTTTCTCATGTGAATGAGAGCTGTGATGCAATAAGTGAGTGCCTAAATGCAGAGGGAACAGGTGGGGTGAACAGGTTCACAGCAATCAGGAGGGAAATTGCAAAGGTCTCCTGATGAGTCACAAGCCAGTTCAACGTGCACGTATGAGATACGTCCTGAAAGCATCACTACGTTGTCAGGTTTTCGTCTGCATTCTTACACTTTCAGAAATGTACATACAAAGTGAGCTAAATAAATATAATAGAAGTTCCAATATTATTACTGTGTGCAACGAAAATTTGCATTGAATTACTATTTTATTAGCAACTAGCCATCCCCTGCAATGCGTTGCTGTGGCCCAGTCTGATGATCTGGAAAATAAAGTAATGAGAAAGTGTTGGTTTCTAATATATGTAATTTCTTTATCCTTATGGGTAAACAGTATTTGATTATGTTTTCTTGCCCTAGAGAAGGGCGTTGGACTGGATGGCCTTAAGTATTTTCTATTGGTCATAGGGGTTCTGTGTGGGAAGTTTGCCCCAATTCTGTCGTTTGTGGGGTTCAGAATGCTCTTTGATTGTAGGTGAACTATAAATCCCAGTAACTACAACACCCAAATGTCAAGGTCTATTTTCCCCAGAGGCGGCCCTAGGTAATTTTCAAAGGTAAGCAAAACAGTATTTTGGCATCCCCTCCCCCCAACCATATACATCACTGATATACATTTTCTGTTCGTCGTGGGAGTTCTGTGTGCCATATTTGATTCAATTCCATCATTGGTGGAGTTCAGAATGCTCTTTGATTGTAGGTGAACTATACATCCCAGTAACTACAACTCACATATGTCAAGGTATATTTTCCCCCAAGAGAGCCTCAAGAGCACCCCTGGGCAAAATCAACTATACCGCAAATGCTTACTTTGTGTAATGGGTTGAGCCACCCCTGATTTTTCCCAAACTCCATTTGTGTTTCTAGTTGGGCATATGGACCGTGCCAAGTTTGGTCCAGATCCATAATTGTTTGAGTCCACAGTGCTCTCTGGATGTAGGTGTACCACAACTCCCAAACTCTATGTAATTGCCCACCAAACCCTTCCAGTAGTTTCTGTTGGTTATGGGGGTTCTGTACAGGAAGTTTGGCCCAATTACATCGTTGGTGGGGTTCAGAATGCTCTTTGATTGTAGGTGAGCTATAAATCCCAGCAACTACAATTCCCAAATGACAAAATCATTTTTTTGAGTGAAGGACATACATTGGGTTGTTATGTGTCTTGTGTCCAAATTTGGTGTCAATTCATCCAGTAGTTTTTGAGTTCTGTTAATCCCACAAACGAACACTACATTTTTATTTATATAGATTTTAACTGTACCTTTCTCCAACTAAGTTTTTTTAATCATTTCTTTCTTATGAATTTTTTTTTTCATGTCAGAAGCAACTAGAGAAACTGCAAGTCACTTCTGGTGTGAGACAATTGGCCATCTGCAGAAACATTGCCCAGGGGATGCCCGGATGTGTTACCATCCTGTGGGAGGCTTTTCTCATGGGAAGCTAGAGCTCACCCCATTTCAAGGATTCAAACCGCTGATCTTCAGATCACCAGTTCAGCTGGCACAAGGGTTTAACCATTGTGCTGAAAGGGTTAACAGAACTTAGAAGTGTTTAAATGCTGAAATGCAAACCTAAAGAGAGGCTTGTCCCTCTCCTCTGGCCTGCAGAAGACCAAAAGCCAAGAGGAGATAATGTATCTAGAAGACACAAGATGCTCTATTGTCAAGTACACCCAGGGAGTACCCAGGGTGGGTTAACCCCCAAAATGCTTATCTGTAACAATAATGTGTGTGTTTACGTAGTTTGTAGAGGGTTATCAGTTAGAGACACTGAAGTACCAAAATATGAGAAAAACATGTTTTTGAATGGTTGATCTGATAAGAGAGGTGTGTGGCCATGACACAGTAAAAAGACATGTATATAAGATGACTGAAAGATCCAAATGTCAGAGACAGCCTTCTTTGAAGACACTGGTCTTGGCTGTTTCTCCCTGTGTGGCCACACTAGAATAAAGATTTTGCTTCACCTACGGAGACTGCTTGCTTTCTGTCACCAGCCTTGGGGTGCCTAACTAAAGGGGTACCCTTCAGTTTGGGGGCTCGTCCGGGATGCAGAGCCCCCTGGTGGTGACAAAGTAGAAGGCAACCAGAGACTGTTGGCAGTCGGTTCCAAGAGAAACAATTGCTGCTCAGGTCAGGGCAGACCAAAGGAAGGTGATAGGGTACCCAACTCAACTGACCACCTCCTTTGCTCATCCAAGACCTCTGCAGGCTTCATCTACGGGAACGCTCTGAAAAAGGGAAGTCTAAAAATCTACCCCCCCCCCCCCAAGGAGGATCGGGCTTGAAGTGCTGACAACAGGAACCAGGCGAGTATAGTTTTGGGGGAGAGTGAAAGAAGTCTAGACTAGAGAGAGAAAGACGCGTCAGAAGGGTGGGAGGAGAACTTGTCTGTTTAAAAGTGTGAACAACTAAATAGATGCCACTCTTGAGAGAGAAATGGAACAAAGAGGGAGCAAATATGTTGACCCATTGCAATGTATGCTTCAACATTTTTCCAAGTTCAGGCTCTTTCTCAAACACCAGATGGTGACAGTGCTAATAGGTTAAGATTTCTATGTCAAATACAGTGGTCAAATTCCCCTTAGAGCAGAAATGGCCAGAAGAGGGGACTTTTGATATCAAACTAGTGCATTAGTGTCTTGAGCATGTTGCAACTTTATATCCGGATCAATATCCCTATATTGATTGCTGGGCTATTGCAATTGAGACCCAGCCCAAGTTGTTAGCAAAATGCTGGGCAAAAGCTGACCCCTGCATGCCAATGATAGAAAATCCACATCGCCCAAGCAATAAGATTCTAGTGAAGGGCAACCAGGGCCTTTTTTTCAACCACCTTCTTATGCTCCAGTCTACCCAGCTTTAAACCCTATTACGGTATATTGTTGTAAGTCCAGTGTATGTGTGTTAAAGAAAACTTGCAGAAAGGTCTTGCAAATGTGTTAATGATTAACTGCAGCTGCAGAATAGCTCAGCTCAGCAAGTCTAGGCCACGCCTCTTAAATGTAACAATTTGAGGCTTATGCAGACGGCTGGCAGTTGGAAGTTTGATTTGCTGGAGAGCAGATGCAAGAAGCTTATGCTAGGGTGAAGTAACCATGTTTTATTTTGTTATGCTCTATGATTTATAAGACAGAAGATTTATTCTGTATTACTTACAGTGACTATGTAAGTGTGCCAAGCTGTTTTATTTTCAACTCTGCAACCAAGAGTAAAGTTCTACTGTTTTATTTCTTCTGACTAGTCTGTGTCTTTGGCATTGGGTTTTCTGGGCATGTTGGACATTGCTACTGCGCAACAAATTGATTCTGCGTAACAGGTTATGGGCCCAGCATAACCCAGTATGCACCAGTATAACCCAGCCTAATTTTGCAAAGACCCTAACAGAGGAAATTTTTATTTTTTGACTTTACTTTGTTGTGGGACTAAACTCTGGGAGATGGATCCAGGAGTGAATATTGCAGCATTCCCTATTGCCAGGTTGAATGGCAGAAATTACTCTATATGGAAGGTTCGTATGGAGAGTTACTTAAGGAGGGAATCTCTGTGGGATTGTATTGTGAACCCACCATCACAACAACCAACAGCAGAGGAGCATAGAGCATTGGAGAAGGCCAAGGCAAGTCTCATTCTCGGAGTAGACGACGAACAGCTGATCCATGTTTGCAGTTTGCCCACTGCACATGCCATATGGGAGCGGCTTAAGGAGGTGCATGTCTCGGACTCTTCAGCAACTGTGGCTGTATTAGCTAGAAGGCTGTACAGAAAGCGTCTCCAGAGAGGAGAGGAGCTGAAAGACCATTTACAGACATTGCAGAGCTTATTTGTTGAGCTGGAGCAAAGAACTTCATGCTCACTGAGGCAAATAAGTGTTTTATTTTGTTATCCTCCATGGACGATTTTTATGATGGAATTGTGAATTCTTTGGAATCACTCCCACAAGCGCAGCTGAATCTGCAGTATGTTTCTTCACGTCTTCTTGCCAACGATGAACGAAGAAAGGATAGGTGTTTGGAGACCACAAGCTCAACTGGTCGTGTTCAACACAGACGGCCTGCTGGGGAAGCAGCAGAGCAAGGAAGAGAGAGAGTTTGTGCTGTGAGAAGGTGCTTTGTTTGCAATTCTCCAAAGCACATGAAGAAAGATTGCCCAAAGCTGCGAGACAAGCAGAAGGGGAGTCAGCCTCAACAGAAAAAGAGTGGTCCCTCGCACGTAAGGGTTGTACAGACAAATTCAAGCCCAGAACAGAAGGATGACTTTCATGTTGACTCAGGGTGTTCACAACACATTGTGAATAACAAGACTTTGTTTAGAAAATGTACTAAGCTGAATGGTTTCAATGTGACACTTGCTGATGGAAAGCATTACTCCATTCAAGGAAAAGGAGAGGTTTTTGTTGATAATTTGAGTATAACCTTGGAGAATGTTATGTTCCACAAATTGATTATAATCTCATATCAGTGGCGAAACTTGATAGTGAGGGGTTTGATGTTATATTTTCAGGAGGCCAGGTCAAAATCCTGAAAGGAACCAAACTGTATGGAACAGGGACAATACAGGATGGTATATATGCCTTAGAGCCAAGGAGTGCAAATAATATCAACATAGTGAGCAAGAATACTCCTTTACACCATAGGTGCATTCATGAGTTGCACAAGGTTTTGGGTCATCCAAGTTTTAAAGTTCTGTACAAGATGCAGGAGTACAGTGAGGGATTAAAATTGGAAGACTGTAAACATTTCCTGGATTGCACTGTATGCAAGGGAACTAAAGCTCAATCTGCACCTGTAAGTAAAAAGAGCTTAAGGAATTCTGAAAAGCCTTTTCAGTTAGTGCACACAGATTTAATTGGACCATTTCATTCCAGCAAAGGAGGGACAATTTATTGTTTGTGTATTCTTGATGACTACTCTAATTATGCATGGAGTTTTTTGTTAAAGCATAAAAGTGAAGTGTTTGAAACTTTTAAGAACTGGGTTGCTTATGTAAGGAGACAGTTTGAGGTAGATGTGAAAGCCTTGCAAACTGATAGAGGAGGCGAATTCACATCACACGATTTACAGAGTTTCTTGAAGAAAGAAGGGATCAAACACAGACAGACGTGCCCATATCAAAGTGCCAAAAATGGCAAAATAGAAAGGTTTGTAAGAAAGATTCAAACAGTTAAGGATTCTCTCTTGACAGACACGGGGTTGCCCAGTAACTTATGGGGAGAGGCAATGATGACTGCCAATTACTTAATTAACAGAATATGGTCTGTAACTATTCAAAATACCCCATATTTTCTTTTGTATGGAAAGAAGCCACCTTTGGGACATCTGAGAGCTTTTGGGACTCAAGCATGGGTTTTAGTGCCCAAAGCAATTAGAAGGAAAGGTCAGGAAAAATCCAGAAAGTTAGTCATGGTAGGATATGCTCAAGGAGCTAAGGCGTCCACGATTTTTGGACAAGGATGGGTCCATAGTAATTTCTAGGTCTGCAAACTTTGCCTGTCCTCAAAGTTGGGATAGAATACATGCTAACCATGAGGTGTTTCTCCCAGTTTGCAATGAGGAAACACTTGAGGAGACACAAACCTCAGAGCAGGAAAGTGCTGCTGCAACAACTCCTGCTTCTCCTCAACTCAAGAGTAGTCCAGTGACTAAGAAATTTAAAATATCTAAGTCACATGAGGTTGAGGTAAAGGAAGAGCAGATACATCCTGAGGAGAGCACTAGTCAAGACACAGGACCACAAGAATTAGAAAGGCTCCTGAAAGATTTAAAATCCAGCATGTTAAAGTGTGTTTGGTAACAGATGAACCTCAAACTTATGAAGAAGTTGAGAGTTTACCTCATGAAGAAAAAGAAAAATGGTTGCAAGCTATGCAGGAAGAATTAAGTAGCATGAGGAGGTTAAATGTCTATGAACCAGCTAAATTACCAGAAGGTATAAAGCCAATAGAAACCAAATGGGTTTACAAACAGAAGGTGGACTCAGAGGGAGAAGTGCGCCACAAAGCACGTTTGGTAGCACGTGGGTTTAGTCAGAGAAAGGACATTGATTACTCAGAAGTGTACTCACCTACTCTTAACCCAAATTCACTAAAGATTGCTTTAAATATAGCAGCATGTTTGAAATTAAAGGTCAACCACTTTGATGTAAGTACAGCTTATTTGAATGCTACTTTGAGGGAAGATGTTTACATCAAGTCACCTCCCGGAGTCAAAAGCAATGAGTCAAATTCATATTTCAAATTAAACAAGGCTCTTTATGGTTTAAAGCAATCTGGTCTAGCGTGGTACGATTGTCCTAGTGAAAATTTATTGAAAATGGGTTTTGTTAGGAGCAGAGCAGACCCATGTGTCTATACTAGGAATGTTAATTGCGATTATCAAATTCTTTTAGTGTATGTCGATGACCTTTGCTTTATTGCTGAGAGTGATAAAGAGATTAACCATTTTGCTGAGGAGTTAAAGCAACAGTTCCAGATAAAAGATCTTGGGCCAATACATTACTTCCTGGGGTTATATATCATGAGAACCGAACAAGGAGGTTTTATGTTAAGTCAGAAAGGGAAAATACTGCATGTGTTAAAAACCATGAGAATGGAAAATTGCAAAGGTGCCCGATCACCTATGATTTTAGGGTTTCAGAATGAGGTTGAAAATGCTGAGCCAATTCAACAGAGGGATTCATACAAAAGTGTAATTGGACAATTGTTGTATATAAGTAATTACAACCGTGTTGATATTGCTTTTTCTGTAAATTTCTTGAGCAGGTATACAAATAATCCAACCATAGCAGCATGGAATGGTCTTAAGAGATTGCTGAGATATTTGAAAGAGAACCAAAATTTTTGGTTAGTTTTGAAACCTGATGATTCACTAATTCTAGAAGGCTATGTAGATAGTGATTTCGGAAATAGCCCCGATCGGAAGTCAACAACTGGCATTTTGTTTATGTTTAGTGGTGCAGTCATAGACTGGAAATCTAAGAAGCAAAGTTTTGTGGCCTTGAGTTCGAGTGAAGCCGAATTTGGTGCTCTTTCTCAAGCATACACAGAGTCATGTGTGTTAAAACAACTATTGAGAGATTTATTGATTCCTGTTGGAGAACCAACAAATATTTTCGAAGACAATCAAACTTGTATTTTGATGGCTACACAAGCAAGGGTTAAACAAAGGAGTAAACATGTTGACATAAAATATAATTGTGTCAGGGATGCAGTGAAAGAATGGAAGAATTTCACTGACATATTGTGAAAGTGCAAAGAACCTAGCTGACATTTTAACCAAGCCGTTGGGTGCACAAAAACATAGACAGTTTCTAAGTGACTTGGGAATATTTGAATTTGCCTTGTAAAGGTTTCTTTAACAAAAGGAGGGGTATTACGGTATATTGTTGTAAGTCCAGTGTGTGTGTGTTAAAGGAAACCTTGCAGAAAAGCCTTGCAAATGTGTTAATGATTAACTGCAGCTGCAGAATAGCTCAGCTCAGCAAGTCTAGGCCACGCCTCTTAAATGTAACAATTTGAGGCTTATGCAGACGGCTGGCAGTTGGAAGTTTGATTTGCTGGAGAGCAGATGCAAGAAGCTTATGCTAGGGTGAAGTAACCATGTTTTATTTTGTTATGCTCTATGATTTATAAGACAGAAGATTTATTCTGTATTACTTACAGTGACTATGTAAGTGTGCCAAGCTGTTTTATTTTCAACTCTGCAACCAAGGGTAAAGTTCTACTGTTTTGTTTCTTCTGACTAGTCTGTGTCTTTGGCATTGGGTTTTCTGGGCATGTTGGACATTGCTACTGCGCAACAAATTGATTCTGCATAAGAAACCCAACACCAGCAGTTTCTCCAATAATAAATCCAGGAGGCAGGTCTGCCACTACAAGCTCTAGCAGTCTGACTGAGAGACCTTCCTCCTCTACTGTAACTAAGAGGAGACCTCCCTTCAACTGTGACAGTGTCAGAAGGGACTTTGATAGACCTAATTGGCTTTGATGAATCTATTGTTGGGCCAGCAAAGCAAGTAAGAAGCCAGCCTGGTGCTTCATAGAGTGAAACGAGCACAGGCAAGGGGGCTCTCAAGCAATCTTTTATTGCACAAGTAGCACCGGATATTCGTAGGAAAATCCAGAAGTCCCCTGGTTTTGCTGAAATATCCCTGAATAGGCTAATGGAGATAGCCACCCAGGCCTATGTGAATAGGGAACAGCAAGAAGAGAGAAATGATGAAGAGAAGCAGAAGAGAAAGGCAAAGATATTTCTGACAGGCCAGAGAGGAAGAGGAAGAGACCGAAGGTACGGCAAAGGAAAAGGAAGGGGAAACTGGACACTGGAAATCAGCATGTCCATATGCAAAAGAGAATTGTAATCAAAATGATAGAACCGAGGGCCATGGAAAGGAGCCACCAGAGGAAGAGCCAGAGGAAGAGGGGGACCAGGAAGAGTGAGAGTGGAAACTTCAGCACCAGGAGGACCAGCCTGTCAATACCAGCCAAATACAGAAGAAGACATGGATGCCTATTATGGGATGGCATGTATGCAAGACTGGGACTAGGACAGACCAGGTTCCCCATCCGTAGTTGAGACCCCTACTATTGTTACATCTGGGGAACCAAGGGTCTTAATGGATGTAGGGGGTCAACAAATACCTTTCCTAGTAGATACCAGAGCAGATCGCTCAGTCGTTCATACCCCTATAGCTCCAACTACCAACCAGTGTGTGAAAGTTGTAACAGCTTCAGGTCATTGGAAAAGCCACCCTCTGCTGCAAGCAAGAGTATGCAACCTGGCTAAGCACCTTGTGACTCATTGTTTCTTGTACATGCCTGAGTGCCCTATTCCACTGCTAGGAAGAGACTTACTGTGTAAATTGAGAGCTGTTTTGGCATTTGATAATGATGAGACCATGCAAATGTGGACCAGACCGAGGCAAGTACAACTCATCTGCCCTCTACAGGAAGAATGGAGAATCTTCATGGTGGCTCAAATGGAATCTGAAGACTGGAGGAAGTACAATGTACCTGGGATATGGACAGAAGATAACCCTCTGAGGTTGGCTCGAAATATCCCACCTATAATAGTGCAAGTCAAACCAGGAGCAGGACCAGTCGCATATCCCAGTATCCTGTAGCCAGGATAGCAGTGGAAGGAATCAAGAAACATCTAGCAAGATTGCTTCATCATGGAATTCTAAGGAAGCTGCCAAACACACCCTGAATCAGCCACTTCAGCTTAAAACACCACATGTAGTTGTTACCTTGATGGAACGCAAAGGTCATCATTGGTTCACAAATAGCCGAATGTTAAAATTTGAAAGCCAGTTGATTGACAACCCAACGGTCACTCTGTCAGTTTGTTCAACTTTGAATCCTCCCTCTCTTCTTCCAGTGGATGAAACAACTCTTAATCAACATGACTGTCTTGAGACCATGGATGAAGTATATTCCAGCAGACCAGACTTGAAAGATGTGGAATGGAAGAGTCCAGATGTCGTCCTTTTCACAGATGGAAGCAGCTTCGTGGAAGATGAACAGCACAGAGCGGGTTATGCAGTTGTGACCTCTGAAGGAAAGATCTTAGAAGCAGAACCGCTACCTCCGGGGGCTTCAGCCCAAAAAGCTGAACTCATAGCCTTGACCAGAGCTTTGAACCTGTCTGAAGGAAGAACTGTCAATATCTACATTGATTCTAAATATGCCTTTACAACTTTACATGCAAATGGAGCTGTATACAAAGAAAGAGGACTACTGACCTCTGCTGAACAGCAGATTAAACATGCTCAGCAGATCCTAGACCTGTTGGATGCTGTGTGGACTCCAAAGAAAGTTGCTGTTATGCACTGCAAAGGACATCAGTATGGAGAAGACCCTGTGGCTAGAGGGAACAGATTGGCTGATGAGACAGCCAAGGAAGCAGCTTGCCGGAAGATTACAACAGTGTGTACTTTGTCTGCAGAATCAATGCTTCCTGCTACGGCTACCTACACAAAAGAAGAAGAAGCATGGGCCATAGAAGAAGGGGCTACTTGAAATAATGGATTCCTCATGCTACCAAACCAGAAAGTTTTTGTTCCATGTGCTGTTGCCTGGGAACTCATTCATCAGCTACACCATCAAACTCACATTGGAGCCACTGGACTAAGCAGCCTGATAGGAAGACAGATGTATGTTAATGGACTTGATTCTATGACTCAGGCTGTAGCATCCTGATGCCATACCTGTGCCAAGAACAATCCATGAGCAGGTCCTTTGCTGCCACCTCGGTACAAGTTTTGCCAATAGCACTTTTAAGAGTACGCTGCACACCAACTAGGTTTTTAGGACTGACCCCATATGAGCTCATGTTTGGAAGACCATCCTTAGGGCTGAAACACTTGAAAGGAGATGCGTTGGAATTAGGGAGACAAGACCTAGTGAAAGAAGTTCAACTGTTAGGAACAACTTTAAATGCATTAGCAAAATACACTGCAGACTTGAGGCTGCCTTTCCCCGTTACTGCCATACATCCCTTTTCTCCAGGTGACTTGGTGTTATTGAAGGTGGAGCCATTGGGCCCTAAGTGGAAAGATCAATACCCAATCCTGTTGACGACACCAACTGCAGTGAAACTAGACGGTATTCAGGCCTGGATTCATTATACCAGGATCAAGTGAGCGCCTCCAGACTGGTCGGTGTCCCCTGTCAACGGTGATTTACTCCGACTGCGGTTCAAAAAGATCCAGAACCAAAGACAACGTGATCAAGAGTAAACCAAAGACAACGTGATTAAGAGTAAACCAAAGACAATGTGATCAAGAGAATCCTCTCCTTGGGAGAGTTAAACATATGGCAGAAGAAACTTGCGTGACTCTAAATACTACAGTTGCCGTTATTACACATTTAGGACATTACCTCACCTGTAAGATGATTGTAACTTTCTATGACAATAAGGTTTTGTGCATTAATCAAACTGAAAATTCAAATCTCTCCTCACCTTTGCAATGTAATGATGTAAATGGAGCAGGTGTAATTTGGTTATACAATAATTTGGTAGCTGAACAAGCCCTATGGAAGGTATATGAGTCAAGCCTACTCCCCAGCAGGTGAAAGTTGGTGGAGTTAGCTAACCTCATGGTTACCAGATTTCGGATGGTTAAAAGGATTGTTCTTGGGTATTGTCCTGTTGAATATTGTATTTTTTATAATGGTGATGTGTTTTCCCATCATCATGAAGATGTGTTATAAGTTCACCACAAGTGCGGTTCCCACTTCGCGACAACTGGTGGTGATTACAAGAATGCCGGGGTATTGTAAAAATGTTATAACTAGATATTGATCTTGCTTCAGCTTCTGTATGATCAGCTTTCACAAAAAGAAAACGGAGGAGTGAAAGGGTTAACAAAACTTAGAAGTGTTTAAATGCTGAAATGCAAACCTAAAGAGAGGCTTGTCCCTCTCCTCTGGCCTGCAGAAGACCAAAAGCCAAGAGGAGATAATGTATCTAGAAGACACAAAATGCTTTATTGTCAAATACGCCCAGGGAGTACCCAGAGTGGGTTAACACCCAAAATGCTTATCTGTAACAATAATGTGTGTGTTTACGTAGGTTGTAGAGGGTTATCAGTTAGAGACACTGAAGTACCAAAATATGAGGAAAACATGTTTTTGAATGGTTGGTCCGATAAGAGAGGTGTGTGGCCATGACACAGCGAAAAGACATGTATATAAGATGACTGAAAGATCCAAATGTCAGAGACAACCTTCTTTGAATACACTGGTCTTGGCTGTTTCTCCCTGTCTGGCCACTCTTGAATAAAGTCACCTACGGAGACTGCTTGCTTTCTGTCACCAGCCTTGGGGTGCCTAACTAAAGAGGTACCCTTCAGTGCCACCGTGGCTCCATAAAAAATTAAATGATATCCTTATAGTGGTCTTCAGACAATTAATATTTTTAGACTCGGTTTCCCACTGACTTCATTGCATGGTCTTTTGTTCATTTCCTATCTGTTTGTTTAAAAAACCCTCCGAGAAAGGACAACAAAAATGCTGCAAACAATGCCATGAGACATTTGGAAGCAGTTTGAGGGTTCCCCCCCCCCCCAACTTTTCAGAGTGGTAGTGATGGATATGGACTTGTCCATCTGAAAACTCCTGGGGACCAATGCAGCCCACTTCAACCCATGACAGTTGTCCAACCCCCTTTGAACATCTGCCCTAGCATCCTGCCCTGATGATTCCACTGGTCATACATTCCCAGAGAATGAAAAAAATACTTTTTAATGATGACAGTCATTGGTCCCCATACTGGCTGACAATGTTGTATAGTAACTGCTGTTCATTGTAATTTTTTTTTAATTTATCGTGTCAGAAGTGAACTGGGAATACACTTATAATGTATAGAAAAACCACAAAGTTAAAAACTTGGCATTATACTAAATTTCCTTTGACCAGAACTTGGCCTCTTCAAGTGCCTCTGGTGTCGCTGTAAGAAGGTCCAATATTGTGCATGTGGCAGGGCTCAGACTGCATTGTAGTAGGTGGTCTGTGGTTTGCTCTTCTCCATACTTGCATGTTGTGGGCTCCACTTTGTAGCTTCATTTTTTAAGGTCAGCTCTGCATCTTGTGGTGCCAGAGCACAGACTGTTCAGTGCCTTCCAGGTTGTCCAGTCTTCTGTGTGCCCAGGAGGGAGTCTCTCATCCAGTCTCAGCCACTGATGGAAGTTTCAGGTTTTAGCCTGTCACTTTTGGACTCTTGCTTGCTGAGGTGGTCCTGCAAGTATCTCTAGATCTTAGGAAGTTATTTCTTGATTTAAAACTTTGGCTTGCTGGCTGCTGTTTGAACAGAGGATGGGCCAGAGGATGTCAATTCTTTGGTTCTTTCATTACAGACTGCTACTTTCCAACAGATGTCAAGTAGTAAAATACCAGCTAAACAGTATAATTTCTCCAGCAGTGTCATTCATTCACTATGACTTGGTGTATCCCCTGGTGGCACAATGGGTTAATAATAATAATAATAATAATCATCATCATCATCATCAACATCATCATCATCATCATCATCATCATCATCATCATTTTTATTTATACCCCGCCACCATCTCCCCAATGGGGACTCGGAGCGGGTTATATGGGGCAATGCCCGGACAACATATTACAGCAAAATAAAACCAAACAACAAGCAACATCATCAAAAAAAATATGAAAAAAATATGAATACAGTAACAAACTAACATTCCAATAAACACAAACCCTTGTGCTAACAGAACTTCTGACTGACAGGTCATGCCATTCGAATCTGGGGAGAGCGGGTTGAGCTCCTTCTGTCAGCTCCAGCTCTCCATGCAGGGACATGAGAGAAGCTTCCCACAAGGATGGTAAAACATCAAACATCCGGGTGTCTCCTGGGCAACATCCTTGCAGACGGCCAATTCTCTCACAGCTGGAGCAACTTGCAGTTTCTCAAGTTGCTCCTGACATGGAAAAAAAACCCTGATTACTTGGTTTTATTGTATTTGTGTACATGGTCAAAAAAACCAAGATTATGGCAACAAGAATGATTGACAACTGGAAAACAGAGGGAGAAACCGTGGAGGCCGTGACAGACTTTGTATTTCTAGGTGCAAAGATTACTGCAGATGCAGACTGTAGCCAGGAAATCAGAAGACGCTTACTTCTTGGGAGGAGAGCAATGTCCAATCTTGATAAAATAGTAAAGAGTAGAGACATCAGACTGGCAACAAAGATCTGCCTAGTCAAAGCCATGGTATTCCCTGTAGTAACCTACGGATGTGAGAGCTGGACCTTAGGGAAGGCTGAGCGAAGGAAGATCGATGCTTTTGAGCTGTGGTGTTGGAGGAAAGTGCTGAGAGTGCCTTGGACTGCGAGAAGATCCAACCAGTCCATCCTCCAGGAAATAAAGCCCGACTGCTCACTGGAGGGAAAGATACTAGAGACAAAGTTGAAGTACTTTGGCCACATCATGAGGAGACAGGAAAGCCTAGAGAAGACAATTATGCTGGGGAAAGTGGAAGGCAAAAGGAAGAGGGGCCAACCAAGGGCAAGATGGATGGATGGCATCCTTGAAGTGACTGGACTGACCTTGAGGGAGCTGGGGGTGGTAACGGCCGACAGGGAGCTCTGGCGTAGGCTGGTCCATGAGGTCACGAAGAGTCGGAGACGACTGAACGAATGAACAACAACAACAACAACATGGTGAATGATCCACATTTTCATTGCCCAGCTGGTTTGTTGTGGTCAGACCAAGAGGTATGGGGAGAAGTCTATCTGCATACTCAAGGACCTGAAGCTGATGTAATTAACTACCCTCACACTGATTTGAACACGAAGGGAGATACAAGAAGGGAGGAATTACACGGTAATCAGTGACTTGAGAAACTGCAAGTTGCTCCGGCTGTGAGAGAATGTCAGGAGCAACTTGAGAAACTGCGGATAGACCAAGAAAATGTTGCATTTAGTAGATCCATGACTGCTCCCTGATGGCACAGTGGGTTAAACCACTGAAGTGCTAAGCTTGTTGACCGAAAGGTTCGAATCCAAGGAGCGGTGTGAGTTTTCGCTGTCAGCCCCAGCTTCTGCCAACCTAGCAGTTCGAAAACATGCAAATGTGAGTAGATCAATAAGTACCGCTGTGGCGGTAAGGTAACAGCTCTCCATGCAGTTATGCTGGCCACATGTCCTTGGAGATGTCTACGGACAACACCAGCTTTTCGGCTTAGAAACGGAAATAAGCACCACACCCCAGAGTTGGACACAACTGGACTTAATGTCAGAGGAAAACCTTAACCTTTACCTTTAACAAGACAATACACAAATCAATACACAACAAACAATACACAAATCAGATGCTATATTCAAAACTATTAAACAATTCGTAAACTAAAACACTAAAATGTGTTAAAAGAATGCCCCTTAATAATATTCATGACAGCATCAAATAGCATTAACAACAAATAGATCGAGATTTAGCCCAAGGCAAGGTTCCTCACAGAGATGAAACTTCAGGTAAGGCCACCCTGGAAAGGTGTTAACTACCAGGGGTCTGGGTCCCATAATAGCTCAGCTGGAGGCTCCTTCTTTGGAAACTTTTAAACAGAGGCTGGATGGCCATCTGTCAGGGGTGCTTTGAATGTAATTTTCCTGCTTCTTGGCAGGGGGTTGGACTGGATGAGCCATGAGGTCTCTTCCAATTCTATGATTTGAGGCCTGTAGCCAGGATTTTGATTCGGGGGGGGGGGCTGAATTTATTTGGGGGGGGGCTGAGTCTGAGTGAAAGAGGGTCTACGCTAGCAAACCTTTTGTATCGTTACCCCAATACCCCCATGCATATGGGATATATTGAGTATGGTGATCATATCATGATATGAATAAACATAACAGTTTAAATAATGCACCAGTAAGGCCTTTTCGCAAACCACCAAGAGAATTTCAGGGGGGGGGGGCTGAAGCCCCTCAAGCTCCTCCCCCCCCCCCCCCCCCCCCGCTACATGCCTGTATGATTCTATGAAGATTGGTGTTTGTGACTATGTAAATTCTGGTTTTCTGGAAGGAAGTCGCTAAGCATCAATAGATTTATGACCTTGACAGCAACACAGTTTTTTTTTTGTTTTTTTAAAAGTTTTAATAGCACAGCTGGCTGAGGCTCAACAAGTCATTTCTGAAGTCATCTCACTGATGAATGCAGGTTAGCAATGGCACATCCATGGCTTTTTTTTTTTTTTTTTGCTCATAGTTTTTATCTTTTTGCTCAATTTTACATTTCCTTGGTGACAATGATGACACACTCTGTTTCCTCATTTCTACTCGCTGCATAAGGGATTCCAGCTGAGTCCTTCTCAGTTCCCATCTGTGGGGGAACTCTGCAAACAACAAAGAGCCTCCAGCTTCAGGTCTGTGGAGATATCCCTTGTAAAACTTTCCCAAACGTGGACTCAGCAGAGAATATCCGGCTTTTAGAGATTCCGGTAAGTGGATACAAGGTGTTCTTATGGATGCAGCTTCTCTGGTTCCTTCCCCAACCCAGCATTCTCCAGATATCATGGTCTACAACCCCTATTATCCCTAGAAGATTGTAACCCAACGTATCTGGAAAGATTGTCTTATGGTATTGGATGTGGCTGAATTTTACAATCAGAGAGTTTTTGCTGGAAAATTCAAAGAGGCTTGTTTGTTTCTACGATTTGTTGTGTTGCCTGCCAGTGATTTAGTGTGGAGAGATCCACCCTGCAAAGCCAAGTGGTTTATAATATACTAGCCATCCCCTGCCATGTGTTGCTGTGGACCAGTCTGTGTATATGTGTTTTGTGTGTGTATATATTTGTGTATATGTGTATATATGTGTGTTTGTGTATATATGTGCTTTTGAGCATGCATTGTAATGCATTGGGGGGGGGGGGGGGTTAAAGTGTTAGAGACTGGGAATTTATGGTGACAGGCCCAGAAGGCAAGGGAGGAAATGAGATTCCGATGAGGTTTTCCAACAAGGCTTTATTTCAAGTTGATCAACATGAGATGAATAGCCTCTTGACCATCCTGGTCAAAGAACAAAGACCATTCACCCCTTTGTGGCGTACTTAACAATGGTTTTATATCAAACTTGTAAAAACAACACGTAAGCAACTTCTGATTGGTTGTTCTGTTTCTATCATTATAGCATATTCATGTTTTTGTTGAATGTTTGACCCTGAGCTGTAATTTTACCTATCTGTAAGCTTGCTTATCCAAGGCAGAAAGAATTTCGTGGGAGTAGATCTGCTTGTGTCTGAGCACAGGCAATTATTTTTTTCCTATCAGCAGCAGCTGTTGGCAAGCAAAGCTCTCTCAATAGACAGGGATTCTGGGTCTCAATAGACAGGGATTCTGGGACTTGTAATAACTGGAAATTTATTTTTCTTAATCATGTCCCTATATTCCCTCCTCTTCTTGTTGCTAAGCGAAGCCTTTGAAGCAAGCGTTGCAATCAGTAGTATAAACAATATCATTGTCCTTTGTCATAGCCATCTCTGACACTGTCTCTATCTTTGTTTTATTTTTTCATGTGAGCCTGGCAGTGTCGACATTCGCATGTATAGGGTTTTATGCAGGGATATCATATTTTTAGCAGTTATTGAATCTATAAGGCTTTGAGTTATCAAGCCTTTTTCCATCAAAGTAAAACAGCACAAGAATATCAATAGCATTATGACAATTATAATTTGAGACATGACCAAGCCTTTAACCATTGTAAGTCTGGAAACCATGATGTGTATATCTTGGAAACATCTTTTCATTTTGCAACAAAATACATAGACCCCCTTCTCTGTTTAGGTGGTCTATTGTCAATCTGTGTTGCATCTGGGTGTCTTTTATCATATAGTTTGTCAATTTCTCTAGTTGTGCTGAAATGTGCCAGTTAGTGTTATTTTAATCTATGGAAACAAGATTGCACCAATTCTTTGTGATCCAGTGAAGTATGCATTGTCAGTGTCATTGTTATGTGTCACTTTGTGTCCCTTGAACTCAGGCCCATCCAAATTGTTTTGTCCTATGTCTCAAGCAGCTGTTGTATCAAAGACTCTCAATCTGGACATGTGCCATTTTAGACTGGGGCAGTATCTTTCCTTCTTGCCCAACTTCTGTAAATCCAGTAGAATCCTGGCCCAATCTTGCCAGTGTCTTTATATGCATGTTGTAATGCAATGCGGAATCATCTGCACATGTCAAATTCTGTTTAGTGGTATAGGTCTGTGTCCTGTATATCTAACAGGAGTACAGTGATGTCACATCTATGGTATTGTCCCAATTGGACATGGGGCACGGTCATAGTGAGATGTCTTTTCTGTCAGTGAGGTTTGGGCTGAGCTAAGTGGTGCACAAGGGCGTACAAAGGTGTAAGGGGGTGAAGACCTCCCCCTTTAAATTGCATTAACTGGGATCATCTGTCTGATCAGTTGTCTGTTGTATGGTTATGGTGTTTAGAAGTGAGCTGTTTGTTCGTATCATACCCAACAGACCTGCGCATGCAATCCTTTTGCAATGCAATTTACCAATTGGTGGAGGGTATCCTTCTCCCATTTTGTTGTAATGGGGTGTGGCATCAGGCTGTGAATGACATCACCTCTGTTTTTTTCTAAAACACAGTTGTAAACACTTGACTGAAACAGTCTTGACTGAAACAAATGAAAGCTTATCAAGCTAGCAATCAGAACTAAATGGTAACAATAACCACTTTAACGATTTAGCAATAGAAATCATTCAACTTGAGAAAGGATATCAAGTCCAGGTCTTGCTGTCTGGCCCAAATGTGGCCATGCACATATGTGAAATCCAGTTTTCATTATCAGGACCAAACGTGGCCGCACACATATGTATCCAACCTTTATGTCTTTTTAGTCTCTTGCATAAAGGCAATCTGAGTCAAACTGGGGATGTGTTCCCCTTTTTGATTGAAGAAATTAGTCTATTAAATTCCAGGTAAAATGAAGAAAGTCTCTAAGTCCAAAAAGTCTCTGTATCCAGCAAAGTATCTAGTCTCTAAAGTCAGTCTCTGTGTAAAGAAAGTCTATAAAATAAAGTCACCATATCTCACGTCTTTAGCTTGTCCTATCCAGCAGGTGGTGCTTTGGATAGGCTCCTGTATTTTGGACTCCCATTAGGCTTCCCAGCTGGCTATGATGCCTTTTGGATATCCAATTTAGGATCCGGGTCTCATACCAGGAGCTCAAGAGCTGAAAAAGATAAATAGAAAGATAGTGAGAGAAAAGGGGGAGGGGGATACTGATTACCCATCTGTCGGTTTCCGTCGATAGCTTTCACTCCATTCATTGGCGGGCCTCCACAATCTCTCACTTCGATGTCCTCTCGACCATTCTCCATCCTTTTAAACAATTCTTCACGGTTTTCTTCCCATGATTTATCTCACATTCCTCTCCATGATTTATCTCACGTTTCTCTGTCCATCTACTGCAAGCAATCCTTTATACTGGTAGCTCATTTCATCTTCAACTTGCTTTTCCAACTTCAACCTGCTTTTTTTCAACTAAATAAACAGTTTAACCTTTTTGCTGGCAATGTCTCTCAAATCTGGCAAAAAAAACCAAAAACCTTCTTGGCCCTTTGTAAGGCATTGTCTTTTAAATCTGGCAATTCCAGGGCAAACTGCCCTGTCTTTCTGGTTCAATGTCCCAGTTCAGAATTAATTCTTTCAGTAACTTTGTAGAGGGATTGGGTCAAAATAACAAAATCTGTAGAGGTATTTTGTCCTATGTTTGAAGAAAGCTGTGAAATATAGCCACCTCGGTCTAAAAACTATAATGGAGGCTGGATGGCCATCTGTCAGGGGTGATTTGAATGTAATATTCCTGTTTCTTGGCAGAATGGGGTTGGACTGGATGGCCCATGAGGTCTCCTCCAACTCTTTGATGTTATGATTCTATGATTCATGTCCAGGGTTATTGTATCCACATAAAGTAAATTCTGTTGTAAAAATCAATTGCTGGCTTCCTTTTGAATTAAATACCAAACCAAACAAACAAAAAACAATGTAAAGAACTCTGTTTATCAATCAGTGTCGCAATCTACCTACAGGTAAGCTGCGGCTTGGCTTTTAAAAAGGCAGTTTTGTTTTGTTTTGTTTTTTTGTTTAACTTAAAACATATTTTATCTGTTGACATCTTGAGGGAGTTTCTATGTACTCCTAACATAAAACCACAGCGGTCACCTTACTGTCATATGAAGAAGAAAAAACCCATCTTGTTATCTTGTGTCTCCAACCAAAAACTTTGTGTTTTAAAACAATTTTAGACATGAATCCTGTGCCTCTTCTTTGTCTCAAGAGAAGTTGCAGGGAAATCCCTATTTTCTGTAAATTATTAGCTCTCACACAGTTCCTAGTGTGGCATCTTTAAATAGCTAAAAGAAAAAGTTTAAACTTTCAACATCTGAGGATGCCTGTCATTGGTGCAGGCAAATTGTCAGGAGAGAATGCTTCAGGAACATGGCCATTCAGCCTGAAAAACTTATAACAACCCAAACTTTAAACTTGGTCCACACACAGATGTAACTTTCCCCTTTCGGCACAAGCCTCAAAATGTCCCAACCTGCAAGGAGTTAATGTCCATCAGCAGTTCATAAAGGAAGGGAGGGCAAAATGAAGCATTTTCCCCTTTGAACCAGAAAGCTACAAGGAGCTCTGGTAAGCATTCATAAATTTGAACACAAAAAATCCAAAACGGTATTAGATACTTTTAAAATGTACCATTCATAACCATTTTTTTTCTCTTCTGCCAGAGAATGGCAGGAGAACACCATGTTCTTTTCCAGTTATCTCTCTTCTGGCTCTGTAAAGCAGGAGCCCTCCACATAGCATCCATTTTAAAACAGCTCTTAAAAAAAACATTTTAAAACTCCGGCACATGATTTCACTCTCATGACATACAGTTGCTTTAAACATAAGAATTATTTCCATTTTCTTGAGCAAAAATAAAGTTAGAACTCCAGTTTTAAAAATGCACTCTTAAAACACAGTCAATCCATTTCATTTGATCCAATCCTGGCTGGTACCAATGTAAGTTCTTATCTCTGTAACATACTGTACATTCAGGGCATTGTAAAACATCAGTTTCTAACAGTTATTAAACAGCCTGCTTTTAAACATTTTTAACACAGACAATGAGTTTCTATCAGTCTTCAAATTTTCATTTTGATGTGCCCTAGCCTCTTTCAGTGTTTGAAAAACTCTTTTGGCCAGTCACAACCCTTGACACAAAAACCCTTGACATCAGGTTTTTGCTTCTTTTTTTTTTTCACACAGTTATTTATACAGCCCATGCGGGCAATTTTTCATGTTTTCAAAAGATACGTATTCATAATGCAAGACTCATTTTTTTTCCATAGACACAGAACAAATCAGGATTTTAACCATTTCAGAGAATGTCATATCGCATAATATTCATTCTCCAAATTCACACACACAGATACAATGCTTGTTAGTTGTTAGGCTTCTTGTACGTTCACACACAGAGGGAGAAACCTCATTCACACACACACACACGCATACACACACACAAACTTCCCAAGGTCAGCTCCTTTTTTTTTCCTTCGCACACAGAACAGAGAACATCAAACTTTTAAAGATCACCCGTTTTGTCATTACCCACACATTTTTACATTTTAAAAACACAGTTTTTCAAATGGCAGCATTTTGAACATACATCAATTCCCATTGAATCAGCATTTTTGTTTCTTTCTTGTTTGAATCCTTCAAACACAATTAACATTCCATATATACCTTTCAGTTCAACATGTCTACGTTTCTCTTGTAAAATATCCATTACATCATTTGAATGCACAAATTTCAAACTCAGTCATTTAGACATACATATATCAAGTGATCTGCCAACTTACACAAAGCTCTCTCTTTTTAGCACATAATTCCATCAAACGCATTCCTATCCTTTCCTGAGTACTGGAACAACAGATTTCCATTTGAAATAACAAGAATCCAACTCCTTTTTCTCACTTTCCTTTTCACAAAACAGCGCTTCAGACATGCACAAATCTCAATCCAGTGTTGCAACACACAGACACACACAATTTATTTCTACAGTTCCCTGACACGGCAAACTGTTTAAACTTCCAAGGGGTCAGTTCCTCCCCCCTCTCTGTTTTGTTTCTCTTCTTTTTTTTTTTTTCAAGGGGGCACTGCTGACTGTTCTTGGGGCACCCTCACAATCAGCTATCTGGGGGATTTCTGTTCCTTCCCCCCCCTTGCCTCCCTCCAGCTAGCTTTTTTCCCCAGGAACAAGGCCTTACAACCCACACACGACGGTGCTCCTCTGGAATGCCTGGTTCCTCCTTCCTCCGACCTGTCGGCAGTCTTCTTTCAAGCGTTGTTGAACCTCTTTCTCGGCAGAGACGGACGGGACACACCTGGGGGCTGCGACAAGCAGAGCCACTGGTCAGTCAGGTGGGGCCCCTTTTCTCAGCGCACTCCAGTAGCCACTGCCACCAGATGGGTGCCGTCCCTCCGGGCCTCCAAAAGCCACCTCTTGTCCTCCAGCCAATGGGCACTCACCACCCAGATCTCGGTGGAACCTCCAAAATGTTAAAGACTGGGAATTTATGGTGACAGGCCCAGAAGGCAAGGGAGGAAATGAGATTCCGATGAGGTTTTCCAACAAGGCTTTATTTCAAGTTGATCAACATGAGATGAATAGCCTCTTGACCATCCTGGTCAAAGAACAAAGACCATTCACCCCTTTGTGGCGTACTTAACAATGGTTTTATATCAAACTTGTAAAAACAACACGTAAGCAACTTCTGATTGGTTGTTCTGTTTCTATCATTATAGCATATTCATGTTTTTGTTGAATGTTTGACCCTGAGCTGTAATTTTACCTATCTGTAAGCTTGCTTATCCAAGGCAGAAAGAATTTCGTGGGAGTAGATCTGCTTGTGTCTGAGCACAGGCAATTATTTTTTTCCTATCAGCAGCAGCTGTTGGCAAGCAAAGCTCTCTCAATAGACAGGGATTCTGGGTCTCAATAGACAGGGATTCTGGGACTTGTAATAACTGGAAATTTATTTTTCTTAATCATGTCCCTATAAAAGTCTCTTTTGCTATGTTTTTCAGTGTTTTTATGAGAGATGATCACTCGTTGGCCTGATTGGTGTCAATTCATCCAGTAGTTTTTGAGTTATGTAAATCCCACAAAGGAACATTACATTAGGTTCTTGTGGGTTTTTTCGGGCTATAAAGCCATGTTCTAGAGGCATTTCTCCTGACGTTTCGCCTGCATCTATGGCAAGCTTCCTCAGAGGTTGTGAGTTCAGAACATTACATTTTTATTTATATAGATACTAGCCATCCAGGCCCGTAGCCAGGATTTTGATTCGGGGGTGGGGGGGGGGGCTGTGTCTGAGTGAAAGAGGGTCTACCCTAGCAAACCTTTTGTATCATTACCCCAATACCCCTATGCATATGATATATATTGAGCATGGTGATCAGATCATGATATGAATAAACATAACAGTTTAAATAATGGACCAGTAAGGCCTTTTTGCAGACCACCATGAGAATTTCAGGAGGGGCTGAAGCCCCCAAAGCCCCCCCCCCCCCCGGCTACATGCCAAGCCATCCCCTGTCACGTGTTGTTGTGGCCCATTCTGGTGATCTGGAAAATAAAGAAAATAAGAAAGTGTTGGTTTCTAATATATGTAATTTTTTTATGCTTGTTGCGTAAACAGTATTTTGTGTTGTTATTTTGTCAGTGTTGATGTGGAGATTGTCTGATTTGCCTACTCTGGAACATGCAACATATCATTGTTCTCCTTTAGCGGTCCCTTTCAAATCTATGATACTGTGTGTGTGTGTGAATCATATCTATCTATCTATATCTATGGCTGGATGGCTCTTTGTCAGGAGGGCTTTGATAATGTTTTCTTGCCCTGGTGAAAGGAGTTGGACTGGATGCCTTAAGTATTTTCTATTGGTCATAGGGGTTCTGTGTACGAAGTTTGCCCCAATTCTGTCATTGGTGGAGTTCAGAATGCCCTTTGATTGTAGGTGAACTATAAATCCCAGTAACTACAACTCCCAAACGTCAAGGTCTATTTTCCCCAAGCTCCATGTGTGTTCCTAGTTGGGCATATGGGATATTCATGCCAAGTTGGTCCAGATCCATCATTGTTTGAGTCCACACTGCTCTCTCGATGTAGGTGAACTACAACTCCTAAACTCAAGGTCAATGCCCATCAATGCCCATGCTGGTCATGGGAGTCCTATGTGCCACGTTTCGTTCAATTCCTTCATTGATGGAGTTCAGAATGCTCTTTGATTGTAAGTGAACTATAAATCATTGCAACTACAACTCCCAAATGAGAAAATCTATTTTTTAAAGTTATGGTCACTCCTTGGGTTTGTAGTTGTCTTGTGGCCAAATTTAGCGTCAATTCGTCTAGTGGTTTTTGAGGTATGTTAATCCCACAAATGAACATTACAATTTTATTTATATAGACTTGCTTGGGGACCCGGTGCTGCCCGGGTTATTAGAGAAAGGAATTGTATATCAAGGTTGGTCTTTATCAGTTATTTATATGGCTCGCAGTGGTCTCAGGAAGTTCGTGAAGATACTGTGAGTCCCATCATCTGTGGTCCATTGTCCTCCAAACTGCGGCAGGATGGAGAGAGGGTCATGGGGGCTCTGTGTGCTAAGTTTGGTCTTGATCAGTCATTGGATGAGGGTCACAGCAGTCTCAGAAAGTGAGTTAAGGTACTGCAAGTCCCATCATCCATAGTCTCCCTCAAACATCACCAGAATGTTGAGTTGGCCATGGGGGCTCTCTGTGCCAAGTGTGGTCTTTATTGGTATTTGGATGAATGTCACTGTGGTTTCAGGAAGTGAGTCAAGGTACTGCAAGTCCCATCATCCATTGTCCATCCTCCTGCAAACAGCACCAGGATGTAGAGTGGGTCATGGGGGCTCTGTGTGCCAAGTTTGGTCTTGATTGGTCATTAGATGAGGGTTGCAGCAGTCTTGGGAAGTGAGTGGAGGTACTTGAAATCCCATCACCCATAGTCTGTTCTCCCCCAAACCTCACCAGGATGTTGAGTTGGCCATGGGGGTTCTGTGTGCCAAGTTTGGTCTTCATCAGTCATTCAATGAGGGTCTCAGTAGTTTTACTAAGTGAGTGAAGGAATTGGAAGTCCCATCGTCCATGGTGCATCATCCTCCAAACCACGCCAGGATGTAGAGTGCATCATGAAGACCCGGTGTGCTAAGTTTGGTCCTTATCGGAAATTGGATGATGGTTGCAGTGGTCTCAGGAATTGAGCAAATATACTGCAAGTCCCATAATCCATGCTCGATCCACAGTCAAACCACACCATGGCGTAAAGTGGGTCATGAGAGGTGTATGGGCCAAGTTTGGTGTTGTTCAGTCATTGTTGAGGGTCGCAGCAGTCTCGGAAAGCGAGTAGAGGTACTTCAAGTCCCATCATCCATGGTATGCCCTACTCCAAACCGCAGTAGGATGTAGAGTGGGTCATGGGGGCTCTGTGTGCCAAGTTTGGTTTTGTTCGGACATTAGATGAGGGTTGCAGCAGTCTTGGGAAGAGAGTGGAGGTACTTGAAGTCCTATCATTCATGGTGCATCCTCCTCCAAACTGCAGTAGGATATCGAGTGGGTCATGGAGACTCAGTGTGCCAAGTTTGGTCTTTATCAGTAATTGGATGAGGGTTGCAGTGGTCTCAAGAATTGAGCAAAGGTACTGCAAGTCCCATAATCCATGGTCCATCCCCGGCCAAACCACACCAGGACGTAAAGTGGGTCATGAGAGGTCTATGTGCCAAGATTGTCCTGATTAGTCATTGGATGAGGTTAACAGCGGTCTCAGAATGTGAGTGATGGTACTTCAAGTCCCATCACCCATGGTTCATCCTCCTCCAAACTGCAGTAGGATGTCGAGTGGGTCATGGAGACTCAGTGTGCCAAGTTTGGTCTTTATCGGTAATTGGCTGAGGGTTGCAGTGGTCTCATGAATTGAGCAAAGGTACTGCAAGTCCCATAATCCATGGTCCATCCCCCGCCAAGCCACACCAGGACGTAAAGTGGGTCATGAGAGGTCTATGTGCCAAGTTTGGTCCTGATCAGTCATTAGATGAGGTTAACAGCGGTCTCAGAATGTGAGTGATGGTACTGCAAGTCCCATCATCTATGGTTCATCCTCCTCCAAACTGCAGTAGGATGTCAAGTGGGTCTTGCAGGCTCTGTGTGCCAAGTCTGGTCTATATTGGTAATTGTCTGATTCAGCCCCTGGCATTTTCCTTTCCTCTCTTTGTTATCTCGGAATCTTGGAATTGAGGCTGGCCAATCAGAGACCATATGCAAATAGCACCACTGCGGCAGCCAATCCGAATGTTGGAACTTTCAGGCTGGACAATCAGAATGCTGGCACATACACCGCCACACTGCCACACCGCCACACCGCCGCACTGCCGGACCGCCACACTTTTTTCCTCCACATACAAACTTTCACCTTTATTATATAATAGCTTGGGGACCCAGCGCTGCCCGGGTTATTAGAGAAAGGAATTGTATATCAAGGTTGGTGTTTATCAGTTATTTATATGGCTCGCAGTGGTCTCAGGACGTTCATGATGGTACTGTGAGTCCCATCATCTGTGGTCCATCATCCTCCAAACTGCGGCAGGATGGAGAGAGGGTCATGGGGGCTCTGTGTGCTAAGTTTGGTCTTGATCAGTCATTGGATGAGGGTCACAGCAGTCTCAGAAAGTGAGTTAAGGTACTGCAAGTCCCATCATCCATAGTCTTCCTCAAACATCACCAGAATGTTGAATTGGCCATGGGGGCTCTCTGTGCCAAGTGTGGTCTTTATTGGTATTTGGATGAAGGTCACTGTGGTTTCAGGAAGTGAGTGAAGGTACTGCAAGTCCCATCATCCATTGTCCATCCTCCTGCAAACAGCACCAGGATGTAGAGTGGGTCATGTGGGCTCTGTGTGCCAAGTTTGGTCTTGAGTGGTCATTAGATGAGGGTTGCAGCAGTCTTGGGAAGTGAGTGGAGGTACTTGAAATCCCATCATCCATAGTCTGTCCTCCTCAAAAGTACACCAGGATGTAGAGTGGGTCATGGGGACCCTGTGTGCCAAGTTTGGTCTTGATCAGTCATTGGCAAGGGTCTCAGTGGTCTCAGGAAGTGAGTGAAGTGACTGCAAGTCCTATCATCCATTGTCAAATTCTTCCAAACCGCACCAGGATGTAGAGTGGATTATGTGGACTCTCTGTGTAAATTGTGGTCCTGATCCATCATTGTTGGCAGTTATAATGGTTTTAGGAAGGGAGTGCAGGTATTGCAAGTCCCATCGTCCATGGTGCATCCTTCTCCAAGCCACACCAGGATGTAGAGTGGGTCATGGAGGCTCAGTGTGCCAAGTTTGGTCTTTATCGGTAATTGGCTGAGGGTTGCAGTGGTCTCATGAATTGAGCAAAGGTACTGCAAGTCCCATAATCCATGGTCCATCCCCCGCCAAACCACACCAGGATGTAAAGTGGGTCATGAGAGGTCTATGTGCCAAGTTTGGTCCTGATCAGTCATTGGATGAGGTTAACAGTGGTCTCAGAATGTGAGTGATGGTACTGCAAGTCCCATCATCCATGGTTCATCCTCCTCCAAACTGCAGTAGGATGTCGAGTGGGTCTTGCAGGCTCTGTATGCCAAGTCTGGTCTGTATTGGTAATTGTCTGACCCAGCCCCCTCTGGCCTTTTCATTTCCTCTCTTTGTCATCTCGGAATCTTGGAATTGAGGCTGGCCAATCAGAGACCATATGCAAATTTCCTTCTCATGTCCCCGTTTCTGCCATGAACTCTTTTCTCCACCAGGGGCTCCTATTGAAGCTGGCCAATCAGAGACCATATGCAAATAGCACCACTGCGGCAGCCAATCAGAATGTTGGAACTTTCAGGCTGGCCAATCAAAATGCTGGCACATACTCCTCCCTTCGCACCACCACACTTTTGTCCACCACATACAAACTTTCACCTTTATTATATACTAGCTTGGGGACCCAGCGCTGCACGGGTTATTAGAGAAAGTAGGTAATGGTGGTTCTGTATGCCAAGTTTGGTCTTTATTGGTCATTGGATGACGGTTGCATTGTTTTCAGGAAGTGAGTGAAGGTACTTGACTCCCCTCATCCATGGTCCACCCTCCTCCAAACAGCAGCAGGGTATATAGTGGGTCATGGGGGCACTGTGTGCCAAGTTTGGTCTTTATCAGTCATTGGGATTAGGATGGCAGTGGTTTCAGTAAGTGAGTGAAGGTACTGCAAGTCCCATCATCCATAGTCTGTTCTTCCCCCAAACCTCACCAGAATGTTGAGTTGGCCAAGGGGTCACTCTGTGCCAAGTTTGGTCTTTCTTGGTATTTGGATAAGTGTTGCTGTGGTTTCAGGAAGTGAGTGAAGGTACTGCAAGTCCCATCATCCATCTCCTGTCCTCCTCCAAACAGCATCGAGATGTAGAGTGAGTCATGGGGGCTCTGTGTGCCAAGTTTGGTCTTGATCAGTCATTGGTTGAGGGTCACAGTTGTGTCAGAAAGTGAGTTAATGTACTTAAAGTCCCATCATCCATAGTCTGTTCTCCCCCAAACCTCACCAGAATGTTGAGTTGGCCATGGGGGCTCTCTGTGTCAAGTTTGGTCTTTGGATGAGGGTTGCTGTGGTTTCAGGAAGTGAGTGAAGGTACTGCAAGTGCCGTCATCCATCCTCCATCCTCCTCCAAACAGGACCAGGATGTAGAGTGGCTCATGGGGGCTCTGTGTGCTAAATTTGCTCTTGATTGGTCATTAGATGAGAGTTACAGTACTCTTGGGAAGTGAGTGGAGGTACTTGAAGTCCCATCATCCATGGTCTGTCCTCCTCAAAAGTGCACCAGGAGGTAGAGTGTGTCATGGGGGCTCTGTGTGCCAAGTTTGGTCTTGATCAGTCATTGGCGAGGGTCTCAGTAGTCTCAGGAAGTGAGTGAAGTGACTGCAAGTCCCATCATCCATTTCCAAATTCTTCCAAACCACACCAGGAAATAGAGTGGGTCATGCGGGCTCTCTGTGTGAATTGTGGTCTCGATCCATCATTGTTGGCAGTTGTAATGGTCTCAGGAAGGGAGTGCAGGTATTGCAAGTCCCATCGTGCATGTGCATCCTCCTCCAAACCGCAGCAGGATTTTGATTGCGTCATGGAGACTCAGTGTGCCAAGTTTGGTCTTTATTAGTAATTGGATGAGGGTTGCAGAGGTCTCAAAAATTGAGCAAAGGTACTGCAAGTCCCATAATCCATGGTCCATCCCCGGTCAAACCACACCAGGGCATAAAGTGGGTCATGAGAGGTCTACATTGGAAGAAGGGGGAAGGTGGCTGCCTCTTTTGGGGCCTAGCTGAGAGAAGGCAACCTAGAAGGCCTGCAAGATTTGGCAAAAGGGTCAAAGGCGGCTGAGGTGAGGGGGCTTTGGGGGCCAGAAATGTTCAGAAGCAGAAAAAGGCATCATTAAAAATATAATTATTGTTTTTCTCTGCTTTCATTGGAATAATGTAGTGCCTTACCTTGTAGAAGGACAATGCTTTTTCAGATCACCCAGTCGGAAGCTGCCTTCTTTGACACAATGTAGAAGAGGGAAGATGGCTGCCTCTTTTGGGGCCTAGCTGGGAGAAGGCAACCTAGCAGGCCTGCAAGGACTTAGCAGAAGGCCAATCAGAAACCATATGCAAATTTCCCTCTCTTCTATCCCTGCTTCTGTCATTAACTCTCTTTGCCACCAGGGGGCCCTGTTGAGGTTGACCAATCAGAAACCATATGTAAATTTCCTTTCTGTTCTCAGCCACTTGAGAGTCTTGGAACTTTCAGGCTGGCCAATCAGAGACCATATGCAAATAGTACCAGAGTGGCAGCCAATCAGAAAGCTGCCACATATTCCTCCCTCCATTCTCCCTAAGTCTGCCCTCCGTCGCATACAAACTTTGACTTTTATTATATACTAGCTTGGGGACCTGGCGTTGCCCGGGTTATTAGAGAAAGTGGGTAATGGTGGTTCTGTATGCCAAATTTGGTCTTTATTGGTCTTTGGATAATGGCAGCATTATTTTCAGGAAGTGAGTAAAGGTACTTGAAGTCCCATCATCCATGGCCCATCCTCCTCCAAACAGCAGCAGGATATAGAGTGGGTCATGGGGGCTCTGTGTACCAAGTTTGGTCTTTATCAGTCATTAGATGAGGGTGGCAGTGGTGTCAGTAACTGAGTGAAGGTACTGCAAGTCCCATCATCCAAATGGGACTTGCATCCCCTTTCAAACTGCAGCAGGATGTAGAGTGGATTATGGGGGCTCTGTGTGCCAAGTTTGGTCTTGATCGGTGATTAGAAGAGGGTTGCAGCAATCTTCGGAAGGGAGTGGAGGTACTTGAAGTCCCATCATCCACTGTCTGTCCTCCTCCAAACTGCACCAGGATGTAGAGTGGGTCATTGGAGCTCCATGTGGCAAGTTTAGTCATGATTAGTCATTGGCGAGGGTCTCAGTGGTCTCAGGAAGTTAGCAAAGGTACTGCAAGTCCCATCATCCATCTCCAAATTTTTCCAAACAACACCAGGATGTAAAGTGGGTCATGAGAGGTCTATGTGTCAAGTTTGGTCTTGATCCGTCACTGGATGAGGTTTGCAGAGGTCTCAGAATGTGAGTGAAGGTACTGGAAGTTCCATCATCCATGGTCCACCCTTCTCCAAAACTGCAGCAGGATGTAGAGTGGGTAATGGGGGCTCTGTGTGCCAACTTTGGTCTTGATTGGTCATTAGATGAGTTTTGCAGCAGTCTTGGGGAGTGGAAGTACTTGAAGTCCCATCATCCATGGTCTGTCCTCCTCCAAACTGCACCAGGATGTTGAGTGGGTCATTGAAGCTCCATGTGCCAAGTTTAGTCTTGATTAGTCATTGGAGAGGGTCTCAGTGGTCTCAGGAAGTGAGTGAAGTGACTGCAAGTCCCATCATCCATTGTCAAATTCTTCCAAACCGCACCAGGATGTAGAGTGGGTCATGCTGGGTCTCTGTGTAAATTGTGGTCCTGATCCAGCATTGTTGGCAATTGTAAGGGTGTTAGGAAGGGAGTGCAGGTATTGCAAGTCCCATCGTCCATGGTGCATCCTCCTTCAAACTGCACCTGGATGTAGAGTGCGTCATGGAGAGTCAGTGTGCCAAGTTTGGTATTTATTGGTATTTGGATGAGGGTTGCAGTGGTCTCAAGAACTAAGCAATGGTACTGCAAGTCCCATAATCCACGGTCCATCCCCGGCCAAACCACACCAGGATGTAAAGTGGGTCATGAGAGGTCTATGTGCAAAGTTTGGTCCTGATCAGTCATTGGATGAGGTTAACAGTGATCTCAGAATGTGAGTTATGGTACTGCAAGTCCCATCATCCATTGTTCATGCTCCTCCAAACTGCAGTAGGATGTCGAGTGGGTGATGGGGGCTCTGTGTGCCAAGTGTGGCCTGTTTTGGTAGTGTTCTGACGCAGCCCCCTCTGGCTTTTTCCTTTCCTCTCTTTGTCATCTCGGAATCTTGGATTTGAGGCTGGCCAATCAGAGACCATATGCAAATTTCCTTCTCATGTCCCCGTTTCTGCCATGAACCCTCTTCTCCACCAGGGGGGTCCTGTTGAGGTTGGCCAATCAGAGACCATATGCAAATAGCACCACAGTGGCAGCCAATCAGAAAGCTGCCAAACACGTCCGCTCTACATCCTACCTACCTCTGCCCTACGTCGCATACAAACTTTGACTTTTATTATATATATATATAGATATATAGATATAGATATATATAGATATATAGATATAGATTGTGACTTAATCATATAATATGTATTTATCTTATTTATACCCCACCCAGTCTATATGTATGTGTATGTGTGTGTATATATATATTTGTGTATATATGTGTGTTTATGTATATATGTGGTTTTGAGCATGCGTGGTAATGTATTCTTTTGGTTTTGGGCTTTTTAAGTCATTTCTGCTGTGTTTTTCAGTGTTTTTTTATGAGTGATGATCACTCATTGGCCTGATAGGTGTATTGTGTCTGAATTTGGTGTCAATTCATCTAGTGGTTTTTAAGTTATGTTAATCCCACAAACAAACATTACATTTTTATTTATATAGATCTTGAAAAGAAGGAAGTACTGTGCCAAATCTATGTTTTGGGGTGGGTTTGGGCCAAAATTCTCTCCTCTCTTTGATTGTCCCCCTTTTCCATGCCACCTAAAGATTTTGTTCATGTGTTCAGTTACATTTCTATGCCATTTTTTTCTCCAAAAAGTTCAAGGTAACATAACATGCACTTTTGCCGTTTCCTCCCTTTCTTCTCACTACAACAACCCTTTGAAGCAGGTTAGTCTCAAGGTAGTCCCACGGATTTCATGGCTCGGTGCAGATTAGAATTTGGACCATCCTGTATCTACTACAACCTGTAAGCACTAAACTACTGGCTCTCCTTCAGCCTGGTCTGAAGTGATAAAGTGTGTAGTGAGTGGAAGGAGCTGTTCCTTCCTTTGTGCTTCTTTCACTGCTCACTTGTTCACTCACTAGATCAGTGTTTCTCAACCTTCCTAATTTTTATTTTTCATATCAGGAGTGATTTGAGAAACTGCAAGTCACTTTTGGTGTGAGAGAATTGGCTGTCTGCCTTATGGGCTGAGAATGGCGGTTAATAAGTGCATCAAATAAATAAATGTTGCCCAGTGGCTGCCCGGTTGTTTGATGTTTTACCATCCTTGTGGGAGCTGGAGCTGATAGAGGGAGCTCCTCCACGCGTTCTTCAGATTTGAACCTTTGACTTGTCGGTCTTCAGTCCTACCAGCACAAGGGTTTAATCCACTGCGCCACCGGAGGCTTCAACCTTCCTAATGCCGCGACCCCTTAATACAGTTCTTCATGTTGTGGTGATCCCCAACCATAAAAATATTTTCGTTGCAATTTCATAACTGTAATTTTGCTACTGCTATGAATAATAATGTAAATATCTGATATGGAGGATGTATTTTCATTTACTGGACCAGATTTGGCACAAATACTTCCTTTTTTTTGTTGTTTTTTTAAATTTTTAATTAAATTTTATTTCGAAAAGATAATACACCAACCATATATGTTGCAAAAAAGTACACATACACAAACAAACACACATACACAAACAATCCTCCATACAGTTAGCCCTCCACCCACCCCAGTGCTACCCACCACCTTGACTTCCGTCACTAATCCACACAGGATTTATGCACAACTTATTTAACCCTCTATACTTGTAATTCAATAAATTCCTCTTGTTTTTATTTCTTTAGCTCTCCCGTCAAGTATGCTAAGGCCAGCTTCCAGTTTCTTTCAAATATTTCATTATTTTCATATTTCAAATTGCTTGAAATCTTAGCCATCTGTGCATAATCACACAATTTATCCTTCCAATCTTTGATGCTTAATGTTTTCTCCCCTTTCCAATTTTTGGCAATTGTAATGCGTGCAGCCACAAAGCTGTACAAGCAGATTTCTCTCTCTGGCTGTTCTAAGCTGTCTCTGAATATCCCTAATAGGCACATCCCTGGGTTCTTTTTTACTTTGTTGTAAATCATTTTATTTGTTTCCTTTATTATTCTTTTCCAATAGATCTGCACCAGTTCGCACGACCACCATACGTGAAAGAAAGTCCCTTTCTTTCTTTTGCATCTCCAACAGGATCCTGTTTGTGAATTGTCCATTTTGGCTAGGAGGGCTGGAGTTATGTAGCATCTGTAGAACATTTTGTATACATTATCTCTAATTGAAGCTGCCACTGTTAATTTAAAGCCATTGTTCCACAGGTTTTCCCAGATGTCAAAATCTATGCTTCTCCCTAAATCTTTTGCCCATGAGATCATGGGGTTTTTAACACGATTATCTTCCAAATTATAGTGTAGAATATATTTGTATAATCTGGCTATTAATCCTTTTTCCCCTTTATCTAATATAGTTTCCAGATCTGATTTATACTTGATCCATCCAAATTTGCATACTGGTGGGGGATGGTGGTTTAATTTTGTCATTTGGGAGTTGCAGAGGCGGCCCTAGGTAATTTTCAACGATAAGCAAAAGTATTTTGGCGCCGCCCCGCCCCTCCCCCCCCCCCCAACCAATCACTGATATATATTTTCTGTTCATCGGTAGGAGTTCTGTGTGCCATATTTGGTTCAATTCCATCACTGGTGGAGTTCAGAATGTTCTTTGATTGTAGGTGAACAATACATCCCAGTAACTACAACTCGCGTATGTCAAGGTCTATTTTCCCCCAAGAGCGCCTCAAGAGTGCCCCTGGGCAAAATCAACTATACTGCAAATGCTTACTTTGTGTAATGGATTGAGCATTCAATGGCCTTGCTAACACCTCCCTAGGCAGGAAGCAACCAGTCTTTGAAGCTGCAAGGCCATTCAATGCTAATCAAGGTGGCCAATTGCAACATTTACACCTGCCTCAAGCAGACAACAGTTCTTTCTCCCACCCTGGAAATTCCACAGATATATAAATCTCACTTGTCTAATTTCTAACAGACCTCACAACCTCTGACAATGCCTGCCATTGATATGAGCAAAACGTCAGGAGATAATGCTTCTTAAACTTGGCCTTACACCCCAGAAAACTCACAGCAACCCACTGCTTACAGATTGGCTGTTGAATTATCTGCTCTAGAATCTTTCTTGGTATTGATGTAAGGAGACCAGGCAGAAATTGGTTGGGTTCTCTATTCCTCGTTTGCCTTTTTCCAGTCTGGTGGAACTTCTCCTGTTCTCCAGGAATTCTCAAGGCTGATTGCCATTGGTTCTGAAATTACTTGTCAGGACTTCTGCTATGCTCTGCAGAAAGAGGTGGTCAGAACCAGGATATTATATTGGCAACTTCTTCATAACACCAAACCATTAATGCTCTGATGAAGCATTAATGGATGAGGTGGGAACATACCACTGCTTCTTGATAAAAGCAGAAAGTCAGAGGTGTTTCTAGACAAAGTATCCTACCTGTCTACAGATCGCAGGTGCATCTGCTCCATTTCCTCCATTACCGCCCTAGGTAATTTTCAATGGTAAGCAAACAGTATTTTGGCGCCCCCCCCCCCAAAAAAACCCCCAATCACTGATATATATTTTCTGTTTGTTGTGGGAGTTTGATTGTATGCTCTTTGATTGTAGGTGAACTATACATCTCAGTGACTACAACTCACATATGTCAAGGACTATTTTTCCCCAAGAGCGCTTCAAGAGCGCCCCTGGGCAAAATCAACTATACTGCAAATGCTTACTTTGTGTAATGGGTTGAGCTGCCCCTGCCCCCAATAGTGGCAACATAGCCTCTCTTTATTCAACCCTCTTGGGTTCTGGCTTCATTTTAGTGCACTGTGTGGGTTTGTTACCGTAGATCTGGTTGACTTTGGCAGAACCTGAGCCCATCAAAATGCCAGGCTGTCTCCTTGAGTGTTTCTAAGATTTCCTAGAAAAGGAAAAAGAAGGAAAAGAGAATAAATGTCTAGGTTTGCTATAGTGAAAATAGAAGCTACCTGCAAATAATTTTCTACCCAATTGTTCTTTCAGAAGTGAAGTGATATGATTAAATACCTTTAAACACATTGGCCAGCCTATGTTTACGTTCTGACGGTTCCAAAGTAACCACTCTGTTTTCTTAAGGGCTCTCTTGACATTTCTGAGTAAGGGGCTGGCACGCCGCATGGAAACAGAACTTGTCTCCTCTTGCCTTTTTTGACCTGGGAAAAGGGAAATGAGAATACATGAAGCATTGTGGCTCGCTTCCTGTTTAATATTAAGCATTCAAAATAACCTTTTCCCACTATCTGGAAATAAACAGAGAAGTGTCACTTGTTTGGGAATGGGTGTTGTTGATTTTTCAGCTAATGGCAAACAGACTGCTGGATGATTCTCAGCAAAGAGAACATGACGTCCATGTGGCAATTATCCAGATGTTGAATGTGTAAACTAGCTCCCATATATACTCAAGTATAAGCCATCATTAGGTTAAATGTTTTTGAATATTTATATAAAACTGTAAGATAGGACTGTCCAACTCTGATTAAACAATTATTCTAACCTTCTTGAATGTAAATATGCTTGCGTATCCTTCCAATAATAATAGAGGAAAATAATAAATGTAATAATAATAATAATAATAAAGTAAAATAATGGAAATGCAATAATAACAGTAATAATAGAGTATAATAATAATAATAATAATAATAATAATAATAATAATAATAAAGTAAAATAATGAGTAATCTTGACTCAATTATAAGCCAAGGGGGAGTTTTTTAGCCTAAAAAAGGGCTGAAAAACTTGGCTTATACTCGAGTATATACAATATTTTGTGCTATGTCTAACCACATCTAAACTGTTAGTTGAATGTTACCTCAATGCAGACAATACTACAGCATTTTCTAGTGCACCTTGAAGGCAGTAGAGAGTTTTGGAGATGCTGGGCAAGGTCAGATGGCAATGCCTTCCTCTGCACCCAGGCACTGTGCAACTTCTGCTTATCCTTTCCTAAAGCTGCCCTGTCATTTTACCTTAGAACTGATTCTGTAAGCCAGTGTTTCTCAACCTTCCTAATACTGTGACTCCTTAATACAGTTCCTCTTGTTGTGGTAACCCCAAACCATAAAATTATTTCCGTTGCTACTTCATAACTGTAATTTTGCAACTGTTATAAATCGTAATATAAATATTTGATATGCAGGATGTATTTTCATTCAATGGACCAAATTTGGCACAAATACCCAATATGTCCAAATCTGAATACTGGTGGGGTTGGAAGGGGGATTGATTTTGTCATTTGGGATTTGTAGTTGCTGGGATTTATAGTTCTCCTACAATCAAAAGCCTATGGGCCAATGACATCGTAACCTGCAAAATGTTTGAATGCAAAAGCTATATAGAATATATCCTTGTAGCAACCCTAAGTTCTGACTAAAATGGTGTGTGGTAACCTGCACTATGCTTTGAACAAAGACCTTCTATTTCTGAGCTAGGCTATTTTCTGAGGTATCTTGCAGCTGACATTATTGCAATGTCAGCTGACATTATTGCAGCTGACATTATTGCATTATTGGTATCTTGCAGCTGACATTATTGGCAAAGGCAGAATTTGTCGTGGAGATAGAATTCGGTATCTCGGGATTGTGGTATCTCGGGAAAGCACCGGGATTGTGGCGCAGCTGGCTGAGTGTCAGCTGCATTAAGATCACTCTGACCAAAAGGTCATGAGTTCGAAGCCAGCCCGGGCTGGAGTGGGTGTCCAGCCATTGTGTAGCCCGTTGTCGACCTTTGCAACCCGAAAGACAGTTGCATCTGTCAAGTAGGAAAATAAGGCACCACCTTGTGTGGGAGGCTAAATTTAACTAATTTATGAGGCCATAAAGAAAAAAGACTCCGGGGAATGTGGAATGCGGAAGAACTTCATCGGTGTCGCTGATGGATGATGAAAAGCAGCAGCTCCCCTGGCGGCCAGAAAAAAGTTAAATAGCCTTGGTGTATTTGTGTGTTAAACGTTGTTTGTCAAAACTGGCATTGAATGTTTGCCATATATGTGTTGACTGTAATCCACTCTGAGTCCCCTGCGGGGTGAGAATGGCTGAATATAAGAACTGTAAATAAATAAATAAATAAATAAATCTCCATTTCAATTACTGCTTATGAGGAGATATTGGAAAAATAGATATTTATTGATTGATTTATACATAAAATTATATGTACCTTACAAACACTGAAATGCATAGAAAAATCTCTCTGTGTGTGTAAGAAACCCAAGCTGACAAGCAGGCTACATCTCAGGCACAGCCAAGAGGAAGGGGGGCATGCATTCCAGAAGAGAGATAAGCCTGTTGGAGAAGCCCGTGCTAGGACTAAGGAGCACCTCTGACAGGTCAGAGTGGGCCCCTTGATCGACGACTGCAAAATGCCTGCTCTTCAGCTACACAGAGACATGTTTTTGCATGATTGGAAGGGGAACCTGATATTCTTATGATGCTAAGGTGACGTAGGAATGATGATATTGTATGAAGATGTATGTACTAGTATGTTCTTTGTCTGCTTGATTCTGAAACCTATAAAAGGGCAGTCCGCACCTTGATCGGACGCTCTGGTTTTGCCTTTTGGGACACGAGTCCCACCAGAGTCGCCAGCTGGAAATAAAGCCGTATTTTCTATCTCCAGAAAGGATGTCTCTTGGTAAATATCTCTCCTTTCCTCAAAACCTATTTCCCTGCCATTACATTTTTGGCGAGCCAGCCAGGAGAGATGCAGGCAGGAGATTTGAGAGAAGTCAAGGGAGGGAGAAGCCAAGAGAGAGATTTTGAGATCGGGAACGCCTTCAGGAGTCAGCCAAGCCAGCGTCCAACCAACAACTGAACCCTACCAGCTGGGGTGTCTCTGTTTGATGCCAGGGCTCACTTGAAGCTTGGAGCAGGGTGGCTGCTCCTGACGGGGTACTTTCCTTTCACCAGAGGAGGCAGAAAACGATGGACAGGCAAGTATGAATGTGAAAAAAAGAACTTTTAGAAGAGTGCAGACGTCAGGACAGGTCATAGCTGTGTTTGCTAGTGACCAACCCAGGAGTAATTAACCTGGAAAAAAGGCAGTCCCGAGTAGACTTTTTGGGATTTTTGGGTGTGCCAGAAAGGGAAACCGACTGCCTAGAGAGAGAGAGAAAAAAAGGAAAAGGTTGGGAAAAGCCTAGGTACATTGTTGTATGATTGATTGTCTGTATGAGTGAATCAATGTTGTATGTTGTATGAAAGAGTTCAGATGCTGTGTGGCTAGGTCCCACATACCTTTTCCCTCTTTTGTGTATTAGTTGTCTGTTTATCTAAAACATATGCTGGTCATTCAGAAGCAAGCTTAAAGCCCTGCTAGGGTACATGTTAGCAGATTTTGAGAAAAGTTTTGAAAAACTAGATTTTGGGAAGGAATAAATGAGATCAAATCTCTTATCCTGTCCCACTCTTTTGACTAAGAAATGCCTCACCTCCCTACTCTACTGAGATGATGGGAGATCCACAGAAATTCCTGCAAATCCAGCCCTCCAGCCAGCAGCAGCAGCAAGAAGCCAGTATAGCCCTCCAACACCACGGTGTGCCTACATAGAAGATACCCAAATCTTTCCCCAACAGATGATGAGATAAGATGACTCAGATTCTATGTTGCCTGAGTCCACAGCCACTCATTCCCAATAGATGTAGCTGAGTGGTTGTGAATAGAGATTAAAAGGAGAAGATAAGCCGTGACAAATGAAGGCTCAAGCCATTTGCTTATCAGCGGCATTAAGGCAATGGAAAAGAGGGTGAAGCAGAGGGTGAAGTATGAGCCAGAAAAGAGGACAGCTTCTTGAGTCGAATCAAGGTCCGAACTGTAACAGAGTCAAGGACATTGAATGAGAAACTTCCCAGAGGATGAGAGGAAGAGAAAAAGGTTGCAAATAGGAAGACCCAGAGAGCTGCCCTTCTATCAAGAGTCACAGGAGTAGCAAGGGGAAGAGAAAAAAAATCATTGATTGGCCAAATGCCCCCAATGAAGAGGGCAAGAGGACTGTAGTCAGTCAAGAGTTCTAACCTTAGGATCCCAAAGAAGAAGAAAAAAACATTTTTAGTAGACATAAGAGCAGAAAAAATCGGTGGCACCATAACCCAGAAAGCCATAAAGCTCATGGGAGCCACTGGAGATCAATGCCTACATCCTTTCCTAAGAAAGAAAGAAAGAAAGAAAGAGGAAGAAAAAGTCAGCTAGCCACAAAAGAAGTTACCATCAGTTTTCTATATATGCCTAACTGCCCAGTTCAGTTGCTGGGAAGAGACTTGCTATGTAAACTAACAGCAAGATTATTCTTTCAGAAAATGAATTTGCTAAGATGGCTTTAGAGAAAATAACAAGGCTTTTGCACCTCACCTGCCACATGGTGGAGGCTGTTAGTAGTTAAAAAGGCTCAGAGAAAAATGAATAGGAGAAAGTTTGAAACTCCTGAGGTATGGGCAGAAAACAGCCCCCCGGAATGGCTAAAATGCATACTTCCAAAAATAGAACAGCTGATTCCAGGAGCCTGTCAGTCAGTCTGAAGAAACACTCCAATTCCTAGACCCAGCCGTGCAAAAAACTGAAGTCAAATACTTAGGATTCCAGACAAAAGAGGGTCAAAGAACTAAAAGCAAGCCATCTGCCAAATCTTAACCCCTAATACAAGGAAGCAAGTCAAATACAAGTCATAGGTGCAGCAAAGTTCTGTGAAATTTGGATCTCTATGAAGTAATTAGCAAAGGCTTGTGTCAAGTTACAAAGGGGGGGGGGGCGAAAGAGAGCCCTTGCAGTGGACACAAGAGTAAAATGCTGCCTTTCTGCAAATAAAAGTCTGCGCTGAGGACAGCACCCTGAAGTAACAAAATCCTTCACTTGTTATGTTGCTGGGAAGGAAGATGTAGCGACAGGCATTTAACTCAAACCATAGACTGTTAGAACTCAAAGGAACCAATTGTTGAGCACCTCAAGAATGCAAAAACATCAGGCATTGTTATGTGCAAATCCTTAAAGGTTCAGCAATGCGCTGCTTTTAAACTTGCTACCCTCCTGCAAAAGGAGCATCATAGCTGTATTGAAAAATGGACATAATATATACCAGTTGTCCTGACTTAGCTGATGTTCCATTACAAGAAGTTCAGCTTACTATATACACTGATACAAAGCATGTACTTTCAGTACTACATGTCCATGGTGAACTTTACAAAAAGAAAAAGGACTTTTAACTGCAGCATGCCAACCAGTCAAACATTCAGAAAAAGATATTGCATTTCTTAGAAGCTGTATGGGTCCCAAAAGCATTTGGTTATAGTGCACAAAAGAGACTTCAACCAGGGCAGGATCCTTTAGCCAGAAATAAACCAGAAGGCAGATGCAGCTTCCAAGAAGCAGATGCCATGTCCCTCCAGGTGGCTATCCTACTTCGTTTGCCCAATCCCTGTGTGCAGCCCACCTATAATTAAGAAGAACAGCAATGGGCCCAGGACAATGGTGCAATATACTTAGCTAACTCTATTGGTTGGTGTAAAGAAATCTACCTTTAAGACGACAAGGCCGAGGCCTGAATGACAGTGGCTGTCATCTTGGAACACAGGCAAAAGCAGGAGGAGGAGTCAAGCCGACTCCCGATTGGTGGGAGCAATTAGGGGAGGAGTCGGTTGAGAGAGGGAAATAAGCTGTCAGCTCTTGACAGAGGGGGAGAAGTGTCTTGACATCAGACACAGAAGGATGAGATTTTAAGATAGGAAGCTACAGTAGGAATCTGACAGGGAAAGAAAGTTTTTAAAGTGAGCCTTAAGATTAGGGAATAAGCAGCAGACAAGGGCTAAGGTTACTGTATTGAGAGGATCAGTAACAGAAAGACTTGTCTGATTATACTGAGGAAAAGTATAAGAGAGCTTATTAGCCCTGTGGGGAAGACAGACAGGAGTCTGTTCTCCAAGTGTTACTGTTTCTAAAGATAGAGCAGTGTGTTTAAGGAATCTCACAGTTGATGAAAGCTTTACTGTCAGTGGAACTACTTGTTTAAGTAACTAAGTCTCTACAACTGAATTACGCTTCTGTACCGCTCATTATATGAGTCGATGTTTGTTTAAAGTTTAATAAACCTTTCATAGTTCACTTTTAACTGGTGTATGCCTCAGTCTATCCATCTCCTCAGAACTAAGTCTGTCAAACCCTTTAAAGTCCAGTCATCCAGTGAAGAAGCAATAGAAGAACCAAGAGCCCAAACACACCTTACCTATAACACATTCACACCTTTGGTTCCTCAGGCCAATAAAAGCTGAGGTGGTGGCAGTCATACCTACCAAGCAACATCGGTCATTGACATATTTAACATAGGGTCAGCCTCAAATTACGTTACAGCGGTGACCAGTCGCGGGATACGCGACTTAAAGGCTAAATCCAGTAGGGTGGTGTGATTTTGTGAGGTAAAAGTTTTAGCCAAAGCATTTCTGAAGAAATTTTACCTCAGAAACTGCCTAAGTACACCATTATACAGCACTATGGCGCCTCCAAAACAAAAGAAAGCTCCAGTTGTTCACACACAAGGAGAGGAACAGGAGGAGGCTGTAAGGGAGACTGAGACTGAAGAAAGAGGAGAAAGCCGGGAAATAGTGGCTACCTCTTTACAAATTGAAAAGTTAAGGCTTGAGATGGAGTTGAGAAAGATGGAATTTCGAGCCAGAGAGAATGAGAGACAACGTGAGGCTGAGAGAGAAAGGGAAAAGTTACAGTTAGGGTCTGAGAGGGAAAAAGATGCAGCTTGAGGCTGAGAGAGAAAGAGAAAGAATGGAATTTGAGGCTAGAGAAAGAGAGAATGAAAGACAGCTAGAAGCTGAGAGGATGAAACATGAGGAAAGGATGATGGAGTTAAAAGTGAGAGATAGACAACCCACATCCAACCCTAGTACAATCCCTGCTGAACCCGTAGCTTCCTATGTAAAACACTTTCCCAAATATACAAAGGGGGATTGTGTAGAGAGTTTCCTCGCTAGTTTTGAGCGAGCGTGTGCAGATTTTGGGGTGCCTGAGGAAAAAAGAATGGCACACTTAAGACCATTGATCTGTGGCGAACTGAGTGAAGTTTATGCTAACTTGCCACCTCAAGAATGGTCTAACTACTCTGTCTTTAAAGAGAGAGTGAAGGTTCGGTTTGGTCTAACCCCAGAACAAAGCCAAAAGACCTTCAGAGAGATTAAGAGGAAGCCTGGGGAGACATTTTCCCAAGTAGGGGCTAGGATTGAAAAAGCTCTAATACGATGGCTAGAGGGTAGTAAGGTGACCACCTTTGAGGCTTTGAGAGACCTGATCTGTCTGGAACAGTTCTATAAACTGGTCCCAGCACAGTTACAATGGTTCATTAAGGATAAGAAGATCCAGACAGTGGCCGAGTGTGCTTCAGTTTTGGACGGGATGGAGGGAGACTTTGAAATGGTCCCCCCAATGTTCAAAAAGCAGAAGGAGTGGGTTCCGAAGGGCAGAACTGACAAGGAGGGTCAGGGAGCCAAGCAAGGGGATGCCATCTCTAAGTCTGTGCCACGTAGGATCGTATGTTTCCTGTGTAACCAGGAGGGACATGTTAAAGCCTCATGCCCAAAGCTATCTAAGGAGAGAGCTGGAAGCCTGCCAAAATTTGTTAAAGTAGTCAAAAAGACTCAACCACAAGATGAAGAACCTACTCCTGAGGGAGAGCCCATCAAAATAATGAGGGTTTGGAGTATGGACCGTGGTGTGAGCAAGGAATACTTGGAAGAGGTCCAAGTTAATGACCAAAAGCTAATGGGACTGAGGGACACAGGCGCTGACGTGTCTTTGGTGCGCCCTCATGTAGTTGAAAAGGAACAGATAGTGCCAGGAAAGAAGTGGACACTAAAAGGAATAAATGGTCCCAGCTTTGAGGTAGATGTGGCAGAAATCCCAGTCAAATACAAAGATTTCTGTGGGAGATGGAGAGTAGGGATCCTGTCAGACTTGGAGGTCCCTGTGTTAATAACATACGCTGAAGATCAATGCTGTGACTAGAAGCCAGGCAGAAAGAGCGGGAATTTCTGAGGAAGGAAAATTCACCTCAGAAATAGCTTCAAGCTCAGAATGTAACAACGCAGAAGAGTTCCTTGTAATATTGCCATCTGAGTTCCTGAGGAAACAGCAACAGGCTGAAGATTTAAAGGGCCTGTGGGAATCAGTACAAACTGAAGGGACTGAACCCACTGAAACAGAACCAGTTATCTTTAGAAATATAGATAACAAGTTGTTCAGGATGGTGAGACATCAAAAGGGCCCAAAAGGTTGAGAGAGGGAAATAAGCTGTCAGCTCTTGACAGAGGGGGAGAAGTGTCTTGACATCAGACACAGAAGGATGAGATTTTAAGATAGGAAGCTACAGTAGGAATCTGACAGGGAAAGGAAGTTTTTAAAGTGAGCCTTAAGATTAGGGAATAAGCAGCAGACAAGGGCTAAGGTTACTGTATTGAGAGGATCAGTAACAGAAAGACTTGTCTGATTATACTGAGGAAAAGTATAAGAGAGCTTATTAGCCCTGTGGGGAAGACAGACAGGAGTCTGTTCTCCAAGTGTTACTGTTTCTAAAGATAGAGCAGTGTGTTTAAGGAATCTCACAGTTGATGAAAGCTTTACTGTCAGTGGAACTATTTGTTTAAGTAACTAAGTCTCTACTACTGAATTATGCTTCTGTACCGCTCATTATATGAGTTGATGTTTGTTTAAAGTTTAATAAACCTTTCATAGTTCACTTTTAACTGGTGTATGCCTCAGTCTATCCATCTCCTCAGAACTAAGTCTGTCAAACCCTTTAAAGTCCAGTCATTTAGTGAAGAAGCAATAGAAGAACCAAGAGCCCAAACACACCTTACCTATAACACATTCACACCTTTGGTTCCTCAGGCCAATAAAAGCTGAGGTGGTGGCAGTCATACCTACCAAGCAACATCGGTCATTGACATATTTAACATAGGGTCAGCCTCAAATTACGTTACAGTTGGTGAGCTTTTCCAGATGAAGAATAATTGTCCCCAGAACCATGGCATGAGAGGTAGTAAAAGGAACTCCTGAGTCATTTCAGGAAAATGGCACTAGCTAAGCTCTTCGAAAGACAGTTAAACATAGATTGTCTTCACATTCCTTGACAATGGCAGCTTCAGCTAGGTGTCATACCTGTGCCAAAAACACTCAGTGTCAGGGGCAACGCCAGCCCCCAGGTATCCAGCATTGTGTAAATGCATTCCCACCAGAACCATTAAACTGTCTTCTTTTGCAATGTTGTATGAGAGGTCCCGCTTTCATTCCCAAGGTCAAAAGGAGAATAGCATGAAGGGCCCAGGCAAAGAGACAGGAAATGGTTGCTTTGGGAAAATGCTGTAAGAGTTAAGGCAAATGCTTACTGAGTTCAGGACACACACACACCTGACCCCTAATGTTTGTTTAAGCCAGGGGATGAAGTGTGGGTTAAAGAGTGGTAATGAGAAACTTTGCAATTCAAATGAAAAGGTCTCTATGTGGTGATTTTTACATCACCTAGTGCAGTTAAGGTAGCAGGAATTAAACCTTGCTCCCTTGGAGTAGAATTAAGCAAACTGCTCCCAGTTAGCAAGCTATTCTAGATCCAAAACACCCACTAAAGCTTAAAAATTAACCAGAGATTGTGGCTGTACTAACCAATGGGAAAAGGTGACAGAAAGAAGATTCAGACTAGACATTACTGCAAGACAACCTGGAAGCTCTTGCCCTGCGTACTGTCAGATCTGCACCTGCTGTAGGATGAGAAGATTGGGCTAGACACTGCAGCTTATTCCATACCTGGAAGCGATTAAGCTCAACGCACTGTCAGACCCACAACTGGAGAGGAAAGAAGACGGAGCTAGGCCTTACCGTAACCCAGGGAAGGTTACTTTACGTACGGCCAGATTCCAGAAGAATGAGAACTTTGTGGGTGATATATGTGTTTATTTATGTGTCAATTTTGTGAATTGGTAACTGGTTCAATAAGCATGCAAAATGTATGTTTGATCAATAATGGGAGAAATGCTAACTTGGGATATATGAGCATTATGAGTCAATTGTAAAATTTTCTTTTCTGTCTGCTTTGATTAATTAGGAAGTTATAGTTTGGTTATAAGAGCAAAAAGTCAGACCAATGAGTCTTAAATCCTCCTAGTCTTTTCAATGGTTGCAACATAGATTAATACAGGTTCTGAAAACACCCCCTGGTAAATGCTTTTGAATAAAGGAAGGAAATTATTCTCAAAATAGAAGTTAAGTAGGGGCATATTGACTTTTGTTTGTTTATCTATTTACTGACAATACGTCAATAAGCCCCTAAAGGGGGGAATTGATGAGGAGATATTGGAAAAATAGATATTGATTGATTGATTTATACATAAAATTATATGTACCTTACAAACACTGAAATGCATAGAAAAATCTCTCTCTGTGTGTAAGAAACCCAAGCTGACAAGCAGGCTACATCTCAGGCACAGCCAAGAGGAAGGGGGGCATGCATTCCAAAAGAGAGATAAGCCTGTTGGAGAAGCCCGTGTTAGGACTAAGGAGCACCTCTGACAGGTCAGAGTGGGCCCCTTGATCGATGACTGCAAAATGCCTGCTCTTCAGCTAGACACAGAGACATGTTTTTGCATGTTTGGAAGGGGAACCTGATATTCTTATGATGCTAAGGTGACGTAGGAATGATGATATTGTATGAAGATGTATGTACTAGTATGTTCTTTGTCTGCTTGATTCTGAAACCTATAAAAGGGTAGTCCGCACCTTGATCGGACGCTCTGGTTTTGCCTTTTGGGACACGAGTCCCACCAGAGTCGCCAGCTGGAAATAAAGCCGTATATTCTATCTCCAGAAAGGATGTCTCTTGGTAAATATCTCTCCTTTCCTCAAAACCTATTTCCCTGCCATTACACTGCAGTGGTTCCCAACCTGTGGTCCTAGGACCACCAGTGGTCCGCAAGAATGAAAATATGGTCCATGGCTTCACCATTACTACACTATTGCCTCAAAACCATGCAGCAACGAGAGCAACTGGTCTCACGAAACACTCTTATAGTGTTGAGGCAACAGGGATATGGCGAGGGTAGAGGTTGATTGCCCACGAAAGTTTACTACTACCCAGAGGGAGCCCTAGGTAATTTTCAATAGTACGCAAACAGTATTTTGGTGCCCCCCCCCCCCACCAATCACAGATATATATTTTCTGTTCGTCGTGGGAGTTCTGTGCGCCATATTTGGTTCAATTCCATCATTGGTGGAGTTCAGAATGCTCTTTGATTGTAGGTGAACTATACATCCCAGTAACTACAACTTGCATATGTCAAGGTGTATTTTCACCCAAGAGCGCCCCTGGGCAAAATCAACTATGCCTCAAATGCTTAATTTGTGTAATGGGTTGAGGCGCCCCTGCTTCTACCACACCAGCTCTAGGAGCCTCCAGTGGTGCAACAGGTTAAACACTTGTGCCGGCAGGACTGCTGACTGACAGGTGAGCAATTCAAATCCAGGGAGAGAGGGTTGAGCTCCCTTTATCAGCTCCAGCTCCCCATGCGGGGACATGAGAGAAGCCTCTCACAAGGATGGTAAAACATCAAACATCTTGGCATCCCCTGTGCAACATTCTTGCAGACAGCCAATTCTCTCACACCAGAAGTGACTTGTAGTTTCTCAAGTCACTCCTGACACACACACACAAATCAGCTCTAGATTATTAAATATGGTGTTCTGTGGGCAAGCAGATGGCGACTACTGGATGGCATATGTTCAGTATCAGAAACTAGAGCTGATGTGGTCTATCCAATGCAGTTTTCTGAATTAGCACCCCAAATAACCAAACCAAATCTAAAGTTCACCAAAAACTGATCCGTAACACTTTTGGTACTAATGTTGGAGAGTGGTCCCTGGTCAAAAAAAGGTTGGGAACCACTGGATTACTACAATGTGCTCTACATGGGGTTGCCCTTGCAGAGTTTATGAAAACACCATGTGGCAGACAAGCTCCTTTTCAGTTACATTTTCCAGATCATGTAATGATGGTCTTATATGGTACATCACATCAACTGCACTTGTTCAACTGCCCAATTCAAACAGCTGGTGCTTATCTCACTGAGCTTGAGAACCTGCCAGGCATCCTACTCACTAAACTCATTTGGGAAAGGTTCTCCTAAGTAAGCGTGTATAGGGATTGCAGCTCAAAAAAACGGTTTTTAGAAAAAGAGTTGTATTTCATAAAATGCAAGCAGTCTTTTTGGTCACTTAAAAAGAGGAAACTTGAACAAATCCAGTTGTGTTACTCCACTTAACCTTTCTCTGCAGATTTCTTACTTCCTCAAATTAAAAACAGTTAAGGTCTTTCTCTGGTTTAGGAAGTACCAGTGAAATTGCAGAGGATGAAACCTTGAAAAAAGCAAATGGCATGTTTTGTCCAGCAAGATGGCCCAAGGGGAGCACTGAGTGGAAAGCAGGAGGAGCAGAAATGGACATGGTGCCTGTTCCGTCTCCCAGGAGACTGGTTTGTATTGCTTTTTTTTGGTTGCTTGAAGTGGCTGCCCCTTGCCTTTCTCTTAGAAGCTGCTGCAGCCTTGCAGGCCTGGAGTTTGCAGCCAAAGGCTGGAAAAAGCCAGTCTGCAGACTCTTTGCAGTGATTGGCCTAGGGAGCAGCTCTTTGGGCCCGCTCCTGCTCCCAGGGAAGGACTTCCATTTTGGAGTCCTCCCTGGCTGTTTAGTTCTGAAGAAGGAATCTGGTGTGCTGGAGGCCAAAAAAGGTAGCTCCGACAAACCACCGCAAAAACAATTGAGGTAGTATAGTAAGACAAGCTTAATTGAGATATGTTTAATTGAGTTATAGAATTGAGATAAGTTTAATTGAGAATAAAGAATTGGGAATTAGAGAAGACAATTGAGATAGAAGCTAAATTGAGTCATAGATAGAATAGATTTCGGTTTTATAGAGTTTATAGGGAGAGAGACTGCATTGCTTTTCTCCAAGGCTAGTCTGGAGCCTAGATAGATAGGGAAAGATTGGTTCTTTCTAAAGATAAAGGCTCTGGATTAGGGTGAAGGATTCTTGGACCCTTAGCCACTTGGAAAAGGCCTACTCAGTAACTGGTGGAGAAGAGAAAGAAGGAATATCTATTTGGTTTTATCTATTAACTGTTTGATTGCAACTTTGAAAGAACTGTACCAAGTCTGCAAAACTTTGAAATAAATATCCTTTTTGATGTTCAGAACTTGCAATAGACTCAGTTGCTGATTATGTCAATCATCTCAAAAAAAGCCCCAGCAGTTTGCCCAGACATAGGGACCAGCACATCATAGTTTTGTTTTTTAAAAGCGTCTGGGTGGAACGGCACAGCGCCATTGTTAATTAGTCATTTCCCCAGGGAAACTCACCACAGTCTTTCTCTGCAAATATTAAAATGAAAGCCATAATTTTCTTGTTTTGAAAAAAAAAAACCTCTAGCTCACCTTTTATCTTCCATGTCCTGTTGAAATTGTTGCTACTAAGAGGTTGCAACGTACTTTATCTAAGTTGTTGTAAGGATCAATGTTGTTTGTGCTATAACTTTAAGTTGCTGTAAGGTTCAAGGTTGTTTGTGCTACAGCTGTTTCAGTTAATTAAAGAGTTAATTGAGAGTGTTATGTTCATGTGTATAAAGATAGCTACTGTGTGTTTAGTTCTTTGTCATTGTGCGTTTATGCTATCGTGCATCTATGCCTCTGTGCCGTTCTGATTTGTGTAAGCCGGGGACTATGCTGCAGATGTCCTGCGAAGACACAGCCATGAGAAGAGGACAAGGATTCCTGCTTATCTCAGCTGAGTAGTGATATCTCTCAGAAGATATTGTTTCATGTTACTTTTGTGGAAACAGTAATCCTGTTACTTTGTTTTTGTATGCTGCCAATACTACAATATTTTTCTTTTCTACTTTAAGCCGAAGTCTCGTGTGTTTTTCTTTTATGAGCCAATTCATCACACACACAGTTAACTGGGCTAGAGTCAATCTGCATGCTACTCATGCTAACGCATAACAGAAATGATGTGAATAGAATGTATTTCAAAGAAAACATGTAGCAGAAAAGCATGGACCAGATATTAGAGCAGTGGTTCCCAGTGGATTTGACGAGGAACCACTTGACCAAGGCCACTTAGACCAGGGACCACTCTCATATTAGTACCAAAAGGGTTACAAATCAGTTTTTGGTCAACTTTAGATTTGATTTGGTTATTTGGGATGCTGATTCAGAAAATTGCATTGGATAGCTCACATCAGCTCTAGCTTCTGATACTGAAGGGGACGTGGTTTTAAAAAGGGATTTTTCAGAGATCTTCCCAATGCCCATTTGTCATGATTTACTGCCATACTGGCCTATTTCTGCAGTAGGCCTATGTTCACAGAAAATGCTGATTATTTGAGAAATCAGTGCTCCAAAGAAGAAGTTACTATTAAAGGATAACAGTATATCCGGACAAAACAGCTAGCTGTTGGCTAGATAAAACTCCCCAAGCTTCCGGGTCGCTCTGAAGCCATGTTTGCAACAGACTAACAGATAAGATACAGTCATGGTCAGAGACTATATCGAGGATAGTTTCGACGGTGTGGTGAATGAATTAGAACCAGACATCCTGAGGAGTGAGGTTGAATGGGCCTTAAGAAGCATTGCTAACAACAAGGCAGCAGGAGACGACGGGATCCCAGCTGAACTGTTTAAAATCTTAAAAGATGATGCTGTCAAGGTGATGCATGCCATATGCCAGCAAATATGGAAAACACAAGAATGGCCATCAGACTGGAAAAAATCAACTTATATCCCCATACCAAAAAAGGGAAATGCGAAAGACTGCTCAAACTTCCGTACAGTGGCCCTGATTTCTCATGCCAGTAAGGTAATGCTCAAGATCCTGCAAGGAAGACTCCAGCAATACATGGAGCGAGAGTTGCCAGATGTTCAAGCTGGGTTTAGAAAAGGCAGAGGAACGAGAGACCAGATATCTGCTGGATAATGGAGAAAGGCAGGGAGTTTCAGAAAAACATCTATTTCTGCTTCATTGACTACTCTAAAGCCTTTGACTGTGTGGATCATAATAAATTGTGGCAAGTTCTTGGTGGGATGGGCATACCAAGCCACCTTGTCGCTCTCCTGAGGGATCTGTACAAGGACCAAGTAGCAACAGTCAGAACTGACCAAGGAAAAACAGACTGGTTCAAGATTGGGAAAGGCGTACGGCAAGGCTGCATACTCTCACCCAACCTTTTTAACTTGTATGCAGAACACATCATGCGATGTGCGGGGCTTGATGAATGCAAAGCTGGGGTGAAAATTGCTGGAAGAAACATTAACAACCTCAGATATGCAGATGACACCACTCTGATGGCCGAAAGCGAGGAGGAGCTGAGGAGCCTTCTAAACAAGGTGAAAGAAGAAAGCGCAAAAGCTGGGTTGCAGCTAAACTTAAAAAAAACCAGGATTATGGTAACAAGAATGATTGACAACTGGGAAATAGAGGGAGAAAACGTGGAGGCCGTGACAGACTTTGTATTTCTAGGCGCAAAGATTACTGCAGATGCAGACTGTAGCCAGGAAATCAGAAGATGCTTACTTCTTGGGAGGAGAGCAATGTCCAGTCTTGATAAAATAGTAAAGAGTAGAGACATCGGACTGGCAACAAAGATCCGCCTAGTCAAAGCCATGGTATTCCCTGTAGTAACCTACGGATGTGAGAGCTGGACCTTAGGGAAGGCTGAGCGAAGGAAGATAGATGCTTTTGAGCTGTGGTGCTGGAGGAAAGTTCTGAGAGTGCCTTGGACTGCGAGAAGATCCAACAGTCCATCCTCCAGGAAATAAAGCCAGACTGCTCATTGGAGGGAAGGATATTAGAGACAAAGTTGACATCATGAGGAGACAGCAAAGCCTAGAGAAGACAATTATGCAGGGGAAAGTAGAAGGTAAAAGGAAGAGGGGCCGACCAAGGGCAAGATGGATGGATGGCATCCTTGAAGTGACTGGACTGACCTTGAAGGAGCTGGGGGTGGTGATGGCTGACAGGGAGCTCTGGCGTGGGCTGGTCCATGAGGTCACGAAGAGTCGGAGAAGACTGAACGAATGAACAGCAACAACATGGTCAGAGAACAATAGACCATAGTTATGTTATAGTTGTGCCATTGTTAGGATCCCACGTGTGCTATAATGTCAATCAAAATCATAAACAACAAATGAACAACTGCATAACTAACTTAGACCAATGAAATGATTTGTCTTTGGGAACCAATGAAAATGAATATTCCATTTACTATAAATGCTCTGCAGCCCCATTGGGGGTTGCGACAAACCCTTTGATTGCATCCCTGTATGCTTGTTTGTCATTATTGCTATGGCCACGCAATAATAAATAGTTTTTTTTGCATTTTAAAAGATTCAACTTTCGTGGTGTCCATCCTTGCCCTCTTTAATGGACTCGTACCTTTGCTGGCTAGGCCGTAGCCTTCTAAGTCAGTAAGCCGGCCTCCATGTTAGTGAGGGAATACAATGAGAGTCAGATTAGCAGAGGGGAGGAGCTTAGCTATCCCAGGATTGGCTAGGACAGATGGGAGGAACTGGAGTTGTGAGTTTAAAAAAGGCAGGCAGCTTCTGACAGAGAGGGAGATTGTATTTTTGATCTGAAGGGAGTGGGTGGATTTCTAGTGAGCTGAAGTTTTCCTGAGGGAGAGGTTTTGAAGGCAGGTGTGGCTATAGAGAGTGGCCTGGAGGGTCGATAGCCACCTGTGAACTGGTGTGGGTGGAAACACACTAGTTGTTTTTACTCTCTAAGGACAGGGTATTCTAGGGAAGCTATATACTCTGAGGGGACAGACAGGATTGGTCTGTCAGAGGGAATTTGCTCACGTTGAAGAAAAGATACCCAGTTGGGGAGTCCAGCAAGCTTGTTAGGACTCAGAAACCATTTGAGAAGATTGTGCTGTGATAACCATATACGCTTGTGTAACTCTAAAAAGAATTTAGTTGTTTGTTCCAGTATATTAATAAACTTTGTTCTAGTTCAACTTTCAATAGAGTCTCCACATTGATTCATTCCATTAGGTCTGTTCCAGTAATTTCTAACATCTTTTTACCTCAGACACTGTAAAGTGTATTAAAGGAAGGGCTGGGGAACAACAAGCTTTACCTCAGGCATAACATCAAGATAAATTCTCAAATCTATTTGAGTGGTGGCAGTAATTCTACCAATACACATTCACGTTTCCTCAACACACATTGAGCTTTGTGACAGGATTGTGTTGGTGTCCAGTTGGAGCCTTAGAAAATAAAATCTTTTACTCTGATCCTTCAAATTGGTGGCCAGCTGTGAGCAATATAACAGCTGAAGGAACGTGTGGGTGTGGGTGGGTGGGTGTGCTAGGGAATATATTAGTTAAGTATTATTCCCCTGGGCCCTGGCCTCGTTACATTTGGTGGCAGTGGTGGGATTGAAAGGTTCCCCCCTGTCACACATGTGTTAAGGGACCCCTCGTTCCTTAACTCTCATTACACCCTCCCTATTGGAAAGGGGGCTTCTGCCTTTTTGAGAAATATTCTGGTTTCGTTGCTCCTACAATACAGAACATATGTCATCCAGTAGTTGCCATCTGCTCACCCACAGAAAACCATATTTAACAACCCTTGGCACTATAAGAGGGTTTCATGAGAACAGTTGCTCTCCTTGCAACAGTGTAGTAATGGTGAGGCCATGGACCATATTTTTGTTCTTGTGGACCACTGGTGGTCCATGGACCATGGTTTGGGAACCACTGTGTTAGAGACTACATGAGCTGAGGGATTTATGGACTTCCAGATGTTTATATTTGCTGCTCCCATCTTCCTTCATAATTCACTATAGGTGCCATGGTTTCTATCGAAGCAAGTAATAGTCCTGCTATATTCTGTGGGAGTCAGGCCTCATATAGATTGTATTCAGTTCTAGGCAACTCCTTCGGCTGGCACAGGCATATTCCATCTAATTCTTTCAATTGGATGTGCAGGGGACAGAACCCGAAAGAAATATTCCACATTATGCTTTCCGGTCCCAATTCAAGGTGCAGGTTATTACCTATAAAGCCCTAAACGGTTCGGGACCTCCTTATCTCTGTGATTGCATCTTCCCCTATGAAACAGTGCGTACCTTGAGATCGTCCAGGAAGGCACTGCTCTCTCTCCCTCCACCGTCTCAAACATGGTTGGTGAGGATGAGGGAGAAGGCCTTCTCGGTGGTGGCCCCTCAGCTCTGGAACTCTCTCTATTTGTAATTTTTGGGCTTATCCCCTGTAAGCCACTCTGAGTCCCCTTGGGGAGATGGTTGGCGGGGTATAAAAATAAAGTTGTTGTTGTTATTATTATTATTATTATTATTATTATTATTACTATATTCCACCACATATTAACTATTTCTTTTCTTCTTTTCAGAATACGAAACAAAGTCCACACTAAAAAACCACGATGACCACTGTAGCCATGGTCAAAAATGTCAACGGTGAAAATATCTCATCTGCTGCTATTAAAACTGTGCCATGCCACGAGGATTCTGAGTTCAGATACACCCTGTTTACTATAGCATCATCTTCATTCTGGGCTTTGTTGCTAACATATATGTACTGTGGCTTTTCACTTGTGTTTATGCTACAAAGAAACTGAATGAAATCAAAATATTCATGGTGAATTTGACAACGGCGGACCTCCTCTTCCTGGCCACGTTGCCAATGTGGATTGTGTATTACCACCACAGAGGAGATTGGATCATGTTCCCCTTTTTGTGCAATGTGGCTGGTTACTTTTTCTTTGTGAACATGTACTGCTCTGTTGCCTTTCTGGGAGTCATAACGTACAATCGCTTCCAAGCAGTCACAAGACCCATATCAACGGCTCAGTCCAGCTCACGAAGAAGGAGCATCTATGTGACTGTAGCTATCTGGCTCCTGATAGCAGGGCCATCTATGTACTTCCTCTATGATGGTGGCCCTATCAAGGAGGGGAATTTTACTCGCTGTTTTGAGCGCTATGACACCCAAACTAATACTACTCCTGTTTTTATCTTTCATGTAATCATTTATGTTTGTTTCTTTATCACTTTTTAAATTGTCCTGGTGTGCAGTGCTTGTATTATCTGGGCATTACTCTCCCAACCACTGCAAGAGCGGAAGAGCAGCGTCAGGCAACGCGCTCTCTGGCTGGTGTGCACAGTCTTGACTGTCTTCATTCTTCACTTTGTACCTCATCACATTGTGGATTTACCATGGACCCTGATGGTTCTGGGCAAATGGGAGATCAAACGATTGCTGAATGATATACACCAAGTGACTCTCTTCCTCCTGGGTGCCAACTGTCTTCTGGATCCTATCATCTACTGCTTTCTCACCAAAAAATTTAGGAAGCACCTTTCTGAGAATTTGAAAACCATAAAGGACAGCCACAAGTGTTCCAGGCAAACAACTGAGACAGGAGTAGACAGGATGATGCCTTTGCAAGAATGCCCTCACATCTTAATGAAGTCTTAAGTGGTAGAGGCCTATGGTTTTGTATTGTACTTACATAAACTCCAAGATCAGGATGGTGGCAGGCAAAAGCTTTCCACATTTCAACACATGTCTGGCAGATAAGTTGACCTTTCTAGCATGCCTCTGCTACAATTTCAGGAATAGAATGATTAAGACTGATTAAGCATCCTATTTCCAAAAGAAGACGGAATAACCCATGAAAATTTAGCTTGCTATTGTTGTGAAATGAAATGACTAGAACTCTTTTATGGTATCTTTCTAAAAAGTTCATTGTCCTGTAGCTAATTTACAATTCTTCTTTGACTGGAGAGGGCAAAGAGTCCCTGCCAATCACTGGAGTAGTGGAAAACAGTACTATGGTAGAAGAGGCATGGGCAAACTTTTTACCTTGGGGGCCTGCATGGCAGGCCGGAGTGGGGTGGCCAGACCAGTGGGGTGGCCAGACCAGTGGGGTGGCCAGCCCCCTCCCTGCCCTTTCCTCTATTTCTCTTCTCTCTCGGAGACAAAAAATTAAGGAGAGACAGAAAATGTTTGGACCCCAAAAGGGTTAGCCTTGGTCAGGATGAGATGGTGGATGGGAGAGAAAAAAGTGTATCCATCAGATCCTGTATTGCCTACTCCTGATATAGAATCCTAGAGCTGGAAGAGACCCGCAAAGACCATCCAATCCAACCCCCTGCCACCAAGAAGGCACAATCAAGGCACTCCCTATAGACAGCCTCTGTGGAAAAAGTCTTCTGAGGAGACTCCGTCACACTCCGAGGCAGCCTATGCCACTCTCCAACAGCTCTTAATCTCAGGAAGTTCTTCCTAATCTTTTCCCCTGCCATTTGAAGCCAATGCTCCCTTGTGTCCTCATCCCTAGAGCAGTAGAAAATCAGTTTTCCCCCTCCCTCTTCAATGGAACACTGTTTGAGATCTTGGAACATGGCTCTCATGTTCTCCCTTCTCTTCTCCCAGCTAAACATCTTCCAAGAGGAAAGGAGGAAGGAAAAAGAGAAGGAGGGAAGTAAGAAAGGGAGGAAGAGGAGGATGGATGGATGATGGAAGGGAGGGAGGGAGGGAGGGAGGGCAAACTTGAGTCACAGGGGTTGAGGTGAGAAAGCCAGTACAGGAAGTCTCTGCTGTCATTCAACAGAAACTAGCTGTGTTATGATAGCCCCGCACTATGGTGGAAAATAATAAAATCTATATACCTATCGCCTGGTCATTCTTTTTATGAACAAAAATATCAGCTCTAGGACTACTATAGCTAACCTAAACTGTCTGCAATAAGAATGTCTGTAAATGTTTTGGTGTAAGGAACACGGGTGGGAATATTTGCAGGAATACATCCAAGATGGGGATTGGCTAAATGCAGGTTTGGGACTATGTGTGGACTTCCTCCAGAATTCCAAGACCACCTAAACAAAAAAGGTGACTTGCCTCTCTGTGACGCCTCTAAGTGAAGCAGTTGAGTGGGTGTGATACAGTCACGGGGTGCTATTTCAACAGCAACACCCCGACTAGCATGTCAAGGGTGGCTGTTGAAATAGCACCCCGTGACTATCTCATACCCACTACTTACTTACCAGTTTGGGTACCCCGCATTGCCCAGGTTATTTGAAAAAGTATTTTTTTAATTGTACAAAATACATAAGGTTGTAGGTGAACTACAACACACATCATGCCAGGTTAATTCCCAAAAACTCCACCAGTACTTCAAGTTTGTTATATTGGGCAAGTTTGCTCTAGATGCATCATTGAGATATAAGATGGGAACACTACTACCTGCAGAAATATAACTAATCCTATTTCACATCTTGGAGTTCACAAGCACAAAAATATTTTATTTATAGCTCAGAATTCTTTCCCTATCATAATATCTCATGGAATGTAGCCCTCATGAGACCCTTGGTAACTGGGAAACTCTGATGTATAGGAAAATTAATAGGGGTATCAGACAAAAAACAGGAACAAGTTGGAGATCATACAAACAATTTGGTCCTCTGACTGTGGTGCTAAACAGTCTCTTTCTCTATCTGTCTCCAACTATTCTTTTGAGTTTTGCATAAACAAGTGCTTTTAAGTCCACATTTTATTCTTTTGAGTGTTTTCAAAGAAGATACAAGATACAACAGCAACACCCTTGCCAGCATGTCAAAAGTTGCTGTTGAAATAGCACCCGTGACTTTCACACCCACTATTTACTTACCAGCTTGGGTAAGTAAATAGTTTTGCCCAAGTTATTTGAAAAATTATTTTTAATTGTACAAAATACATAAAGTTGTGGGCAGTTTGCTCTTGCTCAAACTGCCCACAGGAAAATGACAATGCATGATGATCAGCGAACCAGAAGAGGGCAGTGGAGAAAAACAAAATTACAGGAAAGGGAGGGCACAGAGAAAGTAACAGATGTTTGACTGCTTGGGCAACAGGGCTTAATATAGTAGGCTGGATGGTGCTCCCTGTCGGCTGTCACCACCCCTAGGTCCTTCAAGGTTAAGCCAGTCACTTCAAGGATTCCATCCATCCAACTTGCCCTTGATCGGCCCCTCTTCCTTTTTCCTTCTATTTTCCACTGCATAATTGTCTTCTCTAAGCTTTCCTGTCTTCTCATTATGTGGCCAAAATACTTCATCTTTGCCTCAACTATCCTTCCCTCCAATGAGTCGGACTTTACTTCCTGAAGTATGGACTGGTTGGATCTTCTTGTGGTCCAAAGCACTCTCAGAACTTTCCTCCAACAACACGGTTCAAAAGCATCTAACTTCCCTCGCTCAGCCTTCCTATGGTCCAGCTTTCACATCTGTAGATTACTATGGGGAATACCATTGCTTTTACTATGCGGATCTTCATTGCCTTTGTTGTTTGTTGTTTACGTTGGAAAATTGTTGCATGAGGCTACCTCTAAGGTTCCAGTGGTCTGTGTGGCAGAACCAATCTCTACTTCAAACACTGGAAAAAAGATTGTGAAGTTGTCCATTATATTTCCAAATTACAGGTCAAAAGAGGTTTTGTTTTTGCTCTTATATAAATTGTTTTGATTTGACTTTTTTTGGAAGAAAATAAATGTTCTACATAAATACAGAACAAACCCTGATATTTATTAAGAATACATTGCAATTCCATTCAAATCAAATGAAGATAGCTGTATTACATTTCATGTGTATATTGCTCTAAAGCAGAACTAAGTAGCCGGGAAAACTGACTCAGATTTAATTAGGTTCTGATTTTATTAAGCAGAAAGTAGGTTTAATGGACACAAGCAAGACAAGTCTCTGAGAGAACAGGTTTATGATTGGGCTGTAACACAGCAGAATCATACCCCTCCTCTTTCAAAACTAAGTAGGAAAACAGTTCTAGATTTTTAAAAACCTGAATTCCAGACAAGAATAAATCAGGGCCAGCTGACACCTCCCAACAAAGGATTCCACCAGGCAGCAAGCACCCAGGCCTTGAACTTGCAGTTCACTAAATGCTAATCATGGTGGCAAATTGCAACATTCACATGTACTTCTAGCAGACAAGAGTTCTTTCCCCCACCTTGGACATTCCACAGATACATAAAACTCACTTACAGTACTTAGTTTCCAACAGACCCCTCAACCTCTGAGGATGTCTGCCATAGATGTGGGCAAAATGTCAGGAGAGAATGCTTCTGGAAAATGGTCATGCAGCACAGAAAACTCACAGCAACCCAGTTTATTTATTTATCATGCCAGGCAACAGAACAGTTGTAATACATTTTTGACAGAACAAACAAACAAACACACAAAAGACACAGAGTTTGCAAGCTTGGTAGTTGATTAAATGTCCTTTGACCAGTATCTGTCCACTTGGAGTACTTCTGGTGTTGCCGCGAGAAGGTCCTATATTGTACATGTAGCAGGGCTCAGGTTGCATTGCAGCAGGTGGACAGTGGTTTGCTCTTCTCCACACTTGCATGTCGTGGATTCCACTTTGTAGCCCCATTTCTTAAGATTGGCTCTGCATCTTGTGGTGCCCGAGCGCAGTCTGTTCAGTGCCTTTCAAGACGCCCAGTTTTTTGTGTGCCCAGGGGGGAGTCTCTCATTGGGTATCAGCCACTGATTGAGGCTCTGGGTTTGAGCCTGCCACTTTTGGACTCCCACTTGCTGAGGTGTTCCAACGAGTGTCTCTGTAGATCTTAGAAAACTATTGCTTGATTTAAGTCATTGATGTGCTGGCTGATGCCCAAACAAGGGATGAGCTGGAGATGTCTCTGCCTTGGTCCTTTCACTATTGGCTGTACTTCCCGGTGGATGTCAGATGGTGCAATACCGGCTAAACAGTGTAATTTCTCCAGTGGTGTAGGGCACAGACACCCCATGATAATGCGGCATGTCTCAGTAAGAGCCACATCCACAGTGTGGTGAGATGTGTTCCACACTGGGCATGCGTACTCAGCAGCAGAGTAGCATAGCGCAAGGACGGATGTCTTCACTGTGTCTGGTTGTGGTCCCCAGGCTGTGCCAGTCAGCTTTCGTATGATATTGTTTCTAGCACCCACTTTTTGCTTGATATTCCTTCCCAGGTGATCCTCAGAGCTCGGGATGCTTGTCTGTTCTTGAAATGAAAAGCACATGTCTGTGTTTTAGATGGATTAGGGATCAGCTGGTTTTCCCTGTAGTAGGCGGTATGAGCACCTAGAGCTTTGGAGAGCTTCTGTTCAACCACGATCATCAGCATAGATGAAGCTCTTTGTCCCTTCTGGTAGTGGCTGGTCATTTGTGTAGATGTTGAACATGGATGGGGCAAGCACGCTTCCCTGAGGCAGGCCATTCTTCTGGTTCCACTATCTGCTTCTCTGTTCCTGGAACTCAACAAAAAAGCTCCTGTTTTGTAGCAGGTTTCCTATGAGGCAGGTGAGGTGGTAGTTCTTTGTGATATTAAACATTTTTCTCAGGAGGAGGCGGTGGTTCACAGTATCATAAGCTGCGGACAGATCTATGAAGACAGCTCCTGTGATCTGCTGCATTTCAAAGCCATCTATGTGCTGAGTCAGGTTCAGCATTTGTGATGTGCAGCTTTTGCCTTTCCTGAAGCCAGCTTGCTGTGGGATCAGACATGGGTCTATTTTTTCTGTAATTCTATGCAAAATAAGTCTTTCCAGAACTTTGTAGAGGTGGCACAACAGGGAGATTGGTCTGTAGCTTTTTGGGTCATTACGGTCTTTGCCTGGCTTCAAGATGGCGATGACTTGCTTTCCTCCAGATTTTGGTGATCTGACAGGATGCAGTGCAGTTGTTCATCAGCTCCAGCAGCCAGCACCTTGCTTTTGGACCAAAGTTCTTGATTTGTTCCATCCGTATGTCATCCAGGCCAGCTGCTTTGCCATTTTTACATTTATTTAGAGCGATGTCTAATTCAGTAGATGTAAAGGGTTCATGAAGGTTGTTGTTCTCAATCTTTTGTTGTCTGGCTATTGTGTGTTTGCTGGCAGTTGTGTGTTCAACTGGCAACCCAGTTGAACACCACTTTTTCTTGGGTTGCTATGTGGCCATGTTTTTATTTTTATTTTCACCTTTTTCTTATTTATCAAAACTAGAGAATTAAGACTGCAGTTCTAAATGTATTTTTTCTTGGTAAGTTAATTGTAGAAATTCAACATTTTAAAGGGTAAGGTTAAGAGTGAGGTCCAATGTGACTAGTCCTGTAATTCTATGGTGTAAAACAGACCGTTTCATGGGATTTGCTTCCAAGAGTTTTTAATGTTCTAGTTTGAGTTATTTTTATTTGAAAAAACTCCAAATTATAGCTTTTTAATTATTTTCTGCAGCAAGCAGCTAAAGAATGGACAACAAAACATGACTTTTAAACACCCATGTTCACACACTTGAGATTTTTTAAAGTTATTATTGACAATATGACATTCCAAACAACTGGTGAAACAGAGACTAAGACCTTGGTCATGAACTGCGGCACGGAGGAGGTGAGGTGTTCCACTAGCCGAGGGGCCCCCATGGAGGTCGTGGTGGGAAGGAGGAGATGCGGGAAAAGGAGACCTCAAATTCGGCTAAATTCGGACCATTTATCCATATTAACAATTCCAAATCGGTCTCCTAAGGTAAATTGGTGTAACCAGGTGAGCGGACCCTCTGGACTGAAGGTGGTGCTGTTGAACGCCAGATCTGTCAACGGAAAAACGACCTGGATCCAGGACCTAATCCTGGACGAGCGGGCAGATCTGGCGTGCATCACGGAGACCTGGCTGGATGAAGCTGGAGGAGTAAATCTGACCCAGCTCTGTCCTCCAGGCTTCTCCGTGCAGCACCAACCGAGATCCAGAGGTCGGGGAGGCGGGGTCGCAGTGGTCTATAGAGATTCCATCCATCTGACCAGGTGCCCCATCCCGCAGACCACAAATTTTGAATGCGTCTACCTGAGGGTGGGTGACCGGGACAGAATAGGGATTCTGCTAGTGTACCGTCCACCTCGCTGCACTACAGTCTCCCTATCTGAGCTAGCGGGGGTGGTCTTGAGCCTGGCGTTGGAGTCTCAACAGCTCCTTGTGCTGGGAGACTTCAATATCCATGCCGAGGCGACCCTCACAGGTGCGGCTCAGGACTTCATGTCTGCCATGGCAACCATGGGGCTGTCCCAACAAATATCTGGCCCCACCCACTGTGCTAGACACACATTGGACTTGGTTTTCTGCCAGGGATGGGAACAGGGTGGCGGTGTGGAGGAGTTGTCCATCTCTCCGTTGCCATGGACTGACCACTTCCTGATCAGATTTAGCCTCACTGCGCCCCCTAACCTCTGCAAAGGTGGAGGACCCATTAAGATGGTCCGCCCCAGGAGGCTGATGGATCCGAATGGATTCCTGACGGCTCTTGGGGATTTTCCCGCCACCTCGGTAGGTGACCATGTCGAAGCCTTGGTCGCTCTCTGGAATGGGGAGATGGCCAGGGCTACTGACATGATTGCTCCGTAACGTCCCCTCTCAAGTAGCCGAGCTAAACCAGCCCCTTGGTTTACTGAGGAGCTGGCAGTGATGAAGCGAAGGAAGAGGGAACTAGAGAGCGTTTGGCGTTCGGATCCGAGCGAGTCAAATCGAGCACGGTTTGTGTCCTTTCTTAGGGCATATGCCGCGGCAATAAAGGCCGCAAAGAAAACCTTCTTTGCGGCCACTATTGCGTCTGCAAAGAACCGTCCGGCGGAGTTGTTTCGGATTGTCAGAGGTCTTTTAACTCCCGCCACCTCAGGCGGGAGCCCTGACAATTCGGTCACGTGCTGTGAAGCATTTGCTTGGTTCTTTACAGACAAAGTCGCCTTGATCCGTTCTGGGCTGGACGCCGTGTTAAATGCAGTCTCTGAGGATGTAACAAGAGCACCTGCTTGTCCTATTTAGATGGATTCTTTTCAGTTTGTGAAACCCGAGGATGTGGACAAGATACTTGGAGGAATGAGGCCCACCACGTCCATCCTAGACCCCTGCCCATCCTGGCTTCTGAGGGAGGCCAGAGGGGGATTGGCTGAGTGGGTAACAGTGGTGGTGAATGCCTCCCTTCGGGAAGGCAAGATTCCAGCGAGCCTAAAACAGGCTATTATAAAGCCGCTGTTGAAGAAACCATCACTGGACCCCACTAAATTTGACAACTTTCGGCCTGTTTCCAATCTCCCCTTTTTGGGCAAAGTCATGGAAAGCGTGGTGGCCTCACAACTCCAGGTATTCTTGAGAGACACGGATTATCTGGATCCGGCACAGTCTGGTTTCAGACCGGGACATGGTACCGAGACGGTCTTGGTCGCCTTAGTGGATGATCTGCGCCGGGAGCTAGACAGGGGGAGTGTGTCCCTGTTGGTGCTCCTGGACCTCTCAGCGGCCTTCGATACCGTCGACCATGGTATCCTTCTGGGGCGCCTTGCGGAAATGGGCCTTGGGGGCACTGCTTTGCAGTGGCTCCAGTCATTCCTGGAGGGCCGCACCCAGAAGGTGTTATTGGGGGACTCCTGTTCCACACCACAACCTTTGACTTGTGGGGTTCCACAGGGTTCCATACTGTCCCCCATGCTGTTTAATATCTACATGAAGCCGCTGGGTGAGATCATCCGGAGTTTCGGGGTGCGGTGTCATCTGTACGCAGATGATGTCCAACTCTGTCACTCCTTTCCACCTGCTACTAAGGAGGCTGTCGAGGTCCTGAACCGGTGCCTGGCCGCTGTAACGGTCTGGATGAGGGCGAACAAACTGAAATTAAATCCAGACAAGACAGAGGTACTCCTGGTCAGTCGCAAGGCCGAACGGGGTATAGGGTTACAGCCTGTGCTGGATGGGGTCGCACTCCCCTTGAAGGCGCAGGTTCGCAGCTTGGGTGTGACCCTGGACTCATCGTTGAGCCTGGATCCCCAGGTTTCAGCGGTGACCAGGGGAGCATTTGCACAGCTCAGGCTCGTGCGCCAGCTGCGCCCGTATCTCGGGAAGTCTGACTTGGCCACGGTGGTACACGCTCTGGTCACATCCCGCCTTGACTACTGCAACGCTCTCTACGTGGGGCTGCCCTTGAAGACGGCCCGGAAGCTTCAGCTGGTTCAGCGCGCGGCAGCCATGTTACTGACTGGAGCGGGAGGCAAGGAGCACACAACGCCCTTGTTGTCCCAGCTCCACTGGCTGCCGATTTGCTACCGGACCCAATTTAAGGTGCTGGTTTTGGCCTACAAAGCCCTAAACGGCTCCGGCCCAAAATACCTTTCGGACCGCATCTTGGCCTACGAGCCCACGAGGACCTTGAGATCGTCTGGGGAGGCCCTTCTCTCGATCCCGCCTGCCTCACAGGCACGTCTGGCGGGGACGAGGGAGAGGGCCTTCTCGGTGGTGGCCCCCCAGCTGTGGAACACTCTCCCTGCAGACATCAGACAGGCGCCCTCCCTTATGTCCTTCCGAAAAAGCCTTAAGACATGGCTGTTCGAGAGGGCATTTAATTAAGTGCTATAAAAATGTGGTAAAGACTACTGGAAAGGAACAAGGAATATGAGATTGGTTATGATTCCACTATGAGACGAAGCGGATTTTTAGTGTAATTTTGTAATTGTTGTATTGTCAATATGTTGTTGTAATTGCCTCGTTGTAAATTGCCTTTTTATATGTGTTGTACACCGCCATGAGTCGCCCTAAAGGGCTGAGAATGGCGGTTAATAAATGCATCAAATAAATAAATAAATAAATAGTGGCATAATATAACTATTTTTAGCCAAACAAAAAATAAATTTGCCATTAATTCCATAATATTTCCACAATAGAAATATTTTCAAGGTTTATATGAAATCTGGGTCACACAGCATGAGGAAAATAACAATGAATTCATTCATTGGGTTGCTGTGAGTTTTCCGGGCTGTCTGGTCATGTTCCAGAAGCATTTTCTTCTGATGTCTCACCCACATTTATGGCAAGCATCCTGAGGTTGTGAGGTCTGTTGGAAAGTAGGCAAGTGAGATTTGCAACAACTGCAACATTCACACTTGTCTCAAACAGACAAGAGTTCTTTCTCCCATGCTGGACATTATTCCACAGATATATAAGCCTCACTTGTCTAGTTTCCCACAGATGTGGGTGAAATGTCAGGAGAGATTGCTTCTGGATCATGACCATACAGCCTGGAAAACTCACAGCAACCCAGTAATTCTGACCATGAAAGCCTTCAACAACACAATTCATTTATTTCATCTACAGTAAATAATCTCTCCATACAACTAAATATGATTGTGGAGGAGGAAACTCTCTGCTGTCATGAATTGAAATTAGTAATAGGAAATCATGTTGAAAAGAAGCTTGGTTTGGATGGGTCTTTTATATCACCTTGTACAGTAGGTGCTGGGGCTGCGGTAGCACAGTAGGTTAACCGCTGAGCTGCAGAACTTGATGACCAGAAAGGTGGCTCCTGCTGCTAGACCCAGCTTCTGCCAACCTAGCAGTTTGAAAACATGCAAATGAGGGTAGATCAATAGACATCACTTCAGCAGGAAGGTAACAGCGCCCCATACAGTCATGCTGGCCACATGACCTTGGAGGTGTCTATGGACAACACCAGCTCTTTGGCTTAGAAATGGAGATGAGCACCATCCCCCAGAGTTGGACTCGACTAGACTTAATGTCAAGGGGAAACCTTTACCTTTACTTTATAGGTGTCAGCTTTTCCATAAGTGCAATTTCCCAAATTATTTTATACTAACCTTCAATAAAAAAGTTTTTACCAGTTCTGAGCTATTATCATCTTGCAGAAAAACATGATTTAGTGCCTCACAGTATCAAAATATTTTTAAAATGGCTGTATTTTGGGGTAAACAAGCACTGCTTGGTTTGTAATTTAACTTCCCAGATATATATTTTTCCAAAAATTTAGAAAAATTGGGACATTCCCACATGTGGAAATGTGCGCTCAGTGCCCCCACATTTCCTTCAGCATTTCTTAAATGAGTATTTGTCATCATATGGACCTGCCTACCTGAGTGACAGCATCTCCATCTATGAACCCACACGTTCACTTCGGTCATCTGGTGAGGCCCTACTCATGATTCCGCCTGCGTCACAAGCGCGGCTGGTGGGGACACGAGATAGGGCCTTTTCTGTGGTGGCCCCCCGACTCTGGAACACCCTCCCAAAAGATCTTAGACAGGCCCCTACATTGGCAGTCTTTAGAAAGAACCTGAAGACCTGGCTGTTCCGATGTGCCTTTCCAGAATAGGAAATCTCCAATAACAAGTCCTCGAAGCACCTTTAGTAGAACTAAGATTATTGCACACCGCACATTCCACTTGCCCTATAATCCTCGTATACCTCCTGCCACATCAGCACTTTTAATCCTGTACCCACTACTCTGGCCCGGCCCAGTTTTTATTGTGTCTTGATATACTGTCTATTGCATGGCGTTAATATTGCTTTAACTGTTTTTAATTTGCTTTTGGTGTTATATTGTTTGTATTGTGTTTCGTGGCCTTGGCCTTTGTAAGCCGCATCGAGTCCTTCGGGAGATGCCAGCGGGGTACAAATAAAGTTAATAATAATAATAAAAATAAAATAATAATAATAATATATTTCATTTTTACTGGGATAAAAAAGCATGGTATGGCAATGTTCCAGAAGCATTCTCTCCTGATATTTCACCCACATCTATGACAGTTGTCAGAGGTTGTGAAGTTTGTTGGAAACTAGGCTAGCGAGGTTTATGTATCTGTGGAATGTCTAGGGTGGTAGAAAAAACTCTTGTCTGTTTGAGGACAAGAGAATCATCAAGGGAAGTACTGACCACATAGGGAAGAATTGGACACAGTGTGATTCCGGGTGTGGTCTGACCAAGGCAGAATAGAGGGGTAGCATGACTTCCCTGTATGGAGACACTTTCTCCCACCCTGGACATTCCAGAGATATACAAACCCCACTTGCCTAGTTTCCAACAGACCCCTCAACCTCTGAGGATGCTTGCCATCGATGTGGATGAAATGCTTCTGGAACATGGCCATCCAGCTCGGAAAACTCACAGCAACCCAGTGATTCCAGCCACGAAAGCCTTCAACAACACAATATGTGTATTTTATAGCATATTCACAGTGATTATGTTTTAACTATGTTGTAACCTGCCTCAAATCATGAGAAGAAATTGGTCAGAAGTAAAAATATGGCTCTTATTATGATCAGAGTTGGAAGAGACCACAAAGTTATTTATTGCCCAACTGCTTGCTATGCACAAGCATACAAAGCACTCTTCTGTGCAGATTGCCATCTGGCTTCTGCTTAAAAGAGGGAGCTTCTGCCACACTCACAGGCAGCATATTCCCCTCTCAAGCAGCTCTTATACTGGGCTGCTATGAGTTTTCGGGGCCATATGGTCATGTTCCAGAAGCATTCTCTCCTGATGTTTCACCCACATCTATGGTAGGTATCCTCAGAGGTTGTGAGGTCTGTTGGAAACTGAGCAAGGGAGGTTTATATATATGTGGAACGTCCAGGGTGGGAGAAAGAACTCTTGCCTGTTTGAGATGAGTGTGAATGTTACAATTGGCCACCTTAATTAGCACTAAATTGCCTTGCAGCTTCCTGCCTGGGGAAATCCTCTGATGGGAGGTGTTAACTGGCCCTGAATGTTTCCTCTCTGGAATTCCGCTGCTTTTTGAGTGTTGCTCTTTATTTTACTGTCACATTTTGGAGGTTTTTCTTTATTAGCATCTAATGGCCTTGCAGCCTTATAGCCTGGCTGCTTCCTGCCTGGGGAAATCCTCTGTTAGGAGGTGTTAGCTGGCACTGATTGTTTCCTGTCTGGAATTGCGCTGCTTTTTTGAGTCTTGCTCTTTATTTACTGGCCCAATTTTAGAGTTTTTAAAAATACTTTAGACAGATTTTCATGTTTTCCTCCTTTCTGTTGAAGTTCTCTAAACGTTTGTGGATTTCAATGGCTTCTCTGTGTAGTCTGAGGTTTCCATATGTGTGGAATGCCTAGGGTTTGCTATTTATTTGTCGTGTCAGAGCAACCAGTCCATTATATTACATTTCTAACAGAACAAAGCAAACAAACAGAAAAATACACAACTTGTGAGCTTGGTAGTTGATTAAATGTCCTTTGACCAGTATCTGGCCACTTGGATTGCTTCTGGTGTTGCCGCGAGAAGGTCCTACATTGTGCATGTAGCAGGGCTCAGGTTGCATTGCAGCAGGTGGTCAGTGGTTTGCTCTTCTCCACACTCACATGTCGAGGATTCCACTTTGTAGCCCCATTTCTTAAGATTGGCTCTGCATCTTGTGGTGCTTGAGCGCAGTCTGTTCAGCGCCTTTCAAGACGCCCAGTTTTTTGTGTGCCCAGGGGGGAGTCTCTCATTGGGTATCAGCCGCTGATTGAGGCTCTGGGTTTGAGCCTGCCACTTTTGGACTCTCACTTGCTGAGGTGTTCCAGCGAGTGTCTCTGTAGATCTTAGAAAACTATTTCTAGATTTAAGTCGTTGGCGTGCTGGCTGATACCCAAACAGGGGATGAGCTGGAGATGTCTCTGCCTTGGTCCTTTCACTATTGGCTGCTACTTCCCGGCGGATGTCAGGTGGTGCAATACCAGCTAAGCAGTGTAGTTTCTTAGTGGTGTAGGGCGCAGACACCCCGTGATAATGCGGGTCTCATTAAGAGCCACATCCACTGTTTTAGTATGGTGAGATGTGTTCCACAGTGGGCATGCGTACTCAGCAGCAGAGCAGCACAGCACAAGGGCAGATGTCTTCACTGTATCTGGTTGTGATCCCCAGGTTGTGCCAGTCAGCTTTCGTATGATATTGTTTCTAGCACCCACTTTTTGCTTAATGTTCAGGCAGTGCTTCTTGTAGGTAAGAGCACGGTCCAGAGTGACTCCCAGGTATTTGGGTGCGCTGCAATGCTCCAGTGGGATTCCTTCCCAGGTGATCTTCAGAGCTCGAGATGCTTCTCTGTTCTTGAGATGAAAGGCACATGTCTGTGTTTTAGATGGATTAGGGCTCAGCTGGTTTTCCCTGTAGTAGGCAGTAAGGGCATCCATAGCTTTGAAGAGCCTCTGTTCCACAGTCTCAAAGCTCCCTGCTTGAGCAGTAATGGCACGATCATCAGCATAGATGAAACTATGATTTCAATGGCTTCTCTGTGTAGTCTGAGGTTTCCATATGTGTGGAATGCCTAGGGTTTGCTGAGAAGCCTGCATTACCGTGCCAATAACTGCACATAATGTTCTAAAGTCTTAACTTCTGGTATCTCCCGATATTAGCCAAGGCCATATCTAAGTCTGGGGAAGTTTAAAGGCTCCCTTTCCTTCCCTTCCGCCCTAACCCCAGCCAATCAGAGCCGAGCTCGTCCTCTACGTCATTTCCAGGCGCAAACTTCCGCTACCGGGTGTGAAGCCCAGTCGAGGTTTCCCGAAAGAGTCCGTTCTTTTCCCTTTCCGTTCCCTTCCTTCCTCCTTTCCTTCTCCTGCTTTGTTTTGTTGTTGTTTCCTCCTGGGAAACACCACCCTTCGTCGCTGAGATGAGGCCCGACGTCCGGGCTGGCGCCTTAAACGTCTCGTCACGGTGAGCGAAGGAGAGCGAGCGCGCGGCATCTTCCCGCTCCCTTTTCCTCTCGCGGGATCGGCTCGCGGCAGGGGGCGTGGCCTCGCCGGGGGGCGTGGTCTCCTCTCCCTCCGTGCAAGGCGAGGGGAGTCAGGCGGAGAGAGGAGAACGGCTGGCCTTTGTTTTGCCACAGCTTGAACAAGCGGGGGAAGAGAGTAGATGTGGAACTAAAGAGTTGAACTCAGGCTTGGGCCCGCCAGGTGTTTTGGACTTCGACTCACATCTCACAGCCTCACATTCCTCACAGCCTCAGGCCCTTTCCTTTTCCCCTCAGCCGCATAAGGATCTGAGACTGTGAGGAATGGTGGGAGTCGAAGTCCAAAACACCTGGAGGGTCCGTCGGCCCAGGCCTGAGTTATAGGGCTGAGGAGAAAAAGGAAAGGGCCTGAGGCTGTGATGAATGGTGGGAGTTGAAGTCCAAAACCCCTGAAGGCTGTGGGGGGAAAGGAAAGGACCTGAGGCTGTGAGGAGTTGAAGTCCAAAACACCTGGAGGGCCCAAACTGGCTCGTGCCTGAGTTATTTATTTATTTATTTACAGTATTTCTTTTCCACCCTTCTCACCCTGCAGGGGACTCAGGGCGGATTACAATACACATACACATGGCAAACATTCAATGCCATTGTATTGTCAAAGGCTTTCATGGCTGGAGTCACTCAGTTCTTGTGGGTTTTTTTCGGGCTATATGGCCATGTTCTAGAGGCATTTCTCCTGACATTTTGCCTGCATCTATGGCAAGCATCCTCAGAGGTGAGGTCTGCTGGAGCTGGGAAAAAAGGGGTTTATATATCTGTGGAATGACCAGGGTGAGACAAAAGGCTTTTGTAAGTTGGGCTAGGTGTGAATCTTTCAACTGACCACCTTAATTAGCATACAATGGGCTGACTGTGCCTGGAGCAAACTCTTCTTGAAAGGTGATTAGATGTCCCTGCCTGTTTTTCCCTCTGCTGTTTTTGCTGTTGCAATTTTAGAATTTTTTAATACTGGTAGCCAGATTTTGTTCATTTGTATGTGAATTCAATGCAATTCACATACAACAAATATAGGAGCCCCTGGTGGCACAGTGCGTTAAACTCCTGTGCCGGCAGGACTGAAGACTGACAGGTCGCAGGTTCAAATCCGGGGAGAGGCGGATGAGCTCCCTCTATCAACTCCTGCTCCTCATGCGGGGATATGAGAGAAGCCTCCCACAAGGATGATAAAAACATCAAATCATCTGGGCGTCCCCTGGGCAGTGTCCTTGCAGACAGCGAATTCTCTCACACCAGAAGCAACTTGCAGTTTCTCAAGTTGCTCCTGACACGACAAAAAACCCAACAAATATATAGACAGACACAGGCAATTTAACATTCCAGCTTCCGGTGTCATGAGGGTATGCTCGATTCCGGCCACAGGGGGAGCTACTACTTCACTGTCCACTTGTGACACAGTCCTTGATGGAGTACTTCCTCAATTCTTTCGCACACTGCTTGAAGTGTTACCTAAAATTCCTACTTGACAGATGCAAATGTCTTTCCAGCTGCATAGGTCAACAGCAAGCTAGACTATTAATGGTCAGGAGCTCATTCCGACCCAGGCTGGCTTCGAACTCATGACCTCTCGGTCAGTAGTGATTTAATACAGCTGGCTACTAACTAGCTGCACCATGGTTATGTGGCTGTGGGAGGAAAGGAAAGGGCCTGAAGCTGTGAGGAATTGTGGAAGTCCAAAACACCTGGAGGACCCAAGTTGGCCCATGCCTAGTCTAAAGTGTAGGGAGAGAGAGTGACCTGGGAGGGCCGCATTTGTAGAGCAGAGGTTCTCTGTGAGATCGATCGCCTGAGCTCATTGTTGGGGGCACGACAAAGTCTAGCCACAGTAAAAGGTTTCTGAGGGCAACCCATTTACACGAATCTGTTGGCAACAATGTGCAATGTTTACACAGGACTCTGCAGGAAAAGCTTCAGCTGCATGGCACAAAAAGGGAAACTGGCTTGTTTATCAAGCCTAATTTGTAATCAGTAAATTATTGGGTTGCTGTGAGTTTTCCAAGCTGTATGGTCATGTTCCAGAAGCATTCTCTCCTGACATTTCGCCCACAGCTACAGCAGGCATCCTTAGAGGTTGAGGGTTCTGTTGGAAACTAAGCCAGTGATGTTTATATTATCTAGTCTAGGTATATATATATACATGCTCTGTGCGTAATGAGCACCCTAAAAACAAAAGAACCGATGAATAAAATCACATAAAATTATCTTACAACACAAGGAGTGACCATCACTCAAAAATTATGATTTTGTCATTTGGGAGTTGTAGTTGCTGGGATTTATAGTTAATCTATAATCAAAGAGCATTCTGGACGCCACCAACGATGGAATTGAACCAAACTTGGCACACAGAATTCCCAAAACCAACAGAAAATACTGGATGGGTTTGGTGGGCATTGACCTTGAGTTTTGGAGTTGTAGTTCACCTATATCTAGAGAGCGCTGTGAACTCAAACAATGATGGATCTGGACCAAACTTGGCACAGATACTCAATATGCCCAAATATAAACACAGATGGAGTTTGGGGGAAACAGACCTTGACATTTGGTAGTTGCAATTACTGGGATTTATAGTTCACCTACAATCAAGGAGCATTCTGAAGCCCACTAATGACAGAATTGGGGCAAACTTCCCATAGAGAACCCTCATGACCAACAGAAAATACTGTGTTTTCTGGTGGTCTTTGGCAACCCTTCTGACACCTCCTCACAACCCCCCCCCCCCGAGGTCCCAAATCCAAGGTTGAGAAATGCTGCCTTAAGGCCACCCAATCCAACTCCCTTCACCAGGGCAAGAAAACATAATCAAAGCTCTCCTGACAAAGGGCCATCCAGCCATTCACACACACACACACACTTATTTATTTATTTTATATATTTATATCCCGCCCTTCTCCCCACAAGGGGGACTCAGCGCATATATATGTATATAACAGATGCAGTATCAAATATATGAAAGGGACCCCTCAAGAAGGACAATGATATGTTGTATGTTCCATAGTAGGTAAACCAGACACTCTCCACATCAACACTGGCAAAGAAACAGCAAGAAATACTGTTGAGCCACAAGCAGAAAGACATTACATATATTAGAAACCAACACTTTCTCATTACTTTATTTTCTAGATCACCAAACTGGGCCACAGCAACGAGTGGCAGGGGACCACTAATCTATCTATCTATCTATCTATCTATCTATCTATATATATATATATATAATGCTCTGTGCATAATGAGTAACTTAAAAACAAAAGAACCATTGAATGAAATCACACCAAATTTGACAACAAAACGTTTCACAACACAAGGAGTGACCATCACTCCAAAATTATGGTTTTGTCATTTGGGAGTTGTAGTTGCTGGGATTTATAGTTCACCTACAATCATAAAAAAATTACATATATTAGAAACCAACACTTTCTCATTACTTTATTTTTCAGATCAACAGACTGGGCCACAGCAACGTGTGGCAGGGGACAGCTAGTTATTATTAGTAAAAGGTAAAGGTTTTCCCCTGACATTAAATCAGTTGTGTTCGACTCTGGAGGGTGGGTGCTCATCTCCATTTCTAAGCTGAAGAGCCGGTGTTTTCCGTAGATGCCTCCAAGATCATGTGGCTGGCATGACTGCATGGAGTGCCATTACCTTCCCAGAACGGTATCTATTGATCCACTCACATTTGCATGATTTCAAACTGCTAGGTTGGCAGAAGCTGGGGCTAACAGCGGGAACTCACACCACTTCCCAATTCAAACCTGCGACCTTTCAGTCAACAAGTTCCTCAGTTCAGTGGTTTAACACATTCAGGGTTAGGGTTAGGGTTAGGGTTACAACATACATCTAGGCAAAAATTCAATACCTCATTATACACACCAAACATAATGTAATATCACTAGAAACAATAGACATATACATACAATTTATAATCATTAAGCATATTACAACACAACAACCCCATACACAAATAACACATTGCACCAATCCCTTAATTATAATTTGGCAGCTTCATTTCTAACTGTGTCGTGATAGGATGTCAAACTGCATTTCAGTCAGTCATTAAACTTGCATAGTGGTGTTTCTCAAGTCTCTTGGTCGAGTAGCAGCATCACAGTCCGTCACTATTATAGCAGCATAATGATACAACCTACTAGGCCCTTCCCCCTGTGATGATCTTAAGGTCTTATATATTTGTAGAATGTCCAGGGTGGAATAAATAATATAAATAATAATAAATAAAACTTTATTTCTAGACTGCCCTCTCTCCCCGAAGGGACTCAGGATGGTTTACAGACATAAAGGCAAACATTCAATGCCACAAATGAATACAGAGACATCAAAATAATGCACAGAAACAACAGTAAACTTACAACAAAGAATTAAACATCGAGATGAAAATAATAAAAAAACAATCCAATAAGACATAGTAAATTAAATATTAATAAAATATTACATCGTATATCCTAAAAGCAATTATGATATAATTACATTAAAATAGCTTCAAAAAGGCTAACATCAGTATTCATTTAAGATGTATCGTTGTTGTTGTTCATTCGTTCAGTCGTCTCCGACTCTTCGTGACCTCATGGACCAGCCCACGCCAGAGCTCCCTGTCGGCCGTTACCACCCCCAGCTCCCTCAAGGTCATGTAAGATGTATCGTAGCAGCCATAAAAAACAAGTTGGTTAGCTACCCTAACAATGGATTAAAATTGTCTGCTTGAGGCCAGTGTGAATGTTGAGATTTGCCACCTTGATTAGCATTTAATGGTCAAAGCCTGTCCGATTGTTGGACAGTTTCGACAGAAAGGAGGAAACCATGAAAATCAACAAAACCTGGCTGCCAGTTTTTTTAAAAAAATATCTAAAATGAGGATGATAAATAAAGAGCAACACTCAAAAAGGAGGGGGATTCCAAACAAGAATTTATTAGGGCCAGCTAATATCACCCAACAAAGAAATCCCCCGGGCAGCAATCAGCCAGGGTTGCAAGGCCATTCAATGCTAATCAAGGTGGCCATTTGCAACCTTCACACTTGCCTCAAGCAGTCAAGAGTTCTTTCTCCCACCCTGGATATTCCACAGATATATAAACCTCACTTGCCTAGTTTCCAACAGACCCCTCAGTCTCTGAGGATACCTGCTGTAGATGTGGGCAAAACGTCAGGAGAGAATATTTCTGGAATATGGCCATACAGCCCAGAAAACTCACAGCTACCCAGTGATTCCGACCATGAAAATCTTCGACAACACAGTAAATGTTTGGTTTTCGTACCTGTTTTACATATCTATATATCTGGGGTTACATATAAATTTCAAAGTCCTGAGTGGAAAACCCTTAAGCCCTGCTCTAGGATTCCACAAAAAGCATTGTAAGGGTTCCACAAAAAGTCTTTAAAATCATTTAGAATATCTCTGCCAAAGTATGAAGATCTTATTGAAATTCAGTGTACCTCTGTCTTAAAAATGAAATTTTTATCTCTATTTCCAAACCTTTTACATTATACAAAACACCCAGGTAATAATAGGTAATAATAGGAATAGATAGAAGAATTAAGAACTTTGTTGGTCCACAATGCTTAGGGTCAGAGTTAGATTTATACAGGAAAATCAAGAACAGAATCAGGTTTCCACAGGCTTCCCTGACTGAAGACATTTGGGAACCGCTGCTTAGAGGGAGGTGGGAATTATAAAGCTCACCCCCTATTATTGAACTGCAGCTCCTACTATCCCTCCTCATTGGCTGTTCTGGCTAGGAATGTTGGAATTTGCAGTCTGACAAAATGTGGAAAGCTATATCATTCCCATTTCAGATTTATTAACTGACTTTATTTTTATCCTGCCTTACTCCTATAGGGTCTCAAGATATCTAAGTCACAATACAAATTTGAATTAAAACATGCCAAATGCATAGACATATGAATATAAAAATTAAGAAAAAAATAACATCTTTGTGTGATGAGTTTAATAATTAAAATACAATAAAAATACAATTAAAATTGAAAGTTAAAAATTAAACAGCCCCCCAAATCCCACTCACAGTATCCCCAGCTGCCAGCCCTCCATCATTCCCTAAATGCCTGATAGCAGAGGTATGTTTTCACTTACCCGTAAAAGGCAATTTGAGATGGGGCCTCCAGGTGTTTCTAGGGATGGAGTTCCTGAATCTGGGAGGGCCTTACATTGGCCAACACGCATTTTGGTGCCTTGAATGTTAGCCTTGTTTCTGGATATATTTGACCTGCTGAGCCCCGATTTCCCCTATCCGCTCTAGTTTTGGAGATAAAGAATGCATACCATATGTCTTTATCTGCTTGTCTATAGAAAATCATGATAACAGTATCTAAGAAACTAGAGCTGATATGGTCTATCCAATGCAACTTTCTGAATCAAATAACCTCAGGAACAAGCCTAATAACAAGACACCAAGATTTTTTTTATTGGGATGTGTTATCAGTAGACTAAGACTACAGTCCTAGATACACTTATCTGGGAGTTCAGCAGAACTTCGTATGTATTGCTGCTTCTAATACAGCCCTCACAGCCTCTGGATTTCTGAGGTGTATAAAATTCTGCTTCAGATTACTGATTATATTATATTTTATCAAGTTTCATCACAAAATGTCTTTTGCCCTAGTTCATCATTCTTCATGAAGGAATAAACTTTTCTTGATAGAAAGTTGTGGGTTTGCTATTAAGATATCACAAGTATACAGCTAATGTTTATTTATATTGCACTCAGATATCAGATTATACTAAATCAAAGTAATTTTTTTAAAAGGCTGAAATGAAAATAAGATTTCCATAAAATCCCACTTTTCTTGATTAGAGGGGCACTAGTCCATAGATTTTGATCTCTGCTATTTGAGCTGGTTCCTATGGTTGCATTTTGGTTGCTAAAGCACAGACGTCCTGGTCTGATTGTTCACTGCTAGCGAGTGTGGCTGGGTTATGTTTCTGATTGTTCACTGCTAGCGAGTGTGGCTGGGTTATGTTTCTGATCCTGTCCTCTGGAGTATTCGCTATCCCTCCTAATTTGGTGTTGTTGTAGTTTGGCAAGCATCAGAGGATTTTTCTGAATGTTCAGAGGATGAGGGGGATGATGGGCTTCAAAGTGAGCAGTCTGTGAGTGAATGGAGAGAATTGCAGGCAGACAAGGCTGATGTTTTGGATTCTTTTTTCTTGTTCCCAGACAACAGGGAAAAGTGAAAATTCCAGTTCCTTAGGAAAAGGCCTTGGGAAGATGTTTCCAGGGAGACTAGATTAGACCAGAGAATGCAGGGGTGATAAACTGGCCAACTAGATATTCTCAGAGGATCCGAGATAAGACGCTGAGGTCCAAATGTGTCAGGCATGATGTCATGGGCGTCTTAGAGGGCTTAAATTAAGTGGCTTGGTTTCAGGCCTCTCTGAGGAAATAATGTTGTTGTAGGGACTCAGTGTCCTGTTCATGATTCCTGTTCATAGTTCCTGTATTGTTAAGATTCCTGTTTCATGTTCCTGTTTTATGCTTATATTTCTTTGGAGAATTTACCTTGGAGAAGTTCCTGCCGTCATGTTCATGGATATTCCTGTGTTTTTGAGTTTTTTTGGCTTTGTATTCTATCCTGCCATTTTTTGATTACTGCTACTGAACTCTAGTTTCTTTTGAGAATTGCATTTTATATCTGTGCTGACTTTGGTGGATTTGTCCCCTTTTTCCTTTTTATATTCTTTCTTTAATAAACATCTGCAAACTTGATAAGCATGCCCTCTAAACCGTCATCTGAATCATTAATAAATATGTTGAACAGTACTGGGCCCAGGACCAAACCATGCGGCACTGCACTAGTTACTTCTTTCCAGGATGAAGAGGAACCATTGGTGAGAATTCTTTGAGTTCAGTCGCTTAACTAATTACAGATCCACCTCATAGTAGCATTGCCTAGCCCAGATTTGACCAATTTGTTTGCAAGAAGTTAGTTTGCAAGGTCACCTTACTGAAATCAAGATATGCTACATCCACAGCATTCCCTGCATCTACGAAGCTTGTAATTATTGAAAACAGAGATAAGATTAAAGTGGCATGACATGTTTTTGAGAAATCCATATCAGCATTTAGTGATCACAGCATTCTTTTTTAAGTGATTGCAGACTGCTTCTTTAATGATCTGTTCCAGAATCTTCCTTTGTATTGATGTCTAACTGACAGGACAGTAATTGCTTTGGTCCTCTGTTTTTCCCCTTCATGAAGACAGGGATAACATTTGCCCTCTTCCAGTCTACTGGGACTTCTGTTCTCCAAGAATTGTCAAAGATTATTGCTGGGGGTTCTGATATCACTTCTACCTGTTCCTGTATTTCTTCTGGCCCTGGAGACTCTAATTCATTTAGAGTGACCAGGTATTCCTGGACTACTTCTTTAACTATTTTGGGTTGCATTTCCCCGATTACTTTATCCACTCCATATTGTTCAGGTTGAAAAATTGATTTCTTTTTGTGAGAAGACTGAGGCAAAGGTAGTGTTGAGTAGTTCCACCTTTTCCCTATCCTCTTGTCAGCATTTCACCATTTTCTCCTTGCAGAGGTCCTACCGTTTCTTTGTTCTTCCTTTTTATATTGACATAACCAAATAACCCCTTTTATTGTTTTTAATTTCTCTGGCAAGCTCATTTTATGCTTTAGCTTTATGAATTTTTTCCTACATATGTTGGTTATTTGTTTTAATTCCTCTTTGTTGAGTTCATTCCTTTTCCATTTCTTGTGCATGTCTCTTTTAAAACTTAGCTCACTTAAAAGTTCTTTAGACATCCATTCTAGTTTCTTTACACTTATCTTATTTTTTTACTTACTGTTTGCCTTCAGTATCTCACTTTTAAGAAATTCCCATCCATCACTAACAATTTTCTTTTAGTATTCCTGTCCATGGAATCACACTCACTATTTCCTTAAATTTCCTGAAGTCAGCTCTCCTAAAGTCTAGAATGCATGCTTGACTTCTCTCAGTTTTTCTTCTTCCTTTGTATTACAAACTCCAGGAGCACATGGTTACTCCCACCTAAGGATCCTACCATTTCCACTCCATTGACCAGGTCCTCAGTGTTGGTTAGGATCAGACCCATAATAGCTTTTCCCTTTGTTGCATCTTCTACCTTCTGGACAATAACATTGTCTGCAAGGCAAGTGAGGAATTTGTTGGACTTTATATTCTTGGTAAAGTTTGTTTTCAAACAAATAATAGAGTAGTTGAAATCCCCCATTTTTCTGCATGTTTGGTCATCTGATCAAGGAAGACTTCATCCAGTTCTTCAGTCGGGCTTGGAGGTCTGTAGTAGACCCCCAGAACTACATCTTTTTTAATCCTCTTACAGACCCAAAATTAATAAGAACATCAGCCCTGCCTTATCGTAATCAACTTATTCTGGATCCACATGATCTTTCAAAGTGAGGACATAACATTTCCAGATGGAAGGCTGTCCTGACAAAGTTTGTTTGACTCACCTTCCTCTTGACACGTTTCTCCCTTTTCCCCTCTATTTGTGTATCTTCAAAGTCCATAGCACTGTTGGTAACAGCTGACCTCCAATGAGACCAGTGGTTCCTAACCTTTTTTTGACCAGGGACCACTTTGACCAGGGACCACTCTCCAACATTAATACAAAAAAGGGTTGCAAATCAGGTTTTGGTCCACTTTAGGATTTGGTTTGGGATGCTGATTCAGAAAATTGCATTGGATAGATCACATCAGCTCAAGTTTCTGATACAGAATATATGCTTTGGTCAGCAATAGGGAAGGAATGGCAGGTGTCAAGAAAGGAGTGGAAATAAAATAAAACAAAATAAGTAAATAAAGAAGAAGGAAGCTTGCGGACCAGATTGGAACAAGGCATTCATATCTGAATGTGATATCTGAGATAGGGTAAGGGCCATTTTGTCATTTGGGAGTTAAAGTTGCTGGGATTTACAGTTAACTTACAATCAAAGAGCATTCTGAAATCCACCAATGATGGAATTGAACCAAACTTGGCACACAGAACTCCCATGACCAACAGAAAATATTGGAGGGGCATTGACCTTGAGTTTTGGAGTTGTAGTTTACCTACATCCAGAGAGCACTGTGTACTCAAACAATGATGGAGTTGGACCAAGCTTGACACAAATACTCAATATGCCCAAATGTGAACATTGTGGGAGTTTGGTTAAAATAGACCTTGACATTTGGGAGTTGTAGTTGCTGGGATTTATAGTTCACCTACAATCAAAGAGCATCTGTCAGCTTCACCGTTTGAATCTGAATAGTTTTTCAGGTCTTCAGCCCCTGGTCAAACATATAAATGTATTTTTTTATAAAAACAAAATAATTGAAATTTTAACATTTATTTGGTAGTTGCATTCAACCAGTGTACTATCAACCAGTAAAGATCAGGTTGTGAGTGGTTGAACAGATTATTTATCCTGGTTTCTTTGGTAATTAATTTGGCATCTTATATAAGTTGGTTTTATAAGAGAGACAAGGACATACTTGTTTTTCCATTGTCACGTTCCCACCAGACAGTTCTAGTGTGATGTGTTTTAATGTGACCAGCTACTTCTGCAATTTGAATATTTTGATTGTATTAATAAAAACTTACCATGTTAGGCCACCAAAAAATCAAAAGAGGCTTCCAACTATATTTGCAAACATTACTCCCTTGGCTCTTAAAACATGAAAATTGATACTTCAAAATAAAGGTTGAGTATCCTTTATGTGGAATGCTTGGGAACACAGAGTTTTCAGATTTGGAAATAATGGTATTTGTATGTACATATATAATGAGATATCTTGGAGACTCGACTCAAGTTTATATACTAATTTCATTTCTCTTTCATATGTACCTCATACATATTCTTTGAAAGTAATTTTATGCAATATTTTAAATAATTTTTGTATATGAAACAAATGTAGGTATACCTTGAACCATCGGAAAGTAACAGTATCAATAGCACAGCGTTATATGTGGAAACTTTTGGATTGTGGATATTCTGAATTTCAGAATTCTGAATATGGGATGTGCAACGTATATTGCTATCAGCGTCAGGCGTTTTCCATCCCAGTGCACTCAAGGGTATGGAAGAAGACGGAGGTACCCCGGGGAGCGTGAGAGAACTCATCGCCCCTGGGCAGCCTCCACCCACAAATAGTCTCAGTAACCAAGACGGCAGCCCCCTCACCCCCGGCTGAAAATCCTGCTGCTTAATGCCCAGTCAGTGAATGGGAAAACAATAGCCATCCAAGATATGATCTTGGATAAGCATGCTGACCTGGCTTGCATTACTGAGACCTGGTTGGGTTGGGGTGGGGGTGGGGGGTGAATCTCTCTCAACTTTGTCCATCGGGTTTCAGTGTGCAGCAACAGGCAAGACCCGGGGGGCATGGAGGAGTTGCAGTGATTTATCGAGATTCCATCCACCTGGTCAGGTGTCCCCACAGCTGACCACATTTAGAGTGTATATCTAAGGGTGAGAGGCTGAGAGTGATTCTGTTGATGTACTGTCCACCCCGCTCCTCAATAGTATCCCTGTCTGAGCTAGCTGAGGTGGTTTTGGGCCTGGTGTTGGAGTCCCAATGGCTAGTTGTGCTGGGGGACTTCAACATCCATGTCAAGACCGCCCTGTCAGGAGCGGCTCAGGACTTCATGGTGCTATGACAATCACAGGTCTGTCCCAAATGGTTTCTTCCCCTACCCATAGCGCTGGGCACACTCTAGATCTGGTCTTCTGTTTGGGACGGGATGATGGTGACAGTATTGTGGAGGAGCTGTCCGTAGTTCCTTGGTCATGGATCGATCACTACCTGGTCAGGTTTAGACTCGCTAGGGCTCTAAACCTGTGTAGGGGTGGAGGACCAATTGGGAAGGTCCGTCCCAGGAGGCTTATAGATTCGGCCAGATTCCTAATGGATCTTGGGGATTTTCCTGCCTGTTCGGTAGGTGATTCTGTCGAAGCTCTGGCAGACCTGTGGAATTTGGAGGTTGTCTGGGCAGTTGACATAATTGCTCCAAACATCTCCTTTCACAAAACAAAGCCAATTGGCTCCCTGATATACTAGGGAGCTAGTGACGACGAAGCAAGTGAAATGGAGACTAGAGCAATGTTGGTGCCAAACTCACAGCAAATCTGACCAAACACAGACTAGAGCGCACATGAAAGCCTATTCCGTGACAATGAAGGTGGCAGAAAAATCATTTATTGCCGCCAACATTGCATCTGCAAAGAACTGCCCAAGAAAACTGTTTCAGGAGCTCAGATGATTTTTAAACCCTGATCAGCCAGGGATCACTGACCAATTGGCAGTTCATTGTGAAGAATTTGCTAGGTTCTTTGCAGATAAAGTCACTCAGATCCACTTCGATTTTGACACCAGTATTAATGCAGTCTCTATTGATGTAACTGAGGCATCTGTTTGTCATGGTTCTTTGGATTCCTTTAAACTTATCCAACCTGAGGATGTGGACAAGATCTTGGAAGGAATGAGACCGACCACTTGCTCTCTAGACCAGACATGGAAAAACTTTTGAATTTGGAGCCGCATAGTGGGCCGGAGCGGGATGGGTGGGCTGGGAGAGAGGAGGTTCTCCCCAAAGTCCCATCCTCACCCTTTCCTTCCTTTCCTCTTCTCTTTTGGAGTAAGAAAGTGAAGGAAAGACGGGAAACCTTTGGATCCCAAAAGGGTTGGACTTGGTCAGGATGAGATGGTAGACAGGAGATAAAGGGTGTATCCATCAGACCCTGTATTGCCTACTCCTGATATAGAATCTTAGTTGGAAGAGACCCCCAAGGATTATGCGGTCCAACCCCCTGCCATGCAAGAAGGCACAATAAAAGCACTCCTGATACACAGCCTCTGCAGAAAAGCCTCCAGAGAAGGAGACTCCACCACACTCCCAGACAGCCTACGCCACTCTCCAACAGATCTTACTCTTAGGAAGCTCTTCCTAATCTTTTCAGTCAAATCTATTTCCCTGCCATTTGAGACCATTCCGCCCTTGGACCCTGGTCTCTAGAGAAGCAGAAAGTAATTTTCCCCTCCTCATCATTAGGATACTTTTTAAAATCTTGAAACATGGAGGAAAGGAGGAAGGAAAAAGAGAAGGGAGGAAGGGAGGAAGGGGAAGGGAAGGATGGATGGAAGGAAGGAAGGGTGGAAGGGAATGGAGGAAGGGAGGGAGAAAAAACAAAAGGGAAGGAAGGAAGGAGGGAGGGAGGTAAGGAAGGAAGGGAGGGAAGGAGGAAGGAAAGAGAGAAGGAAGGAAGGATAGGATGGTGAGAAAGGGAAAGGCCCAAGAGAATATGGCCCCTAGGACTGGGATTGCCCATACCTGCTCTAGACCCTTGCCCATGCTGGCTTATTAAATTGGCCAGAGGGGGACTGGTGGAGTGGGTGAAGGTTCTATGAAACACCTCCCTGACCCAGGGCATAATACCAACTAGTTTCAGGGAGGCAGTAGTAAGACCCTTATTAAAGAAACCAGTACTAGATCCCACTCAATTGAGTTATTATAGGCCAACATCCAATCTCCCCTTTCTGGGCAAGTTTCTAGAGAAGGTGCTGGTCTCACAGCTCCAGGAATTCTGAGATGAAACCAATTATCTGGACCCATCTTAGTCTGGTTTCAGGCCTGACTACAGGACAGAGATGGCATCATTTGCTTTAGTGGATGATCTACGAAGAGAGCTAGACAGGGAGAGTGTGTCCCTACTAGTTCTTCTGGACCTCACAGCGGCTTTTGATACCATTGATCATGGTATCCTTCTGGGCCATCTCTCCGGGTTAGGGCTTGGGGGCACTGTTTTACAATGGCTCCGGACCTTCCTGGAGGGTTGGATCCAGTGCTGGGGGACTCTTGTTCAACTTCCTGGCTAGTGGCCTATGGGCATCCCTCATGGTTCAATTTTGCTGTTTAATGTTTACATGAAACCACTGGGCAAGATCATCCAAAGTTTTGGAGTTTGGTGTCAAATTTATGTGTAAAACACCCAACTCTATTACTCTTCTACGGAATTCCAGGGATGCCATCCTGCCCCTAAACCAGTGCCTGTCATCAATGATGGACTGGATGAGGACTAACAAGTTGCAATTAAATCCAGGCAAGACAAAAGTACTCCTGATCAGTTGAAAGGCAAATCAGGGTATGGGATTACACCCTTTGTTGATGGGGTCACGCTCCCCCTGAAGGCACAGGTTGCACTCCAGAGGTGATCCTGGATTCATCACTGACCCTGAAACCCCAGTTGTCGGTGGTGGCCAGGGGAGCCTCCTCATAATTAAAACTTGTGCACCCATACCTTGAGATGCCAGACTTGGTCATAGTAGTCCACTCCTTAGTCACATCCTGTCTGAACTACTGCAATGCTCTCTAAGTGGGGCTGCCTTTGAAGATAGTTCGGAAGCTTCAACTGGTACATAGATTGCCAGCCAGCTTACTAACTGGACACCATATATGTTACTGGCTGCGGGTCTGCTTTTGGGCTAAATATAAAGTGCTGGTTATGACCTATAAAGCCCTAACGGTTCAGGCTCAGACTATTTGAATAATCACATATCCGTGTACAAACCAACTCGTGTGCTGCGGTCTGCAAAAGAGGCCCTCTTTTTGGTCCTGCCCCCCCCCCGCCCCCATCTCAAGTGTGGCTAGTGGGAATGAGAGAGCGAGCAGGGTGGGGGGAGGCTTTTCTGTGATCACCCCCAGCTCTGGAACCCCCTCCCTAAAAAATTAAAAACAGCCCCCTCTCTCCTCTCCTTTAAAAAACTTTTTAAAACACATTTATGCACTTAAGCCTGTGGAAAGGAGGAAGACTGATTACATCTTCTATACAGCCCGTCTTGTTGTTGAACACCTATCTTTTTAATCTGCTGCATACCATCTTAACCCCAGTTATTTAAATCAGATTTTAAAAGTTTTAAATGGATTTAAAATGTTACATGTGTTAAATGGAGTATATGTGTCATTGTCGTCCCCCTTCGCGTGGGAGAGCTTGATTCCACAACCCCCGCTATAATGAGCCCTCCTCCGCAAATAATCTGTCTCTCTTTTATCTCGCCCGAGTTTTTAACTAGTTTTAATTAGTTTTTCTTTTAATCATTACATGTAGCCCACCCATTGTCATTGTGATTGCGCTTATTGTAATTTTATATTGTTATGTATTCACATGTTTTATGTAATTATGATGATGTTTATTGTTCGTGTTTTTGATTTGCATTTTTGGTTTTACTTTATTGTAATTTGTTGTTTGGGTTTGGCCTCATGTAAGCCGCTCGAGTCCCCATCAGGGAGATGGTGGCGGGATATAAATAAAGATGATGATGATGATGATGATTAAATGAATTATGTAATATTTATTGAAGTTGTTTCTTGATTTGTTATGTGTTTCACTGACATTAAATGTTTGCCATTGCGTTTTATATTGTTGAAAGCGCCCTGAGTCCCCTTGGGAAGATAAGGCGGGTTATAAATAAATATTATTATTGTTATTGTTGTTGTTATTATTAGCAGAGACAGTATGAATATAGATTAAACATTCCTTTTTCAGAATTGCAAAATACAAAATTGTTTACATAAATAACTGAGATAGTGATACCATGGCTTTCTGATAACAACAGTTTCATACACAAAATTATTACAAACATTTAATATGAAATTATCATCAGATTATGTGCATAACATGGATAGGTAAATGGATTTTGTGTTTAGACTTGGGTCCCATCTCTTCAGTATCTTGATATGTACAAGCAGTTCCCAGTTACGAAAAAGGTTTGTTCTTAAGTTGCATTTGTATGTAAATAGGAACAGTACATTTTTAAAGCGTAACTCCAGCCATATACATATCTATATATATAAATCTGTTAGGTTGGTTCAACCGGACAGCAAAACTCCACAACCCCCCAACGAAACTGTACCAAAATTGCCATGCCCATAACACAACCCACAAGGTACAAACATATCTACTCAAAATGAAAAACAACACAACACACTCACAAAACGGCAAAACAACAAAACTCAAAAAACCCAATGAAACTTAACCAAAACCCAACGAAACTTAACCCCACGCTCCATCACTCCCCCCACTGCCACACACACACGCGCAACCCCACTCCCCCCGCTGCCGCACACACACACACAACCCCACGCTCCATCACTCCCCTGCCCCAATCTTACCTCCTTTTACTTCACGCCACCTCCAAACCCCACCCCGCCCCTTCCCGCCTTGTCAAAATCCAGGAAAGACAGGAAGGAAGGAAAGAAGGAAGAAAGAGAAAGGGAGATAAAGAAAAGGGGGAAGGAAAGTTAGAGAAAGAAGGAAGAAGAAAAGGAAGGAAAAGGAAAGATGGAAGGAAAGAAAAGAGAGACAGCAGAAGAGAAAGAAAAAGGGGGAAGGAAGGAAAGAGGTAGAGAAGGAAGAAATGAGAGACAGAGGGAGGGAAAGAAAAAGGGGGAAGGAAGGACGGAGAGAAGGAAAGGAAAAGGGGAATAAAGGAGGGAAAGAGGGAGTGAAGGAAGGGCGAAGATGTAGAGAAAGAGGGAGGGAAGGAAAGAAGGAAAGAGAGAAGGAAGAAAAGAGACCAGAAGAGAAAGAAAAAGGGGGAAGGAAAGAATGAGAGAAGGAAAGAAAAAAGGGAATGAAGGAAGGAAAGAGGGAGTGAAGGAAGGGGGAAGATGTAGAGAAAGAGGGAGGGAAGGAAAGAGAGAAGGAAGCAAAGAGACCAGAAGAGAAAGAAAAAGGGGGAAGGAAGGAAGGAGAGAAGGAAAGAAAAAAGGGAATGAAGGAAGGAAAGAGAGAGTGAAGGAAGGGGGAAGATGTAGAGAAAGAGGGAGGGTAAGGAAAGAAGGAAAGAGAGAAGGAAGAAAAGAGACCAAAAGAGAAAGAAAAAGGGGGAAGGAAAGAAGGAGAGAAGGAAAGAAAAAAGGGAATGAAGGAAGGAAAGAGGGAGTGAAGGAAGGGGGAAGATGTAGAGAAAGAGGGAGGGAAGGAAAGAAGGAAAGAGAGAAGGAAGAAAAGAGACCAGAAGAGAAAGAAAAAGGGGGAAGGAAGGAAAGAGATAGAGAAGGAAGAGGAGAAGGAAAGATGGGAGGGAGGGAAGGAAGGAGGGAAAGAAGGAGAGAAAGAGGGAAGGTTGGCCACAGCAACGCGTGGAGGGTTATTTATTTATTTATCGTGTCATCAGCAACCATTGTATTACAATTCTAACAGAGCAAAACAAACACAGAGATTAAAAAGAAAAGGAAAAAGAAGAAAGAAAGAAAAAAAAAACCATACAGATTTTGCAAATTTGGTATTTGGTTAAATGTCCTTTGACCAGTATCTGGCCACTTGGAGTGCCTCTGGGGTTGCCGCAAGAAGGTCCTCCATCGTGCATGTGGCAGGGCTCAGGGTGCATTGCAGCAGGTGGTCAGTGGTTAGTTCTTCTCCGCACTCGCATGCCGAGGATTCCACCCTGTAGCCCCATTTCTTAAGATTGGCTCTGCATCTCGTGGTGCCAGAGCGCAATCTGTTCAGCGCCTTCCAAGTCGCCCAGTCTTCTGAGTGCCCAGGGGGGAGTCTCTCATCTGGTATCACCCATGAATTGAGTTGCTGGGTTTGGGCCTGCCACTTTTGGACTCTCGCTTGCTGGGGTGTTCCAGCGAGTGTCTCTGTAGATCTAAGAAAACTATGTCTTGATTTAAGTCGTTGGCGTGCTGGCTGATACCCAAACAGGGGATGAGCTGGAGATGTCTCTGCCTTGGTCCTTTCACTATTGGCTGCTACTTCCCGGCGGATGTCAGGTGGTGCAATACCGGCTAAGCAGTGTAATTTCTCCAGTGATGTGGGTCGCAGACACCCTGTGATAATGCGGCATGTCTCGTTAAGAGCCACATCTACTGTTTTAGTGTGGTGAGATGTGTTCCACACTGGGCATGCATACTCAGCAGCAGAGTAGCATAGCGCAAGGGCAGATGTCTTCACTGTGTCTGGTTGTGATCCCCAGGTTGTGCCAGTCAGCTTTCGTATGATGTTGTTTCTAGCGCCCACTTTTTGTTTGATGTTCAGGCAGTGCTTCTTGTAGGTCAGAGCACGGTCCAAAGTGACTCCCAGGTATTTGGGTGTGCTGCAATGCTCCAGTGAGATTCCTTCCCAGGTAATCCTCAGAGCTCGGGATGCTTGTCTGTTCTTAAGGTGAAAGGCGCATGTCTGTGTTTTAGATGGATTAGGGATCAGATGGTTTTCCCTGTAATAGGCAGTAAGAGCGCCTAGAGCTTCGGAGAGCTTCTGTTCTACCATCTCAAAGCTCCCTGCTTGAGCAGTAATGGCACGATCATCAGCATAGATGAAACTCTCTGTCCCTTCTGGCAGTGGCTGGTCATTTGTGTAGATGTTGAACATGGATGGAGCAAGCACGCTCCCCTGAGGCAGGCCATTCTTCTGTTTCCGCCATCTGCTTCTCTGGCCCTGGAACTCAACAAAAAAGCTCCTGTTTTGTAGCAGGTTTCCTATGAGGCGGGTGAGGTGGTAGTCCTTTGTGATATTATACATTTTTCTCAGGAGGAGGCGGTGGTTCACGGTATCATAGGCTGCTGACAAGTCTATGAAGACAGCTCCTGTGATCTGCTGCCTTTCAAAGCCATCTTCTATGTGCTGAGTCAGGTTCAGCACTTGCGATGTGCAGCTTTTGCCTTTTCTGAAGCCAGCTTGCTGTGGGATCAAACAGGGGTCTATATTTTCCATAATTCTATGCAAAATAAGTCTCTCCAGAACTTTGTAGAGGTGGCACAACAGGGAGATTGGTCTGTAGCTTTTTGGGTCATTACGGTCTTTGCCTGGCTTCAAGATGGCGATGACTCTTGCTTTCCTCCAGATTTTGGGGATCTGACAGGATGCAGTGCAGTTGTTCATCAGCTCCAGCAGCCAGTGCCTTGCTTTTGGACCAAAGTTCTTGATTTGTTCCATCCGTAGATCATCCAAGCCAGCTGCTTTGCCATTCTTACATTTGTTGAGAGCCATGTCCAATTCAGTAGATGTAAAAGGTTCATGGAGGTTATTGTTCTCAATCTCTGGTTGTCTGGCTATTGGTTTCTTTCCTACTTTGGTGGCAAGGTTGGGTTTCCCATTCTTCAAGAGTTGGTGTGCTATCTGATCTGCCTTTATGTTGGCATGGGTATTAGTTTGTGAGGGATCGTTGCTCAGCCGTCTCAGCAGCCTCCACGCCTTCTGGCTGCTCCTGCCCATGTCGACCTCTGTGATCAACTTGATCCACTGATCTTTCTTGGCTTCAGAGATGGAGGACACAATGCTCTGCGCTGCCTGAAGAGTCTGCTCACTAAATGGGTCTTCGTTGTGGAGCCTGTAATAGTTTTCCAACAAGGCAGCTGTTTCAGGAGTAATGCCCTGGAGGTAGTGGGTTCTGCAGCCTCTCGGTATAGAGGCCCGTGAGCAGGTTTTCACTATTTCAATAAAATGTTCATATTCCTCAGGGATTGGTGCGACTGATGTGATCATGTCGTCTAACATGTCTGAGAATTTAGTCCAATCTGCCTTTCTGAAGTTGTATCTTCGTTTAAATCGAACTTCCTGAGGCCTTATTGTTGGGAACAGTTGGCATATTATTGGTCGGTGCTGTGTGTTTGGGATTGGTGGTCCCACTGATTTGGTGCATTGCTGTACGATGCTGTCGCTCACAAATAAGAGGTCTGGGTTGTAACCTCGGTGCCATCTCCCGCTGTTGTAGGATGGTGGAAGCTTGCTATCATGGATGAGTGATAGTTTGTGCAGTTCAGACCAGGACAGGACAGCCTCTCCATTTCTGTCCTCTTGGGCATAGCCCCATACGTGGCTATGGCTGTTGAAGTCACCAATTACTACCGCCCTTTGGTGCCTGTCAAAGTTCTCGGGGGAGGAGAAGCAGAACTCTTCATTTGGGGGCTTGTACACAGAGGTGATGGTGATGTTATTAAGCTCTACTGTTAGAACCTCGATATTGTTTTCTTCAGTGTTGTGGGCACTGCTGACTTGGAGGCCTGGTTTGATGAAGATGGCGCTTCCATACTGCGCATGTGGTCTTTCTGCTGCTAAGACCATTCCTGGAACTTTGGGTCGTTTCTGTTGTTCATCCCTGTGTGTTTCTTGGACACACAGCACATCGCATTTCTTATCTTGGCACAGTTCATAGAGCAGTTGCTCTTTGGCAGCTGACATGCCTTCGATATTGATTGAGATTATTGTCATGGTTGGTCCTGAAAAGGACCGTTGGTTGTTTTGCTTGCTTGCTTGCATGCTGGTCGCTTCTGTGGCGAGAGAATCTGCCGTCTACGAAGACGTTGCCCAGGGGACGCCCGGATGTCTTGCAATCCTGCGAGGAGGCTTCTCTCATGTCCCCCGCGTGGAGGGTAAAGGTTGTTATTTCTATGATTATTATGATGCTATTATTCCTATGAGACCCTTTTAGGGGGAATGGGAGAGGTGTCAGGTCCCAGAGGCAATGCATTGTATTATTGTTATTGTTATGATGGTGGTGAAATAACGGGAAATAAAAAGAGAAAGAAGGAAGCAAACAGGGAGGGAAGAAAGGCAAAGGAAGAAAGGGGGAGGGAATGAAGGAAAGAGAAGGATGAAACCAAGTAGTGAAAGAAGGAAAGAAAGAAAGCGGTAGAGAAGGAAGAAAGGAGAGAAAGGGGGAGGAAAGGGGGGAAGGAATAGGTAGGTACCTCTCTTTCATAATAGTTCAGATATCTACCTCAACTTTAATAAGTTTTACTATAGGCCACAGCAACGTGTGGCAGGGCACAGCTAGTATATATATATAAAAGCTTTGAATAGTGTAGGGAAGGGTTAATACCCCAGTGGTTTTTGTTTTGCTGTCTATGCCCCAGTTCAGAAATTAATTGGATTTTTATAAATGTGGCTTGTTATGGAAATAAAGATTGGTTTCCTGTCGTAGTCACTGTGAATCTGCACATATGGTATTTCCTGGGCCTGCGCAGTACAGCTTCGGAACCTTCCAGAATTAGAAACAGACATTTTATATCAAGCCTGGCCCCTCCCCTCCTCCCCCCTCCCCTCTTGAGTATATATGGCCCAATGCGGGGCCAGGCCCCTCAGTTCTCTTTATCCACCTAGCAACTCAGCTAGAAAACCTTCCTTGTGAGTTTTATCTCGTTGGTTGACTGCTCGTTTTTGACCTTGGACTGATTTCGATCTTCTTCATTCTGTACTCCTGACCCGGACTGACCTCTGACTACTCCTTTTCTCAGTGGATTTGTGCTTTCGGTGCTGCGCTAGCCTTTTCTGGGAGGCGTCTGTCTCTACAAAGTCTGAATGGCGACTACTTCTTTTAAGAAGTGCACTCAGTGCCCTAACACCCTCCCAGACACTGGTGGGCATTCGTTATGTCTAGCGTGCTTGGGTGAGGCCCATCTCTCTCAACCCTGCAAGATTTGCCAGGCCTTCACCCCTCAAACCCGCAAGGACAGGGTTTCCAGGCTGAAGGCCGCTCTTTACAAAAGGGCCCTTCTTCCTCCAGTAGTCATGAACCAGCCCTCCAAGTCGTTAGACTTACCTGGGCCTAAAACCTCCCAACATGACGGAAAAAGGCGAAGAAGACAAAGGAGGTTGCGCTCCAAGATGGCGCTCGGGCCTTTTCGCGGCCGACTAGCCCTTCCAAAAGGGCGGGAAGCTCGCCGGCTCTCTTCTCCCCTCCCACACGCCACCCAGCAGCTCGACAGCAGGGAAAGCAAGTGCACCCCCTGGCGGCACCAGAGCCCCAGCTGATGCCCCCGAATGCGGCTCTAACTCAGCCTGCAACATTCGCAAGTTTGCCGGCAGCGGCGTGCAGCGGGGAGGCGCCGAACGCGATCCCGACGCAGGCGCAGTCTACTATGGGAGGACAGAGTGACTCACCCTTGCTCCCGATGCCGGCCCTCACTCCTCCGATGTCGGGGAAAGCTGCAGAACAAGTGAGAGGGGCGTCCCTGCAGGACATTGAATCCATCTCACTGGAGCAGCTGCTCCTGCCGACGCCGGCTGCGATGCCAGCAGGGGGCGTGGCGTTAGCTTCGCCGCAGCTAGCTGGCCCCGCCCCCACTGTTCCTGGAGAGGCGCCCTGCCAGCTGGCCGCCTCTCCTTCGACATTGACGCTCGGCCAAACTGATGGCGCTGATGGGGGCATGCCCCCCCCCCGAGATCTACATCCACGCGTTTCTGACAGGGCGAGACGTGCGCGCTCCCCATCCCGATCCTCCAGGGCCTCTAGACGCCAGCGACACCACTCATCCTCTTCGTCCTCGTCCTCCCCCTCCTCGGGGGATTCAAGGAAGAGACGATGCTCAAGAAGGTCCCGATCCTCCTCTCGGCGGGGATCCTACAGGCCTGCTCCAGCTCCTGCATCGATGCCTTTGCATGGCTTTTGGCAGCTCTCCCCAGCGGGCCAGTATGTGTTTGTGCCCACTCCTGGGCCTTCTCAAACCACTTTTCAACTATCGTCGACCCCAGCCATCCATATCTTGATGCACAGGAGTGCTCCACCAGTTGCCCCTCACCCTCCCCGGGGGCCTTTCAACACCTACCCAGTGAACCCACCACCTCTTCATCAGCTGCCTGCGGGACCCACTGCCTTGCCAGGTATGGGAGGTAATGTGTTGCCTCTCCCTTCTCTCCTCCCAGCCCCACCAGCCCCTGTGAGGCCTATTGGAGACTTGCAGCTTACCAGCACTGACCCAGCTGTTGCAGAGGGACATGATTCTATTGAACATAGAGCGATAGATGAGGGGGATTCTGATTCCACCTCCGACTCCCCTGAGTCTGCTCAAGCAGCGGGGGCTGCAGAGGACACTGTGGACAGATCCCTGGAATTTAATAAATTTGCTTCTCTTGTGAACAGGATGATCAAGGCTTTGGATCTGCCTGACCCTAAGCCATCTGAGCATGTGGAAGACCCTATGTTTCCTTCCGACGAACAAAATGTTGTGTCTTCCACTTCGTTGCCTCCGTTGCCTTATTTGTTAAAGCTGGCCAGGATCTCAGATGTTGCCCCCCCCTATTGTGGCAGCAATACCTAGAAAGGTTGATGCAATGTATAGAATCAATTTATCCTCCGCAAAATGGGTGACCAACCCCCCCCAGGCCAAACACGGTAGTGGCTGAAGTAGCCAAAACCAAGCGTCAGAAGGGATCTTTGACAGCACCCTCTGATAGGGAGGGCAGGAAAATAGACTCCCTAGGCAGGAAGGCCCACATCTCGGTGGGATTAGTTACAAGGATGGCTCATTTTGCAACCTATATGAGCGGCTATCAAAACTTCCTGTGGTCAAAGATTCTGTCTTACCTTGATTTGTTACCAGCTGAAGAACAACACTTGCCTAGAGCACTGCAAGCGGAGGCCATTGTTCTATCACGGCTCCAGAAAGATTTCGCCAAGCACCTGGCAGAAACAGCGGGTAATCTCTTTGCCACCGCCACCTCAATCAGGAGGCATGCGTGGCTTAGAGCCGCCAATCTTTCAGATGAGGGAAAAGCCCTAGCGGAAGATCTTCCACTTCATGTGGAGGGGCTGTTTAACCCGGATACGGATGAAAAGCTAAAAAGTAAGCAGGAGGTTCGCCAGGCGGCGAGTAAATTTGGATATACCTAGCAATCCAATTACCAGGCCAAACCAAGATGGCAGCAAAATTCTTCGGGGTTCCGCAAAAATTATTGAAACACTTTTCCAGGACCTTATAGGAATCGTAATTGGAATTTTTCTAGATTCCAAACGGGTCAAAAATCCTCATATACATCCAAGTCTAGGTTCCAATCTTTTCAAAACAAACCCAGGTCTCAGCCCACCTCTAAAAAGCGTGTTTGACGCTTGCGCTGATCTCCTAGGTAACCGGCCGGTTAACGCTGACCTCTCGGGGCCATCTTCCTGTCATTTGACGACCAACCTGCCTACTGTTAGTTACCCTCTACTGTTTTATTAAAGGTTGTCATCGTTTTATGATGCCTGGGGCCACATCACTTGTGATAAATGGGTTTTGTCTATAATCAAAAATCGTTATAGAATCGAGTTTGAAGATGTTCCTCCTACGGGTTGGGTAGTATCCACACCTGTATCGTTACCCTTGTCACAGGAGGTTCAAAGCCTGTTATCAAAAGGGGCCATTTCCCCTGTTGACCCATCGATGTTTCCATTCTGTTTTTTTCTCACATTACTTTCTTGTTAATAAACGAGGTGGAGGCTTTCGGGAGATTATGGATCTCAGATCTCTCAATAAACATATTTCGCCAAAAAGATTTCGCATAGTTACTTTGACTACCATTATGCCTCTGCTTTTTTCAGGGTGCTTGGTTTGCCACGGTGGATTTAAAAGATGCTTATTTCCACATCTCCATAGTCCCCCACCACCGTAGGTTTCTAACCTTTATGGTGGGACACTTGGCTTTTTGCTACAATGTTTTGCCGTTCGGGCTTTCAACTGCCCCCAGGGTGTTCACAAAGTGCATGTCGGTAGTGGCGGCACATCTCCGCACTAGGGGAATAATGGTGTACCCCTATATTGACGACTGGCCTTATTGTTGCCAGCCCGCCTGACCTGCTTAAACGGCACATCTCTGTTATTTTGTCTTTGCTCCAGTCTTTGGGGTTGGTCATCAATTTGGAGAAGTCCTCCCTCACACCATCCCGGTGTATCCAGTTCATCGGGGCACTGCTGGACTCCGTCTCCCAGAGGGCCTACCTACCTCCGTACTGGTTTGCCAAGCTGTTGGAGTTGGTCGAGCAGGCTATACTAGCTCCCAGGATCTTGGCGAGACAGATACAGGTTCTGCTTGGGCATATGGCGTCTACCACAGCAGTTACCCCGTACTCCCGATTGAGAATGCGGCCCCTGCAGTTTTGGTTTCTCTCAGTATTCAACCCACTCAGGGACAGATCTTCCATCAAGTTGACCATCCCGCACGATATCCGCCAATCCCTGTTGGTTTGGAGGGAGGAACAATGGGTGTGCGCGGGTCTCCCGTTCCAGCCCCTGGACCCGGTCATGTCTATAACTACAGACTCGTCCCTTACAGGGTGGGGTGCCCATTCCCAGGGCCTGATGATTCACGGCATGTGGTCAGAAGAAGAAGCCGCCATGCACATAAACGTGTTCGAGCTACTAGCAGTAGACAGGGCCCTAAAATCTTTCGAAAGAGTGGTGTCAGGAAAGGTCATTCAAGTGCTCACCGACAACACCATGGTGATGTACTACCTAAACAAACAGGGCGGCATGCACTCAGGGCCCTTGCTAACCCTGTGTGTTCAGATATGGAATTGGTGCATCGCCAGGGGAATTCATCTCTTGGTCACTCACCTTCCCGGGGTGGACAACGGTCTCGCAGACACACTCAGCAGGAATCGCATGGCCCACCACGAATGGTCAGGGAATAGCCCTCGACCTGTTCAGACGATGGGGATTCCCAGAGGTAGACCTGTTTGCGCTTTCCCCCGTTCCCATTATTGGTGAGGGTGATCGCAAAGATCAAGAAAGACAATGCCCATTGCATCCTGGTGGCTCCTTGGTGGCCTCGATAACCCTGGTTTGCTCCCCTCCTTCAGATGGTCAGGGATGGGTTCCTTCAATTGCAATGCAGACCCGATTTATTGAAGTCCCAACAGGACCAGGTGTTGTATCCAGAGGTACAGCACCTCAAGCTCACGGCGTGGCACATTTTACCGAACCTGTAGTTACTCTGTCAGTTATCTCGGCCGGTTCTTTCCATTATCGAGGCCGCACATAGACCTTCGACCAAGAGGTCTTATTTGTATAAATGGGGCAGGTTTACTAAGTTCATGGCGCAAAAAGGTATTGCCCCAGAAGCAGCCCCCATTCCATTGATTTTAGATTTTTTGGTTTCGTTATTGGACACGGGCCTCTCAAGTTCTTCGTTGAAATGTTATTTAGCCGCCATCTCGTGGTTCAGGAGAAAGGCAGGCCTACCATCCTGTTTTTTGGACCCTTTAGTGAAAACATTTCTACGAGGTTTGGCGAACACTAGACCATGTGTATTCCCAGTTGCCCCTTCCTGGAGTTTAGAACTGGTTCTTTCAGTGTTGATGAAACCCCCCTTCGAACCTTTAGCTACCTTAGATTTTTGTTATCTTTCCTGGAAGGTGGCCTTTTTAGTAGCTATTACCTCAGCGCGGCGAGCCAGTGAACTGTGTGCGCTTAGGGTGGACCCACCTTACCTTATCACAAAGATAAGGTTATACTGCGTACGGACATTGCTTTTCTACCAAAAGTAGCTACCAAGTTTCATATGTCGCAGGAGATAGTACTCCCTGCGTTTTTTCAGAACCCTGTTTCCCCGTTAGAACGTAGTTTGCATCTATTGGATGTTCGTAGAGCTGTGGCTTTTTATGTCAATAGAACGGCTGGGATTAGGAAAACCCCTAGGTTTTTCGTTAAATACCGTGAAGATACAAGGGGATTGCCACTGTCGCCGCAGCGTTTTTCTTCTTGGATAGTGTCTCTTATTTGTTTATGTTATCAATTGTCGGGGAAAGACTTACCTTTGCAGGTTAAGGGCCACTCGACCAGATCGGTCTCCACATCTGCCGCATTCCTGCGAGGTGTTCCCTTGGATGTCATCTGTAAAGCTGCCATATGGACGACCCCACTTACCTTCGTGTCGCACTACAAGATGGATGTTGTGTCCAGGAGGGCCTCAGAATTTGGAAGAGCAGTCCTGTTTTCAGCGGTGGCATGATGCCCACCATCCGAGGTTAGTAGCTTGCTAGTCTACCATATGTGCAGATTCACAGTGACTACAACAGGAAATTATAAGTTGCTTACTTGTAACTGTAGTTTCCAGAGTAGTCACCTGTGAATCTGCACAGCCCCACCCATCCTCCCCTCAAGTGTCATGCCCTGCCTTCTGGCTGCTTTGCGGCGGACATAAAATGTCTATTTTTAATTCTGGAAGGTTCCGAAGCTGTACTGCACAGGCGCAGGAAATACCATATGTGCAGATTCACAGGTGACTACTCAGGAAACTACAGTTACAGGTAAGCAACTTATAATGATAAAGCTTCAGTTGAGACTCCTTTTCCCCATGATAACTCTTTCAGGAGTGAATTTCTCTTCCTAGGTGTACATTTCTCTCACTTCTTGTTGTGTCAGACCTGTTCTTAACTATGAGTTGTTTGTAAGACTGATGTTTATAACTACGGGACTGCCTATATATGCAAATACCATTATTTTAAAATGAAATGGGGATGGGAGTGGAAATCTGACATCCAAAACCCTCATGGTTCTAAGTATTTTGGATAAGGGGTACACAATCTGTATAAGTTGCTATGGTATACAGTATGACATGGTGATTGAACTGCACTCGTGGTTGCAAGTGTTTTCCAATAGATCACAATTTGGCATGAATAAAATACTGCATTTGATAGATGTCTGGGCTGATAACAGAAGGATTGTATTTATAATTGTATATAATAGCTTGACCTGTGCTCAGATCCTTACAGTAGAACGTTTCCACGGGCATTTCACAGCTTTAACTTTTTCTTTATCCAGCCTCCTCAAACTGTTCTGAGTCTGTCAAGTATCCCATTTTAAGAAGCAAATCATTTTTTGCTATTCTGTTAGAATCATAGAATTATACAGTTGGAAGAGATCATAAGGGCTATCTAGTTTAACCTGCTGCCATGTAGGAACACAAAAACAGAGCACTCTCGACAGATGGCCATTCACCTTCTGTTTAAAACCTTTGAGGCAGAATATTCCATGGCTGAACAGTTCTTGCCGTCCGGAGGTGCAACATAATGTTCATATTCAGCGACGTACCCTCCAACTTTTATCATTTGAAAACTGTAGGCCAGCAATATGAGAGAGTGGTTGAGATGGGAAAATTATTAATGAGAACAGAAATGAGCGTTAGGTGAGGTTGCAGTGGTTTGCTTTTGCCTTGGTCTACTGGAAATGGCAAGGTTCTGGACCTCCTCTTCCCTCTGCTGAGTGTGAAGTGTTTTTGCAGCAATTGAAGTAAGCTGAGAATGAAGGAGGAAAGTGGAGAAAAAGTAAGAATCTGGCACATTTTAGACATGGCAGAAAATGTGGACCAACATCCTCGTCACAAACCTATTAGCAGTATGCGATGAGGACAATGCACTTGCTTCTACTTTGTATGTATAGCAAATCAGAAACAGGACCAGTTGTTTGATGTTTGATCCTAAATGGTGGATTTGTTGCTCTGAAACAAATCAGGCTGATAAACCCTTGATTTGTTAATCCCTGGCTTGTTTGGAAACAACTCAGACCCCATGTTTGGATGTCATGTAAAGTTTTCAGGTTCTGATTATTTTGCCTGCTTGCATGAAATGTAACCAGCCATTCTGGGTCATATTTATATGCGAGTATATTCTTTGTTTTGTTTGGGGTTTTTTTTTGTTTCTTTTCAGGACTTGTATTTGAAAATGCTCCTTTTTTAGTGTCCTTCCTTTTTTGATTTTGCATATTCCATAATTGTTGAATTATGTGAAAAGAGTGCAGTACTGTTGATGCTGAAATTTTGGCAAAATTTGTTCCCCAAATAAAACAACAAGAGCCCATCTGGACTAAGAATGAAAACAGGCAACAAGCTCTTTTTCTGACCTCTTTTACAAAACAAATAAAATTGGCCATTATTCCAAGCACTTAGGAATTAACGGAAGTTTTCCTGTTGCTTTTATGCATCCTTTTAACTTATTGTTTTATACTGGTTGGATTAGATTTAATATAACTATAAATACTAGTAAAGAATTAAATCATTTTAAGAATAGTTTTATTGAAAATAATACTGTAAGTAAATAAGGATATAAAAATAATATATTATAGTAAAGGAGGTTTGCTGAACCAGATATATGCCAAATGTGATGAGATGTGAGATAGAGTCAATAAAATAAAATTTATTCATATGAATTTTATTATATAAATGTGGGCTAGAATCCCAGAGTATGATGTTTGATCAGAAAATCAGGATATAAATGTGTAATCTTAAAGATTTTTGAATTTATTTATATTCAAATTACTTTCATCTCACCTTACAATAACTCAGGATTGTAAGGGTGGATCACAACAAACCACAAATACATAAAATACAAGAAAATCATTTAGAAAGTTAATAGTAAAGTAGTAAAAACATTTAAATATATCATCAATTATTAAAAGCAAATATAATCAGTGTTGTTGTATGCCTTTACGTAATTTCTGATTTCTGACTTTTTTCTCCATTGCCTCCTTCCTCCTCTTCTCTCATCAGTGTATCATAGAAGACTTTTGCTTTCTCTTCCGTTGTTAACCAGTAACGCTCCTCCTTATATGTCACCATTATACCCTCGTGTCTCTCCCATCTATATATGATTCCTCTCTTCTTCAATTTGTCTGTTAGAAAGTAGTATTTCTTCCTTCTATTAAGTGTCATTTGTGGATATTCTTTAAGAACTGGAATTTTCACTCCTTTATATTGTAATGGATCTTTATTTGTTTTCCACAATATCTCATCCCGTAATTTCTTCTTTGTGAATTGAACTATCACGTCTCTTGGTGTTTTGTGTTTCCTAGAGTAGAATGAGGAGACTTGGTATATTTGATCCACCTCTTGCTCAAGCTCATCCTCCTCTACCTCGAAGACCCTGGCCAGGTGGTTTAACACTGTTGACCTTATGTCTTCCTTTGAATCTTCTTGCATATTTCTTAGCCTTAATTGATAATCCATTTGTTTTTGTAGTAATTTTTCTTGTTCTAATTTTATTCTTTCTTTTTGTTTCTCCAGTGACTTAATTTTCTTCATAATTTTTATCTGTGTCTCATCTGTTTCAATTTTTCCCGCTTTTAAAACTTCCACCTCGCCTGCCAGATTGTTTAGTTCTTTCTTCAACTCTCCAAACTCTTCCTTCATTTCGTTTTTCATATTTTTAAGATCCTTATCTAATTTCTTGTAATGTTCTTCTTGTTTTTTGTAGTATTCTTGTTTGTCTGTCATATCCTTCTTCATTGCATCTTGTTTTTCAGAAAGCTTCTTAATCTCCTTTAGAATATTCTCCATATTCACCCCTCTATCTAAAGATCCTCTTCTCAGCTGTCTGTGTCTGTAATTCCTTATCCTTTTCTTTCTCTGCTTTCCCCTTTGTTGACATTTAAAAGCCAATTCACTTTCTTTAACTGCTTGTAATTGCTTATAACTTGTTTCGTTTATTGTTGCAATTTCTATATGAGTAGATTTTTATTTTATTCTTAATTAAATTCCAGTTCATTCAAAATTAATATATATTTAATCAATTATTCAGTTAATCAATTAATTTAAAATTAATCAATTAATTTGAAAACAATTTAATTATTTTCCTCCCATCCATTAATCAATTAATCAATTATTCATTAATTTCCCTTCAATTAATTCATCAATCAACTTTGGGGTAAGATCTGAGTATACTTTTAAAGATTTTAAATGCCTCTAATTAATTTTATTAATTTTATTATCATCTGCTTCTCGGCCTGGTCTTATTTTGCATCTGTTTCTCATCCTCGTCCACTGCCTGTCTGCTTCTCCTCCTCGTCTGTTGATCATCTACTTCTTCTCCTCGTCTGTCGCCCATCTGCTTCTCTTCCTCGTCTTTATTCTTTAAATTCCTCCTTTATTGCCCTCAGAGAATGATCTGTGTTTTAATTATTAGACCTCTTCCTGCCTCCGTTTGCCTCTTCCGCCCTTCTTTGCTTTGCTATCTTCTTCACTTCTGCCCTTGTGCTCTTATGCTCTTCTCTGCCCTTTAAAACCTTTTTGGACCTTTGGACTACCACTCCAAGCCTGCACTGTTCTGATCTTCCTGTGTTGCTCAACAGCAGCCTTCCGTTTCGTCAGTTCCTATCTTGCTTTTCTTCAATTGTTTATAAAGAAGGCCAGTGTAGACCAAACAACAATGGAACCAAGGTCGTTTCTCCTCACACTGTAAGCTAATTCAATTTCTTGTAGTGCCCATTAAAGTCTCTAATTTAGATAGAAGTGCGGGGGTGTAGCCTAATGTTTAGAGGAGAGTACAAGTGTCCCGATATTTATAAAGTTCTATTTTCTTTGATACTTTAAAAAATACTTATACCAAATCCTTTAGACTTTAAAGTTCATCCAATTTAAAATCAACTTATAAAAACACTCTTCTTATTATAGATTCTCTCCTTTACTATCTTCTTCTTTTCTCCTTATAAAAGTACTTGATTTAATCCTTCTTTGCCTAGATTCCGAGGGGTAGGTCCCTCCCCCCTCTTATATAACCTTGAAGATGAAATTTCTTTCAGGAACACGGTCCCTTTAGCCCCCTAATGTGGGGGTTCGTTCTTTACCATTCTTATCTTAAAAATGGGGTGGAGGCGGTTGGACAAGCTCAGCCGAGCCCGATCCTGTAGAGCAGCCCGCTCCCCTTTTGGTGCTCTCAGATCCTTCGATTCCCCCTTAATGGGGGGGGGGGGCTTGGGGTCTTCAAAGCACCCAGGGGATTTACAATCACCTTCGCCTTCGATCCGGTCAAAGGTGGGGAGCTATAGTTCGACCTCGCCACTCAAAACAGGTCCTCCCTGAGAGAGCTTTCCCTCAGCGAGGCTTCCCCGTCGCCATTCCCACCAGAAGTCCCCTTGAGGTGTCTTGATAGAGAATGAAAATGTCGGGTTTCTCTCATCTTATTTTTCATTGCGGAGTTCCACTGGCTCCTCAGTATTAGGAATCTAGTCAACTGTGTTTATTTTATTTCTTTTGCCATTTGGCTGCAATTTGGAATCCACTTCCAGTGTGTTCTATGGCTGCAGATGAAATTATCCAAAAGTTGTGGGAGGGGACATGATGATTATTGCTCAGTTTTCTTTCTTGACATTTTTTGGGCCATGTGTTTCTTCTCTGTGTTGCCTGTGGATGTGAGGACATCGGAACTGGATTTGCTGTCACCTGCCAGGCCTCCAGTTCAAAAGCTCCCTTAGAACAGAACCGTATTTTGATGTGGCATTAGTCTAGTTGCACATGGCAGCTGCTAAAATGAGGTTTGGAAAAATTGTGGATTCTGGGGATTGTAGTCCAAAAGTTGTTGGTATTTTTAAACTTCTGGTGGCAAATTATTATTATTATTATTATTATTATTATTATTATTATTTATTGTTCTTATACCCCGCTACCATCTCACGCAGGATTTGGTGTGGCTTAGAAGAGGCCAAGCCCAACAACATCTATATATATAAATCTGAAAGTGGCGTCAAACGGAGAAGCAAAACTCAACCCCCCCCCCCCCAACGGAAATTAACCAAAATTCCCATGCACCTACCACAACCCACAAGGTACAAACAAATCAAATCAAAATGACAAACAACACAACATCACACTCACAAAACAACAAAACAGCTGAGCATGCACAATGGCACCCAGCCGCAAATTCCCTGGCACGCGCACATGGCCTGCCGGCCAACGCTCCCTCCGCGCAAGCCACTCCCCCATCCTCCCGCCGCGCCGCTTCCTGCCCTGTTAAAACCATCCCACCTCCCCCTCCTTCATCTTACCCAGCCCAGCCCTCCGGTAAGACACACGCTTCCTTCTTCCGCCACCCCTTCCCTCCCTCACTCAATCCTCCTCGCACCCCCCTCCGGTAAGACACGCACGCACGCCCCCTCACTCCCCCGTGCGGCACACACACACACACACACATGCCCCCTCACTCCCCCGCGCGGCACACATACACATACACACACACACATGCCCCTTCACTCACCCACGCGGCACACACACACACACACACACGCCCCCTCACTCCCCCGCGTGGCACACACACACACACACGCCCCCTCACTCCCCCGCACAGCACACACACACACACACGCCTCCTCACTCCCCTGCGTGGCACACACACTCGCCACCTCACTCCTCTGCACAGCACACACACACGCACACACGCCTCCTCCCCACGTGGCGTACACACACACACACATGCCCCCTCACTCCCCCGTGCGGCACACACACACACACACACCCTCACTCCCCCATGCGGCACACACACACACACATGTCTCCTCACTCCCCCGCGGCACACACACACACACGCCGCCCCCAAGCCCTGCCCCTTCTAACCCCGCCCATCCCCTTCCCCCTGTCAAAAGCAATCCTCCTCCATCTAACCCCGCCCACGCCACCTCCAAGCCCCGCCCCTTTTAACCCTGCCCACCCCTTCCACACAGCAGAATACAATCCCACATCTACTTTGAACTGGGATATATGAACAAAATCACAACACATTTGGCAACACAACATCTCACAACAGAAGGAGTGACCATCACTCAAACAATTATGATTTTGTCATTTGGGAGTTGTAGTTGCTGGGATTTATAGTTCACCTACAATCAAAGAGCATTCTGAACTCCATCAATGATGGAATTGAACCAAACTTGGCACACAGAACTCCCATGACCAACAGAAAATACTGGAAAGGTTTGGTGGGCATTGACCTTGAGTTTGGGAGTTGTAGTGCACCAACATCCAGACAGCACTGTGGACTCAAACAATGATGGATCCGGACCAAACTTGGCACAAGCACTCAATACGCCCAAATATGAACACAGATGGAGTTTGGGGGAAATAGACCTTGACATTTGGGAGTTGTAGTCACTGGGATTCACAGTTCACCTACACTCAAAGAGCATCCTGAACCCCACCAACGACAGAATTGGGGCAAACTTGCCACACTGAACCCCCATGAACAACAGAAAATACTCAAGTACTCAACAGAAAATACTCAACAGAAAATACACAAGCATAAAGAAATTATATATATTAGAAACCAACACTTTCTCATTGCATTTTTTCCCAGATCAACAGACTGGGCCACAGGAAAAATAAGAGAGACAGCAGAAGAGAAAGAAAAAGGGGGAAGGAAGGAAAGAGGTAGAGAAGGAAGAAATGAGAGAAAGAGGGAGGGGAAGAAAAAGGAGAAAGAAGGAAGGAGAGGAGGAAAGAAAAAAGGGAATGAAGGAAGGAAAGAGGGAGTGAATGTAGGGGGAAGATGTAGAGAAAGATGGAGGGAAGGAAAGAGAGAAGGAAGAAAAGAGAGACAGCAGAAGAGAAAGAAAAAGGGGGAAGGAAGGAAAGAGATAGAGAAGGAAGCGAAGGAAAGATGGGAAGGAAGGAAGGAAAGAGGGAAAGAAGGAGAGAAAGAGGAAAGGTTGGCCACAGCAAATAAAAAGTGAAAGAAGGAAGGAAACATGGAGGGAAGAAAGGAGGCAAAAGGAAGAAAGGGGGAGGAATGAATTAAAGAAAGAGAGAAGGTACCTCTCTTTCATAATAGACCAGATATCTACCTCTACTATGAAAAGATTTACTATAGGCCACAGCAACGCGTGGCAGGGTACAGCTAGTTATAACAATAACAACAGCAAACGATAAATAACTCAAAAAAGCAAAACAATACAATAATGACACAACACATTTTAAAACATAAGGCAGAGCCAAATGTGAAAGTTTTAAAAGTTAAAAGCTAGGAAGTTTAAAGGGGATAGGAGGAATGTTTTGGGAAAGGTGGACGTGCAGACAGTTCTAAATCTCTCATAAAGTGCATTAAGGACATATTGCCAGGATTCCTTATTCTGGGAAGGCACACTGGAACATCCACGTTTTCAAGCTCCTTCTAAAGACTGCCATTGTTGGGGCTTTCCTGATGTCCTTGGGGAGGGAGTTCCAGAGTCGCAGGACCACCACCGAGAAGGCGCTGCCCCTCGTACCCACCAATCGCGCATGTGAAACAGGTGGGATCATGAGCAGGGCCTCACCAGATGAACGAAGAGATCGTGTGGGTTCGTATACAGAAATGCGGTCACGAAGGTAGATGGGTCCCAAACCGTTCAGGGCTTTGTAGATAAGCACCTGCACCTTGAATTGGGCTCGAAAAATGAATGGAAGCCAATGGAGCTCCTTAAACAGGAGGGTTGACCTCTCTCTGTAAGGAGCACCAGTTAACAGCCTGGCCCCCGGCTTCTGTACCAACTGGAATCTCCGGGCCGTTTTCAAGGGCAGCCCCACGTAGAGTGCATTACAGTAGTCTAATCTAGAGGTGACTAAGGCATGGACCACCACGGCCAGATTTCTAAAAAAAGGTGCCATTATGTTACTGTGACAAATAATCCTTCACACCTTTTGACTTATTTCAATGATCAAATCCACCGCCTTCAGTTTTTTGCTTGTACACAGTGGTAAGTTTGAGATGGGTTGGTGTTTTTTTTCTTTTTGGTTTTTGATTTATCTAACAGTTCAACTATTTTCCCTTGAATGTTTGTTGCACTTTTTAAATTTCCAGTTTACAGCATACAGTATCTTTCTCCTAAAAGCTTTTAACATAATGGAACAAGATCGCATTTTGTTTTTCGAACTGAAATAAACATTGTAGTATTACTTAAATTTCCAGTTTACTATTTAGTTTGTTTCTCTTGAAAGTATTTTTTAAAGTAGTGGAACCAGGTTGCATTTTTTTTTGTTTTTTGTTTTTTGTTTTTTTGTTTTTTTTACTTAGATAACGTTGCGGTATTACTTAGAGAAGAGGTTGTTTTCGGATGTCTTTTTGCCTTGCAATTAGTTGCTTGGGTGGTCTAAAGCACTGAACGTCTCACAAATGAAAGGACAGACACACTCTTACATATCTATATCTCTTCTATTTTCAGGAAGTTAAAAAATTTAATAAAATCTATTACTGAATCAAGACTTGTAACACCTTGTGTTATCTTCCATAGTAGCTGTGTGTCAGGGTGAGAATGTTTGAGTAAATGATTGAAATTGATGGTTTTGGGAGTGCGCTTTATTGGATTTTGTCACGTTCATTCTGCAAAGTAACTTGAAATCTTCTCTTTTGTTTTCCTAATTATATGGACCGCTGATCTTCATTTAACAGATATTGAGATAGCTCTCATGTTTTGAGCTTTATGCGAGGCAGTAATAAACAATGTAATTCATAAGTCACATCATGTATGATCATTGCTGAGCTACTGTAGCAGCAATAAGAATTCCAAGTATTATTACATTATATCAACAACAGAAATTGTTAAGTCATTGCAATAACTTAACTCACTATAACAATGAAGAAAAAAGTCATGACTGAGTCACATCATACCTTCCCATACTATCAGAACTATGCAAGCATAAATCAGCATTTTGAAAACAATGCTTCAATCAAGTGATTCTCCAAACTGAGCATAACAACATTAAAGCTAAATAAAACAAGCAAACTGTTTAATATAGTGTCTTTTCAATCAGTGAGGTTCTGTGCGTTGTGTTTTTTTCACTATTGCTCCAGGGAAAGCATTTGCAATGCACAGTAACTTAATGAAACTTGATTCTTCTCTATGTATAGTTCAATTGTCCATCTGATTGTTAAATAATTTGAAGCTCCAATAAAGCACTTCATATGAACAGTAAATGTTGCTAAGCAATAGGAAATCGCTCTTTTGTAACAAGGGAAATTTTCAAAAAGTATTGTCAAATTTAGAAGACCGTGCAATATCCTTCATTGAAACTGAGAAAATCATAGTTTTGAAAATGGGGCAGAAATGTCTGGTGTGCATTCAAGATGGGATATTTCATGATTTTTAATAATGGAGTGTTGTGACTCATGATTTATTTATTTTGATTTCTGTGGGAACAGGATCAAGTCTTAGTGCAGGATGCTATCCTTTATGTGTATCACTTTTGTGGATGGCACTCAGATTAGAAGAATGAGATCTTGATACATTTTATTACTGGATACATGTGTGAATGAATACTAAAAAAAGGAGACAGGTGGAAGAAATCTATGTATAGTGTAACCCCCTCATCCATAAATGCAATATCCACAGTTTCATTACTTGTGCTCCAAAATATTCCTTCTTGGAAATGTTTGCAGGCCTAGAATGTAGGGTCTACATTCTATGTTATGCTTCCAGCCCTATTCAAAATATATGGTTTGCGATTATCTATGATTTTAGGTATCCGTGTGTGTTTGTGTGTGTATCTTGGAACCTATTTCCCTTAGATTCAGAGTTATGATATAATTCAAACCCTCACCAGGAAAAAAATTGATTTCTGTGATCTGGATAAAATTTACGGATGGGTAAATGCTTTTTCCTTTTCTTTTTGAGTATGTTTTCATTTTGCTTCTCATCTGGCACAGTGGTACTCCTGAGGAATTGTCAATAACATGGGAGCTCTCTCCTGACCACTGCAAATCCTTTTAATTCACACACACACACACAGATAGTTGGATAGGATGGTAATTGCAGTCTGGTCTACTGCATTTGAAGAGCACAAGGTTGGGCTGAGCTGGGCTCTATACTTTTAGGCCTATGAATGTGGCCATAAGGTTTCCTCTGATGAAACTCATAATTGATTCTAAGAAGCAATGCCATGATTGAGGTGTTAGCTATGTGTATCCTTAAGCTAGCGTTGGAATCTTTGTTTGTTTTGCTCTGTAACATGCATGTTTCTTTGGAAATTGAACCCAGAACCTACAAAGCTAGAAACTTGACAATTTTGAATAAAATCAGAACCAGAATTCATGGTGGACACCCGTATGTAATGTTTTGTTTGTGGGTATACTTATTCTACAGATCGCTAGTCATTAATACAGTAAACATTTTTTCGCTAGTGTTTGCAAATCTGAACAAGAAAAATCTATCGTGCCATTTAACAGAACTTCCATATTAGAAGTTAATGTATAATGATGCTGTTCCCTATTTATTCTCTTTGGATATTGCTATCATTTATTGTTGTTGTTGTTATGTGCCTTCGAGTTGCTCTATTATAAGATTTTGGTTTTTTTTTATGGGGGACAATGGGAGGTTTGGCATTGCCTTAGCCTGCGAGACTATGACTTCCACAGACAAGTAGTAAGGAGCTGAATCCTGATGTTTCAAAGAGAGGCCTGGTGTTATCCTCAAACTATTACAAGGTACTGGCTTTTCTGTGTAATATATCACAAAGCATGAAATGTTTGAGTTTTTTGTTAGTTTGTCCTTCTGAATTGGCGAAGCGGGTGTTTTGATGTCTTTTTAAATTTTATAAATGCATTCTGAAAAGTATTCTTAAAGCTAGGATACCAGTTCCTTAGCCATAAAATAAGTCAGATCTTTCCAACCATTTCTTGTTGGTGACATATTTTTAGACATGCATCATTTTGTGACACAGTCATTGTAAATCCAAGGTTCAACCAACCCCATATAAGAGATACAGACACATATATAAACTGTAATAACAAAATGGAGAGGGACACAATATATCTCATGAAAGCCTTTCATTTATATTTTTAAATTGTATGATTTATTGGCTATTTCAAGAATTACTTCATCACACTAGATAATGAATCCACTTTAAATCCGGTTTCTACCTCCTGTAGAATTCTGGAGTTTGTGGTTTAGTGAGGCTGTTAAAGGATCCTCCCTAAACTACAAACCCCAGAATTCTGGAGGATGCAGCGATCGGACCTAAAATGGATTAATTCTCTAGTGTGATGACGTTCGTAGACTCAGAGGTTTCTCGATCACACCACACACCTACATATTGGAGCCGACACATGAACGTATCATGACACATAGTTTGGAAAGGTCTCAGATAAACAGTGAGGCTAACTTTACTAGGAAATGACTTTCTCTTTGGACCTGTGAATGCTAATATTTGGTCCGTAAGTTTTGCTCTTCCGGTTGGTGGCTGCACGATGGAGGACACGCTCCTGTGAGCTCCGCAGGAGCAGCCTTAGGTTTGGTGCTAGAGGATCAGACAGACACCTCTCCTCCGATCGATGGACAGAGGTCGCGGAGGCCAGAGACCCTAGGGTGCATTCGGCCGACGGTATCAAAGGGTTCCCCCCTCAAGGGGGCATCTAAAGATACCCGGCAACGAGGCACGAAAGGGTAGGCACAACCAAGGTAGGAAGGCTTATAGCCTCCCACAGCTCCATTGGCCACCGATACAAGATATACAGAAGAATAGAAAATAGGAGAAAAGAAGATGCGGAACAATGCAAGAATACTTCCAGGAAGGTAAGCTGGCGATAAAAAGCGACGGAAACTCCCAAGCAGGATAAAGGACACTAAATCATACCTTAGCACGCTCAAGCAGAAAGAAGAAGGAAGGGAGGAAAGGAAAGGGGGGAACAGATACTAGGAGCGCCGCAGTTGGGTAGAGCTATTAGAGAAACAGCTCCCTCCCGAAACGGGACAGCAGAACCGGAGCCGATTTTACAAAGCCCCCAGGGGTGACCGAAGACCGACCCGAAAAGGGCCGATCGTCGTGAGCCAGGGGGTGGTACGGCTCGAGGGATAGCGGATTGCGGAGAGAAGCCCACAACATCAACACAATTTAATTTAAAGCACCAGAAGAAATACGGGAATCCCCCCCTTTCCACCCCTCCCCAAACCTGACTGGAAATAAAGGACAGTGGGAAAGACGTGAAGGGAACGCCGGGAGAGTTATAGTCGGATTTAATAGCCAAAGGTCCAACTAACTTTCCAACTAACTTTCCAAAGCGGAAACTGGGATAATCAATACTGAAGCCAAACCAAATCAACATTGAAGCCAAACCAAAGAACCAAAACTGACCTTGAAGTCGCCGACGGCAGTAGAGGGCTTATCTTATCTTCCCAAGAGGCCCTGAAAAAGAGACCTTGAGAGGAAGGCAAAGAGGAGGAGACTCGGGGGAGGAAACGCCGGAGAGAAAGCAGCCACGAGGGAGAAGAGGAAACAACGCGAAAGAGGAAATCCCGCGAGGCTTCGTGAGACCTCACAAGAGAGAAGTGGCAAGAACCGCGCTAGAAGGAAAGCGCGGTGCGGAGCGCCCCCGTGTGACGATAAAGAAGATAGCAGCCCCCACGGAAGGCGGAAACAAGGCAGAAAATAGGGATAGAAGTCACAGCAGTATGGAGGACGATAGGAAGAAATAAAAAATAGAAGAGAGAAACTAAAGGAGCCCAAAGAGGAAGACACACAAGACAATTATAAGGTAATTTCTAATCTTGTGTTAAATTAATCCGCTAGTTACAATAAGCAAAATCAACAATATTTGGCAAACCAAAACAATAAAACAACAAAACAATTATAACAACAAATAAAAACATCACAAAAATAACAAAACAGGGTGAATCTGTGTACATCTGTGGACCAAGATAAAATAATCAAAAATACACACACAAAGGCAAAACAACAACACAAAAGAAGGGGAAACCGAAATCAAAGACCTACACCCTTGCAGTCACTGCTGATTACAGAAAGAACAAATTAATTAAAACTAGTAAAGTCTCCCCCCCCCCCACGAACCTCAAAACACAAAGCTTTATCCCACCTGCCTAGAAACTAAAAGAAGGTGAGAAACTGTAGAAGGACATATCTAACAAAAACAACAAATGGCGGCACAAGGGACAAAAAGGGAAAGCCCTGCAAGTCCAGACTCCAGCAAAAACCCAAACAAAAAGGGACTCAGTAACAGAAGAAACAGCCTTAACCACTATCTTAGCGGAGATCAAAAAATTATCGGCAAAGCAAGACGAACAACACAAAGAACTACAAGCAAAAATCGAAAGCATAAAGACAGAGTTAAAGGGAGACATATGTAAGATACAGGAGGATATGGACAGAATGAAAAAGGAAAACCAGAAAATTGTAAACTCCCAAGGAAAAATGGAAATAAGAATAAATAAAGTCGAAAACTCAACACAAAAACTCCAACAACAAATAGAACTTCTCGAAAATAAGGAGATGGAATATCAACTCAGAATCAGGAATCTGGCCGAATCAAAGAATGAAAATGTCAAACAGATAATGATCACCCTTCTAGCTGAATTGTTAGATGTAAGCACGGAAGTAATTGGCCAAGATGTGGACAGGGTCTACAGGGTGCCCACGGGTTACGCGAAAAAGCACAACACAGCACGAGATGTGGTAACTACGTTCTGCCGTAAAAGCACAAGAGATACAATCCTGAAAGAAAACGCGAAGAAATTGATACATTACAAAGGGCAGAAAATCATCATCATGAAAGAAGTGACCCAGCAGACACTGGCCAGAAGGAGAAAATATGCCTTTCTAATGGAAGAACTATAAAAAAAAAAGATAAAATTTAGATGGGAAAAGACGGAAGGCATCACAGTTACGCTGAATGACAAAAGGTATTGGTTAAACTCGGAGTAGGCAGCAAAAGCCTTCTACGCAAACCATATTAAAGCTAAACGACAAGAATCCCCAAAAAATAAAACCTACAATAAGGAGACAGGAAAGGAGTCTAGAGAACCCAAAACCAAACAAGGCGAAGGAAAGGATTTGACGGAGGAGGTGAGAGACGATGGCTTGGGAAACCACAACAAGAGGCTTCGAGAATTCTCACCAGAAAATTATCAGCTGGTTCTACCGCAAGAGGTCCTTCAATGGGAGATGACAGAAAACACGCATGAGTAAAGACTTAAAGATCTACTCTAACAATACCAATGGTCTTAACAGCCCCAATAAAAGAAAGAAAATTTTCAACTTCCTAAAGCAAAAAAACCCAGACCTCATAGCACTTCAAGAGACACACGTCTGCAGCAGACACACCAAATACCTGATCCAAGAAAGACTTGGCAAAGAATTTTATGCGTCATGTAACAAGAAAAAGAGAGGAGTGGTAGTGTACGCCAAAGACTGGCTCAATCCGAAGCAAGCCTTCAAAGATGAAGATGGCAGATATATAGGCATTTTAATTGAAATAAAGAGTCAAAAAATTCTACTGTGTAATATTTACTGTCCCAATGGGCCAAAATTAAATTTCATAAGGGAACTAAAAAAGGAAATAGATAGCCAAAAATGGGACGAGTTAATAGTATTAGGAGATTTTAATGGGGTAGTGGACCCCATACTAGATAAAGCGCGTAGCAAGTCCAAAAAAGCCACAGGGATTAATAGAACTAGCCTCCTTCCCAAAAGTTTCTTAAACCACTTAGAGAAATTGAATTTGCAAGACGCATGGAGGCACCACAACGGCATGGTATTGGACTACACCTATTACTCGGGGAGACATAAGTCATGGTCCCGCATTGACATGGCGTGGACAACTAAAACATTAACATTAGAAATAAAAAAGATTGAAATAGTAGCAAGAACCTTTTCTGACCATGGGGCACTAGAAATAATAATTAGGGGGAATAAAACGAACTTTAGATGGAGATTGAAAGACAATCTCCTCAAAAATGAAAAAGACATAGAAAAGAATAAAAAAATATTGGAAGAATATCTAAAAATAAATAAGGGTGGGGAAACTTCTGAAACCACACAATGGGAGGCCATGAAAGTGGTTATGAGGGGGTACCTAATCCAACAAGAAATAATAAATAGGAGAAACAAAAACAAGACAATTAAAGAGATTCTAGGCAAATTGAACAAAAATGAGGAATCACTTAAAAAGAACCCCAAGAACAAGAAATTAACTCTCATGGCAGAATCATTAAGAAAACAACTCCAACTTTTACAAACCGAAAACTTGGAAAAGCAAATGAAATTCATGAAGCTTAATCAATTCCAAAATGCGAACAAAGTGGGTAAATGGCTCGCTAACAAGATAAAAAATAGAAGACAAAAAAGCCTAATCACCAAAATACAAGCTGAGGGGAAAACCTACACGGAAGGAAGTAAGATCGCAGACCAATTTAACAATTTCTATAGAGAATTATACAAAAAAATTGACATAAGCGAAGAAAAGATAACAGAATACTTATGTAACACTAATTTACCCAGACTCACTGAGACTCAAAGGGAAATTCTAAATGGTACAATCTCAATGTACGAAATTGACGAGGCGATTAAAAAACTAAAAAACAACAAGGCACCCGGGCCAGACGGGTATACTTCCATCTTCTACAAAACGTTCAGACAAGAATTAGGCCCCCTACTACAAAAAGTTTTAAATAACATTCTAGAAAAGAAAATAATCCCTAAATCTTGGGAGAAAGCGAATATTACATTAATCCATAAAGAGGGCACAGACCCAACCGAAATTAAAAACTATCGCCCCATCTCATTATTGAATACCGATTACAAAATTTTCACCACAATATTGGCTGAAAGACTGAAAACATTTCTGAAAGATTGGCTATCTATAGAACAGGCGGGCTTCCTACCTAATAGGCAGATAAAAGACAACACTAGGATACTATTAGATGTGTTAGAGTACTATGAGAGGCACAATGAGAAGCAGCTTGCTCTGCTCTTCATTGATGCCGAGAAAGCGTTCGACAGAATAAATTGGAACTACCTGAAACTATTAATTAAGGAAATAGACACGGGTTACCACTTTCAAAATGCCATTGAAGCAATCTATACTAATCAGGAAGCCACGCTAATAATCAACGGCCAAGAGACCCAAAACCCAATCAGCATCACGCAGGGCACTCGACAAGGATGCCCCCTTTCTCCCCTCTTATTCATCCTTGTGATGGAAACATTAATAAAAAATATAAATGAGGACAAAAACCTTAAAGGTTTTTCTTAAAACAACAATATAAGCTAAGAGTCTATGCAGACGACGTAGTCTGCATAGTCGAAAACCCGGTAAGCAACATTAACAACTGGCTGAAAAAAATTGAAACCTTCGGGAATCTAGCAGGCTTTAAGCTAAACAAACAAAAAACGAAATTACTAGTTAAAAATATGAACAAAGAGACAAAAGAACAGTTAGCTAAGATCTCAGAGCTGCAAATAGTGAGCAAAATAAAGTATCTTGGAGTCACCCTAACCAAAAGTAATGCGGCTCTCATAAAAAATAATTATGAACCGTTATGGAAAAAAATTTAAAAAAAATTGGAAAATTGGAAACACCAAAACATATCTCTTTTAGGCCGAATAGCAATAATTAAAATGACAGTTCTTCCCCAACTATTATTCTTATTCCAAACAATAAGTATTCAAAAAATGGAATACTGACATCACCAAATTCATATGGAGGAATAAGAGACCTAGAGTTAGCATGAAGATATTAACTGACGAAAGGAAAAGGGGCGGCCTAGGACTTCCCAACTTAAAAGCATATTATGAGGCATGCAACCTAGTCGCAATCAAAGAATGGACCACCTTAGAGAACAACTTATTGTTAACTTTAGAGGGACATGATTTAAGATCGGGGTGGCATAGTTATCTATGGTATAACAAAAGAAAAACAGAAAAAAAAATTAGCGACCACTATATTAGAGCATCCCTGATTAAAACGTGGGAGAAATACAAACCTAGACTCTTTAACAAAACTCCATTGTGGCTGTCACCAGTAGAGGCGAAGCAAATGCGGGAATTAAATGAAGAATACAGACTAACATACCAGCAAATTATAAAAAAAAACAGAAGATGGTAAAATAGTTCTCAAGTCGTTAGAAGAAATCAAAAAAATAAACGAGAAAATAACCTGGCTTAAATATTACCAAATACACCAATGCTTCAAAGAGGATGAAAAATTGGGTTTTGCTTTGGACCAGGGACTTTGGGAAACTGTAATGAAAAAGAATAAAAAACTAATCAGGATCCTTTATAAACAACTTCTACTCTGGGCAACAGAAGAAGAACAAGTCAAGAACTGTCAGGTGCAGTGGGCAAGAGACATAGGGAAGAGTATCCTCACTAGTCAATGGGAGGAAGTATGGAACAAGAAAATCAAATACACAATAGCCAGCGATCTCCGAGAGAACTGGTACAAAATGTACTTCAGATGGTACTATACTCCTGCAAAACTGGCCCAATTCAACAAAAACATAGCCAATAACTGTTGGAAATGCGGGAAAGAAAACGGGACATTCTTCCATCAATGGTGGGCTTGTAAACACCTAAAAAACTATTGGAAAGAAATTCATCTAGCATCCCAGAAGATTATAAACATGAAATATCCGCAGAATCCGGAACTGTACTTACTCGGCATTAACAATAACATCAAACTAAATGAAAACCAAGACAAAATACTTTTCCTGCTGTGCACAGCAGCCAGGATCCTGATTGCAAAAAAATGGAAACAGAAAGAAACGCCAAACCGGGAAGAGTGGTTAATTAAGGTTTACGAAATAATTCAAATGGATAGTCTTTCCCAAAGAATAAACGGAACAACGAAGAAAACAGACTGGACAGGTTTTGTAGACTTTATGAAAGCACAGGAAATACCAACTATAATAGACTTGTCCTGCATATAACCCAACGCGGACGAGAGAAGGTCAACAGCAGAAAATGCCAAAGTTTTCATCAGATCAAATTACAAGATACCCTTGGAAGATCTTGGGAAGTCACACAAAGTGCACCTATCTTTTATTTATACCTTTTCTTTTTTGTCAATAGTGTCTTTTCGCTTTCTTTTCTTCTCCTTTTTCTTCCTTCTCCACCCCACCTATCTCCCTCACTCCCACTCCCCATACTACCCCCCCACCTATATACCCCCCCCTTTTTTTCTCACTCCTTTTGACTTCTTTTATGAACTGTGATGGATATGTGTGAAAAACCAAATAAAAAAAATTTAAAAAAAAGTTTTGCTCTTGCTTCATTATCACAGGCAAGAGGCACGGATCTTTTATCATTTCTCATTCTCTTCCATGCTGAATCATTTTATCCTACGATAAGACGGGCAGGTAATATTGCTGCTTTCATATAGAGTTTTCACTGTGTTTCGCTTCTGCGATCTGCACATTATTGGTCAGTTCCTTATTAGCGGAAAACCCAGTCGGTGTTGAAGATAGACTAATTAAGTGAAAATAGCTTCTTGAAAAACAACCATTGTCAGTTCAATCTCAGTAAATCTTGCGATATTTATTTATTTATTTATATTTATTTATACTTCAAACTTATATGCCGCCACTCCCCTGGGGCTCGGAGTGGCTTACAAGAACAGGCTAAAATGTAACACAATTTAAAAACAATTTAAAACAATTTAAAAACAATATGTGACGGCTGGTAGCATAGGGAAGAGTGAAACGGAAATTTACGCTGCCTTTTATAGACAGTTGAATATTACTCAGAATTCTGTGTAATGTTTTCTTCTTTTTTAAAAAAAAGAAATGAACAAATTAAAAGTAACTATTGAAAGCTGGTGTTAGGAATGAAAGAGGAGCATCCTGTTGGGAATGGAAGAGGACCATAAGGGATTGTTCCCTGACGTGGTCCCTGTGAATCGTACATGTGGTATATTCTGCGCCTGCGCAGAGCAACTTCGGAACCTTCTAGAGAATACAAAGACAAATTAATCAAGTCCCGCCCACTCCCCTCCAGCCCCATAAATAAACAGTGGGCGGGCCCCAGCCTCCAAGTTCACTTCATCCGCCGCTTCAGCGAGAAAGGTTCTCACTTGAGAGAACCTTTCTCGCTGACTAGCTAACAGTTTGACTGCCCTATTTTATTAACTCGGACTGACTGACTACTTTTTTGCCTATCCCTTTGGCTATTGTTCTTATGTGGATGCGATGTCTACCACAACGTCTTTCAAGCGTTATGCAAAGTGCCCTAACAACTTTCCAGATAATGACGGCCATTCCTTGTGATTGGCCTGCTTGGGGGAAAGGCACCTCATACAAGCCTGTGTCATATGCCAGGCATTTAACAGAAAAATAGGGAGCTGAGAGAGAGCTACGAGAGAGTGCTCATGCCATCTGCCTCTCTTAAACTTGTCCCTGAAGGGGATAATGTTGTGGGCCCTAATGTGCCTAAAATGACCAATAAAAAGCTTCCCTCACTAAAGAAGAAGGCTAAGAAGAGCAGGCCGAAGGACCATCAAGATGGAGTCCAGGCCTCTACTTTACCTCAGAGCCCTTCAAAAAGGGTGTGAAAGGCTTCATTGCCAGCCCTGGTGTCGAGCTCCAGACCATCTCCCTTGGCCTCGGTGGAGGCGGCTCTAGACCTCTGTGCAGGTACAACTGCACCAGGAGCTCCAATTTTGTTTGCTTTGCATTGAATGTTTGTTGTAGTCCTAAGTTTCAGGGACTCTGCAGATAGGTGGCTTCTTTTGGCTGCAATCATAGGGCAAGCCACCTGTCAATTATAGTTAGGTTCCCTGGTCCCGCCCCCTTTTTTGGGTTTTTGGAGGGAATAGGAGCCAGTTTTGGGTTCAGTCCACACAGAGAAGCCTTTCATGCAGGACATAATACCAAGAGCTCCTGTAGAAAGCTTCATCTTCTACAGCTTGGCCAGGGAGATATACAGCCCACAGCTTGACCGGGGTTATACAGCCCTACAGCTCCTTTGCTGAGGGACTTCAGTCAGCCATCACCGAAACCTGAACTCCTTTTCCCCTGGAAGTCTACAAAGCTCTGCTTGGTACGGGTCACTCGCGGAAGCCAGAAGCAGTTGGTACCGGGTATAGGGGCTTCACGCCAACAGAGGCAAAGACAGACTGCCCAGATTAGAAGTTAAGGATTTTCCCATTAGTTACAGTTATGAAGATAGTGCCTGTTCCCTGTGGACAAGATTGAGAGAGAGCCAATAGACTGTTAAGAAAGCCTTAAAGTACCTGTTTGTTTTCATTAATAAAGAACTTTGTTGAACCTTTGAGCAATCTAGAGACTCTGTTTTAAGGAAATCCAAAGGCCTTTAATCTGAGGCAGCCCCGGCGTCCCGTTGGGGACACAGAATTTATGTCCTGTCTACAGTCTTATGCACAGGCCCAGCGTGCAACAGCACTCACTCTTCAATAGACAGACAGATTTACCTGCTAGCCATTCACCTGCCGGGGGAAGAGAACACCATAGCAGACATGCTAAGCAGTTCCCCCTTAGCGCATCACGAGTGGTCGCTAAACCAAGCAGTAGCCTCTTGTCTGTTCAGGACATGGGGGATTCCAGAGGTTGATCTGTTTGCCACACATCTGAATTCCAAGTGTGTACTGTTCTGTGCGAGACGGGTACAGAATCCGTCTCAGGGCTGTCTAGTGGATGCTTTCCTGATGGGATGGAATGGGAGATTCCTGTACGCGTTTTCACCCTTCCCCCTATTACTACGGGTGGTGGCAAAACTGCAGAGGGAGCAGGCGGACTGCATCCTGATCACTCCTTGGTGGTTTTCTCCCCTCCTGTCCTTGTGCAAGGGTGAGTTTGTTCGCCTCGAGGACAGGCCGGACCTCCTGTTGTCCCAGGGAGACCAAGTACTATATCCAGAGGTGTCCAGGCTGAAGTTGACCATGTGGCAGATCCGCCCCAGTCATTGACTTCTGTTTCTGGGCTATCTCACTTGGTCCTGAGCTACATTGAGGCGGCCCATAAGGAGTCTACGAAACGATCTTATATATATAAGTGGTTACGGATTTCAAAATACCTAGCCCCAAGGGGAGTGGTTCAAGATTGGGAAAGGCGTACGGCAAGGCTGCATCCTCTCACCCAACCTTTTTAACTTGTATGCAGAACACATCATGCGATGTGCGGGGCTGGATGAATGCAAAGCTGGGGTGAAAATTGCTGGAAGAAACATTAACAACCTCAGATATGCAGATGACACCACCCTGATGGCCGAAAGCGAGGAGGAGCTGAGGAGCCTTCTAATCAAGGTGAAAGAAGAAAGCGCAAAAGCCGGGTTGCAGCTAAACGTCAAAAAAACCAAGATTATGGCAACAAGAATGATTGACAACTGGAAAATAGAGGGAGAAACCGTGGAGGCTGTGACAGACTTTGTATTTCTGGTGCAAAGATTACTGCAGATGCAGACTGTGGCCAGGAAATCAGAAGTCGCTTACTTCTTGGGAGGAGAGCAATGTCCAGTCTCGATAAAATAGTGAAGAGTAGAGACATCAGACTGGCAACAAAGATCCGCCTAGTCAAAGCCATGGTATTCCCTGTAGTAACCTACGGATGTGAGAGCTGGACATTAGGGAAGGCTGAGCGAAGGAAGATCGATGCTTTTGAGCTGTGGTGTTGGAGGAAAGTGCTGAGAGTGCCTTGGACTGCGAGAAGATCCAACCAGTCCATCCTCCAGGAAATAAAGCCCGACTGCTCACTGGAGGGAAGGATACTAGAGACAAAGTTGAAGTACTTTGGCCACATCATGAGACAGGAAAGCCTAGAGAAGACAATTATGCTGGGGAAAGTGGAAGGCAAAAGGAAGAGGGGCCGACCAAGGGCAAGATGGATGGATGGCATCCTTGAAGTGACTGGACTGACCTTGAGGGAGCTGGGGGTGGTGACGGCCGACAGGGAGCTCTGGCGTAGACTGGTCCATGAGGTCACGAAGAGTCGGAGACGACTGAACGAATGAACAACAACAACAAGGGGAGTGGACCCACTCTCTGGCCCAGTTTCTGTAATCCTAGATTTCTTAGTTTCATTATCTGAGTCAGGACTTTCTACCTCATCATTGAGGTGCTATTTAGCTGCTATCTCATGGTTTCAAAGGAAGGTGGGCCTTCCCTCTTGCTTTGTTGACCCGTTGGTTAAACTGTTTTTAAGGGGGGTTGGTAATGTTAAACCGTCCGCAGCCCCTGTGGTACCTACCTGGGATCTAGAGTTGGTACTCTATTCTCTTACTAAGCTACCCTTTGAGCCTCTGGCAATGGCAGATATTTCTCGTGTCCTGGAAAACCGCATTTTTAGTTGCCATAACATCGGCTAGGTGGGCTAGTGAGTTATGTGCCCTACGTTCGGATGCCCCATACATTAGATTCCACAAAACATGGTGGTGCTCCGTACGGACAGTGCATTTTTGCCCAAGGTGACTTCCAGGTTTCACATGTCGCAGGGAATTGTTTTGCCTGCGTTTTTTCAGAACCCCTCTTCTCAGTTGGAGCACTGTTTACATTTGCTTGATGTTCGCAGGGCTCTATATATAAAGGGCTCTAGCCTTTTATATTGATAGGACAGCCAGTTTTTGGAAGACGACGAGATTGTTCGTTAAGTACAGGAAAGACACTAGAGGCCTTCTGTTATCCTCGCATCGGCTGTCGTTGTTGATTGTTTTGGCTGTGTGTCTGGTGTATCAGTTGGCTCGCAGAGATCTGCCATCCCAAGTTATGGGCCTTCCACAAGGGCGGCGTCCACTTCTGTGGGGTTTATGAGAGGAGTTTCCCTGGAAACGGTGTGTCGTGCAGCAACCTGGTCGACGCCGCTTACCTTCGTTTCCCACTATAAGTTGGATGTCGTCTCCAAAAGAGATGCTGAGTTTGGAAGGGCAGTCCTCTTTTCTGCGGTGGCATGACGCCCACCATCCAAGGTCAGAAGCTTACTAGTCTACCACATGTACAATTCACAGGGACCCCATCAGGGAATTATAGGTTTCTTACCTGTAACCATAGTTCCCTGAGTGGTCACCTGTGAATTCGTACATTCCCGCCTGTCCTCCCCTCTGGTCGTGGCTCCTTCTCTTGGCTGCTATGGCGGCGAAAGAAGAGAACTGGGAGCCTGGGGCCCGCCCACTGGCTATTTATGGGGCCGGTGGGGAGTGGGTGGGACTTGATTAATTTGTCTTTGTATTCTCTAGAAGGTTCCGAAGTTGCTCTGCGCAGGCGCAGAATATACCACATGTACGAATTCACAGGTGACCACTGAGGGAACCACGGTTATAGGTAAGAAGCCTATAATTTAACCCTTTCCTTGCTAATCATTTTCCCTCTCAAAATTCCCGTCAAATACATTTTTTCCTGTAAGAAGAATGACATGGGGACCAATATCCCCCCTCCTCCTACCGTTGGGAGGAAAATTACTTTGGAAAGGGCACATTATATAGGGAAAAGCACCGGGTGGGAAAAAGATTAGGAACATGTCTTGGTTGCCATCTTCAATGGTCACTTTTCATCTATTTATTTTTGAAGTCAGAATGTTGGTAACACATACTTTTGCCCTCATTTCTGTCCATTTGCTTTGTTTTCAGTTCCAATACATCTCTAACCTTTTGAACTCTTCTGTCACAGTGCAGGCTTTTAAAACTGCAGTTCTATACATCTCTTTTCATATGGGATCCCCATTAGGCTAAACGGGATGTGTCTAGGGATGCAGCCTTAATCCATTGGTCTATTACATTTGCAAATTTTGATATGCAGATGAAGCTAGTTTCAAACTATTTTGTCTAAGTTTCTTTCTCTCCTTTCTCACTGAAGAAATTTTAGGAAGCAAGAGATTTTATTTTAACACAGTTCAAAGAAGCTAGAAAGAAATCCCTTCTAAGTGTAACTGTTGCACTAAATCTTTTTTTAAATGTCTGAAGGAAAAAATGGTTGAATATTTTATTAATACAATAAATTAATATTTCTTTGTTCTGCTGCTTAAAATGTATGCTGAGAATTTTCAACTGTAACAATCCCTACATTAATATTTACAGAAGTAAAATCAGCACTTTCGCCAAAAAGTTAGTAATTTCTTTATTGTTACAAAGGCAACAATTTGATGTCATATACACAACAGACATAATATAAACATATACATTAAATCATGAATTTAAAATCATACAAATATTAAAGCACATTATTAAAACCACAAAATTCGAGATCATAATCAAAAAGACATTTCAATTGTCATTGCACATTTTCCAAAATCACTTATTGCACTGCACTAATGGCCAAAGGCTTGGTCCCAAAGCCACGTTTTTACATGCTTTCTGAAGGTCAGGAGGGAGGGAGCCAACCTGATTTTGCTGGGGAGGGAGTTCCATAGCCGAAGTAAGAAAATTTTAGTTAAAAGTTGAATAACATTCAGCATATATACTTTGTCTGGCCTAAATTAGTGAAACATGTAATGAAACCTTTTATCATCATTTAGCAAATGCTTCCGTTAGTATTACAGTGTTTGCTGAATTTTAAAATATAGTAACTAGTGTTCAGAGACAAAATCTCTGTCTTTAATCCGTTGTTTAAGCAATTTATTAAACATATGATACACAATGGAAATTTTGTTTACTGCTCATAAAACATAAACCACAGTTATTTGGATTCTTTCTGAGTTCCGATATCTTTCAATAAATTTGGCAGATGCGAACACATACAAATTGTCTAATACATTCAATTAAACAGTTGGGGGAGGGGATTGTTAATTAATTGGAATGGTTCACAGAGGAATCCTCTGACTAATATATTACCTTAGATCTGCAAGCAGACCACTAAGTTTCCATGGAAATAGACATTTAGGAATTTTGAAGAATTTTGGACATTTTATCTGTTACTAATATGAGAAAGATAAGATTTGCATCTACATTAACTGCACAGTGGACATGAAAAGGTTTGGTTTAATGATGCATCTGTAGAGTGGCATGGAGTAAAATGCTGAAAACATTTTTTAATTACTTAGTTTTCCATCATCAAGATTTGTTTTCAGAGTGCCAACACTGTTCTGTTCTTGTTTTAGCTAATGCTAAAGAGGGTATTAAACTAAAACCTTAGCCGAGAAATCTGGTAATGGAAAGACCCTACTTAGCTCTGCTACAGTGGCCCCACTCCCCACTTAATGCAGTGGTCTAACAGATGTTTTTAGCTTCCAGTGACTCATTGCGTCTGGAAACGTATCAGATTAAGAGGAGTAACCTGTGCAGAACTCTAATCCTCACAATCAGGTAGTGCATTTTATAGTGGAAAGCAGATGACTGAGTAGGGTACTACATTTTTCATGTTCAGAATTCACATACAGTATTGCGTACAATACCACCATTCATATGGGCATCTTTGGTGGTTATTTTTTTCAGTATTAGTGACTAATTCTGATTTAAATATTAATATTTATCTGTCCACCACTCCAAAATTATATCAGAATATTACATAATTAATACAGAATAATTGTTTCAAAATCATATACTGTAATTTTATGCATGACTTGAATAAAGATATAAATATATAATAATTGTGTTATGTTTTATTATTTTTATTTGATTGATTTTATTTGTGTCTTTGTGTCTTTGTTTTTATCTGTAATTTTTGGGCTGTAAGCCACCTCAAGTCCCCTAGGGGAGATGGTGGTGGGATATAAAAATAAAGTTATTATTATATTATTATTATAAATATATTACAAATAATAAAGATATTGATACAAAAACAGTTCAGAGAGGAACTGGTGTTCTTGCTTATTATTATACAGTTAAATGGCCTGGATGATCTACGGATGGAACAAATCAAAAACTTTGGTCCAAAAGCAAGGCGCTGGCTGCTGGAGCTGATGAACAACTGCACTGCAGCCTGTCAGATCCCCAAAATCTGGAGGAAAGCAAGAGTCATCGCCATCTTGAAGCCAGGCAAAGACCGCAATGACCCAAAAAGCTACAGACCAATCTCCCTGTTGTGCCACTTCTACGAAGTTCTGGAAAGACTTATTTTGCATAGAATTATGGAAAAAATAGACCCCTGTCTGATTCCACAGCAAGCTGGCTTCAGAAAAGGCAAAAGCTGCACATCACAAGTGTTGAACCTGACTCAGCACATAGAAGATGGCTTTGAAAGGCAGCAGATCACAGGAGCTGTCTTCATAGATCTGTTAGCAGCCTATGATACCGTGAACCACCGCCTCCTCCTGAGAAAAATGTATAATATCACAAAGGACTACCATCTCACCCGCCTCATAGGAAACCTGCTACAAAACAGGAGCTTTTTTGTTGAGTTCCAGGGCCAGAGAAGCAGATGGCGGAAACAGAAGAACGGCCTGCCTCAGGGGAGTGTGCTTGCTCCATCCATGTTCAACATCTACACAAATGACCAGCCACTGCCAGAAGGGACAGAGAGTTTCATCTATGCTGATGATCGTGGCATTACTGCTCAAGCAAGGAGTTTTGAGATGGTAGAACAGAAGCTCTCCAAAGCTCTAGGTGCTCTTACTGCCTATTACAGGGGAAACCAGCTGATCCCCAACCCATCCAAAACACAGACATGTGCCTTTCATCTCAAGAACAGAGAAGCATCCCGAGCTCTGAAGAAGGAATCCCACTGGAGCATTGCAGCGCACCCAAATACCTGGGAGTCACTCTGGACCGTGCTCTTACCTACAAGAAGCACTTCTGGAACATCAAGCAAAAAGTGGGTGCTAGAAACAATATCATACGAAAGCTGACTGGCACACCCTGGGGACCACAACCAGATACAGTGAAGACATCTGCCCTTGTGCTGTGCTACTCTGCTGCTGAGTATATATGCCCAGTGTGGAACACATCTCACCACACTAAAACAGTGGATGTGGCTCTTAATGAGACATGCCGCATTATCACGGGGTGTCTGCGCCCTACACCACTGGAGAAATTACACTGCTTAACCGGTATTGCGCCACCTGACATCCGCCGGGAAGTAGCAGCCAATAGTGAAAGGACCAAGTCAGAGACATCTCCAGCTCATTCCCTGTTTGGGTATCAGCCAGCACATCAACGACTTAAATCTAGAAATAGTTTTCTAAGATCTACAGAGACACTTGCTGGAACACCTCAGCAAGCGAGAGTCCAAAAGTGGCAGGCTCAAACCCAGAACCTCAACCAATGGCTGATACCAAATGAGAGACTCCCCCCTGGGCATACAGAAAACTGGGCGACTTGGAAGGCACTGAACAGACTGCGCTCTGGCACCACGAGATGCAGTGACAACCTTCAGAAATGGGGCTACAAAGTGGAATCCTCGACATGCGAGTGTGGAGAGGAGCAAACCACTGACCACCTGCTGCAATGCAACCTGAGCCCTGCCACATGCACAATGGAGGACCTTCTTGCAGCAACACCAGAAGCACTCCAAGTGGCCAGATACTGGTCAAAGGACATTTAATCAACTACCAAACTCACAAATTTTTTATTGTCTGTTTGTTTGCTTTATTCTGTTAGAAATGTAATATAATTTGACTGGTTGTCCTGACACGACAAATAAATAAATGCAGTTAAATAAGTTTTTCCCTCCAGACTGATCTCATTTTTGGCGTTTTTGATTTTGATCTTCACTAAAAGTGAAAGTAAACATCAAAACAATTGATGCACATTATGTCAGAATATTAAAATGCTTACTCCTAGAAAAAAGAGATTCTCACATTTATCAACGACATTATATTTTTCAAAGACATATAAACATGATCTTACAATTTCTGTCTTCGTAAGTCCTGTATACCAGTCAATAAGACACCATGATAACTTAGAACCATCCCAGATATAATTATATGTAAACTTGTCTGCGTCTATGTGGAAAATTCCTTCTTAAATGGAAAAAGATTAGCTATCTTACATGTTTTGCTAATAAAAAATAGTGCAATTCTAAATTATTCTATTTTTGGTAGAAAATCTAAATTAGAATAATTATTTCAACACAATTTAAAAGAGTGGTTAGATATTTTTTAACTGCTTTTTGATTTGAATAAACCACAAAATATTTGCAGAAAGAAATAGGATAACCTACCCTATGTTATGTTCAGTGAGCATGCAGTAGACTTGTAATAATAGGTCATAAGTAATGATTAGTTCAAACATAAAAGTAATTGTTCAGTGTTATCATGTTTAGATTAAATACTATTTAAAGTAATTATTAAGGAGTGTACCTCCCCAAAGCCAGCGATGAGCGCCACCTCCAGAAGCCGGAAATGAAAGAAGCTTCTGCCTTTGTTTGTGTTTGTGTATCTCATTGTATATGATTATAAAGGCATTGAATATTTGCCTATGTATCTGAATGCTGTAACCCGCTCTGAGTCCCCTAGGGGAGAAAGGTGGAATATAAATAAAGTGTATTATTATCTATATATATATATAAAAAGATGGACGTCGTCTGTGGTTTAAAAACGGAAAAACTACGACCAAATATCACCAAATTTGGCCTTGAAATGCCTCATACCCCAAGGTTTGATGAACAATCATAAAAATTCAAATAAACACCAAAAGAAACTCACAAATTGATGTGAGGGTGATCTGGCTGCGACATCTGTCACCCCATTGATCACCAGGGTTGATTCGGCTGATCTGGCTGGCTAGGCGGGTGTCCCCTTCCTCCCTCACCGCTCCATGTGCGTCCCTCCCGAAGCTGCGCGCTCTGTGGAAGGGGCTGAAACTGACTAGAAATAAATCAAAAGTTTGTGCATTTATAGAAACTAATTTCTGCCAAGTAGAGGAATTATATATAAATGGTTTGTGGTTTGTGACATATTCAAATTCACATTCCTTTAAAAAAATAGTTTCCATGATACATTTATCTAGATTATTATTTTTATTTACAATGGGAGCAAAAACTGAAACAGAATTAGAACATCGTAGAAGTAATGTTAATGTCCATAATGGCATGATTGTAATTAAATTGCCCTACCATATTTGTTTACCCAGGTACAGTGATATTTTAGTAAAGTGGATTTTAATTTTAAGTAGGCATCCGTGGGTGTGCTTACATTGAACCCCCCCCCCCAAATTTTTAGGTTAAAAAAAACTGGTTTACTCATGAATTTTAACTGGTTAACCAAATCCCCATGCTAAGTCAATGAGACGCAAAAAATTAAGAGTCCCCCCAGAACTGCAAACACTATCTCAAGCAAAAATTGACAATTTATTCACACTGTCATTATTTGCAGCAATAGCCGATGTAGTGAAGCAACCAAGTTGGGTGGGGGGGTGTTGAATGCTCTCATTAAGGAGGCCAGACTTGGTGGAGGTGGTTGATAGGGGCGGAGCTGCAGGCTATTGAAGGCTGCTCTGCCCCCTGCTGTGCTCTTTGCTTCAGCATGACCCTAACCCCCCCCCCCCCCCCAAATTTTCAACCCTCCCCGAATTTTTTTTCTGGCTATGGCCCTGGTTGTTGGTTTTAGGAAAGTAGCCAGTGTTCTGAGGCTGAGCAATTAATGACTTACCGTATTCCCCAACTGGACAATTGGTATGAACATAACATGGAACTTTGTCTTTGTACTGTATGCCAGGAAAGGAGCATGAAGGATGGAGGTATGAGGCAGAAGCTTCAATTGAAGGACAATATGGAATGGTTGTAACCTATTTTTTTCCCCGTGGTTCTATTTTCTTATGTGGAAGGGAACTTTGATGTGTGGAGGTAAGTTGACACGAATTTTCCAAAAACTATTATTTATTTTATTTATTTAGAGGTTTTCTATACCGGCCTTCTCAACCTCAACGAGGGACTCAGGTCGGTTTACAGCGCATCAAATACAATCATATAAAAGAACAACAGATACAAATCATTACATATTAAAATAGTACAACACAGTACAATAATAACTATTACAGTTTGGAATTGTATGGCCTTGACACACAAACACAGAGTTTACAACTACGGCTCCATCTATACTGCCATATAATCCCAGATTACCTGCTTTGAAATGGATTATATGGCAGTGTAGACTCATATAATCCAGTTCAAAGTAGATAATCTGAGATCAGATGCTGGATAATATGGCAGCATCGATCCAGCCTACATTTGACATTCACCTGTAGTAATTTCAGTTTGAGTACTGCAGTCTGGATTTGGGTGGCTGTGTTTCTGTTTCCTGTGTTCAGTGTATTTCCCATTGTTGTGTACACACATACAACTGGTCTTGGTTTGGTACTAGCACAGTTGGCCCATTGATCCCAATGGATCTGTTCTTAAGTAAGATTAAGTCTGCATCCGATTTAGCAGAGTTTACTCAGGGACAGCTCAACCCATTACGCAAAGTAAGCATTTGCAGTATAGTTGATTTTGCCCAGGGGCGCTCTTGGGGGGAAATAGACCTTGACATATGCAAGTTGTAGTTACTGGGATGTATAGTTCACCTACAATCAAAGAGCATTCTGAATTCCACGAATGATGGAATTGAACCAAATATGGTACTCAGAACTCCCACGACGAACAGAAAATATATATCAGTGATTCAGTGATTGGGGCGTGGGGGTGGGGGCAAAATACTGTTTGCTTACCGTTGAAAATTACCTAGGGCCGCCTCTGAGTTTTCTCTAAGCATGATCATTATCCTTATATAATAAGCACTTAAGTCTGCATCTGACTCATTGGTGTTCTTTTCAGAATTATCAGAACATCATTACCTTTTTGGTAGTTGAATAAAGCAACAACAACCAAACAGCTTTGTATGGAATGGGAATCTTATTTAATTTAATTCTTCATAAACAATGCTAGAGGGGAAAAACACTTTTAAAAAACCTGGTGCATGTACTTAAGGCTTTTGGAGAATATTCCCATCCTGACCTTGTTGTGGAGTCTTTGTTGGGTCTTGAACAGCAAGAGAAAGAAATGTCTAGCTTTCCAAATGTTAATGGGTTGTAAATCCCAGCATTCATCACTATTACTTATGTTTGTTGTCACTTTTGGGGGTTGCAGTACAACGTCTACAGAGCAGTGCAATTCACATACTCCTGTGGGAACTGCAACCATTATTGTAACATCCAGTTTTCTTCAGACCAGAGTTTCCCATAAAATATGCAAGTCGGTTTTTTCCCCAACCCACCACTTCAAAATGTTAGGGTTTCAAAGAGGCAAGGGAATATCTTTAGTATGGAATGTTATATTACAATGAAAATAGTTAAAAATGAAGGCAAATTGTTAAACATTCGTACAGGTGTTAATGCACAAATGACATTATTGTTCATAAACAATCTTATAAATCCTAATGCAGCCACGCATTGCTGATAAGTGATCTTACAAATTTCAATAGAGTCCTAGTGTGGCTTTATAATAATCAACACTTCCATTCTGTGAAACAGTTTGTTTTTAGGTCTTCTGCGAAGAATTTTCAGTGTGATATATTTTTTAGGCGATTCCTCGTTGGACAAGTAGGATAGTCTTCCAGGATCAGTATTCTTGTGGATCCGTAGGTGGCTGTGGAGCCCTATTCTTGACCCGCATCTTCTCCCACATTGGTTTCCAGATGGAAGGCTTTCGGTCGGGGTTGGCTTGATGCACCTTCCTCCTGGCACTTTTCTCTCTTACACCCTCCATTCGTGCCTCTTCAAATTCTGCAGCACTGCTGGTCACAGCTGACCTCCAGCTGGAGCACTCAAGGGCCAGGGCTTCCCAGTTCTCAGTGTCTATGTCAGAGTTTTTAAGGTTGGCTTTGAGCCCATTTTTAAATCTCTTTTCCTGTCCACCAACATTCCGTTTTCCATTCTTGAGTTCTGAGTAGATCAACTGCTTTGGGAGACGGTGGTCAGGCATCTGGGCAACGTGGCTGGCCCAGCGGAGTTGATGACAGAGGACCATCACTGCTGGTGGTCTTTGCTTCTTCCAGCACGCTGACGTTTGTCCGCTTGTCTTCCCAAGAGATTTGCAGGATTTTCCGGAGGCAGCGCTGATGGAATCGTTCCAGGAGTTTCACGTTTGTAGACAGTCCACGTTTCGCAGGCGTAGAGCATGGTTGTGAGGACAATAGCTTTATAAACAAGCACCTTGTTTATAAAGCTTCGGATGTCCTGGTCCAGTGTGATGTATATACTCCTACTATTTATGTTAATAATTTGATATATCATTTGCTGAAGCATTTCTCTCTCAGTGCTTTTTTTTTATCAAAAGGCCAGTGCTATCCAGATTTGAAGGACTACAACTCCCATGAATTTGGATGGGACTGATGGGATTTGTAGTCCCACATTTTTCTGTTGTTTTACATCATAAGATAAAGGTTTTTTTCCTCTGTTGTAAACTCTCTCCTCATTTCAGAATGCCCTTCCTTTTCTTTTTATATAAATTTTTTATTGATTTATCACAATTATTACATACTATTGCATTTTATACATCAACCTCTTTAACATGTTGTTTTGTTGTTTTGCTTTGACATTTCCTCCCCTTTTCTCTCTTCCCCCCCCCCCCTTTTTTCACCTCAGTGCTCCCCTCCACCCGTCTCAAGCCACATTTCTTACATTTCATCTGTCCAAAATTTCATTTCTTCTTGTGACGGTAATTTTCCTTCCTTATTTTTTAATCCATTTACCACAAATTTTCCCCATATAGCATCAAAATCACTTTGTTTCCATATACCTTTTTTAACCTTTAATATACATGTCAGTTTATCATTTAATGCTATTTTCCATGCTTCCTTATTCCACTCCTCTATTCGTATATTCATTTCTTTTTTCCAATTCCTTGCTATGAGCAGTCTTGCTATAGTTAGTAAGTTTGTTATCGCTTCTTTATCCTCCTTTTTCAGTTGCTTATTGGTATATAATGATAATAAGGCTATACTAGGACTTTTGTCTATTTTCATATTCATTATAATTTCTATTTCTCTAAATACTTTCTCCCAAAAATTATTTACATATTTACATTGCCACCACATATGTATATATGTTCCTGATTCTTTACACCCTCTCCAACAATTTGTTGAATTGTTTTTATTCATATATGCTATTCTTACCGGTGTTAAGTACCACTTCCATATTAACTTGTAATAATTTTCTTTAACACGTATCGATAAATTTTTTAAATGTCTTTGTCCCCATAACTGTTGCCACTCTATTTCACTTATTTTTATCCCTAAATCCTCTTCCCAAATCTCCTTAAGGGTACTCTTTTTATTTTCCCATCCTTCATTTCAATTAGTATCTTATAGATTTTGCTAATTATACCTCTCAAGTTTTCATGTTCTTCTACTGCCCTTCCCTTCTGTATTATTTGTTCGAATTGATTGAGTTGGCTTCCATTTCTATTATTTTTTTTCCAGTTTATTAACCATTGTTCTAGTTGTATACAATGAAACCATGATAATTTTATTTCTTTAAACTCTTCCAACATCCTTTCCCTCTTCATTTCCACCTTCATCCAATCCCCCAGAATGCCCTTCCAATAGAGATTGTGTGGCATCACAATTTTTACTGTAGGTACCAGGCAAAAACATTTTTAAATATTGTAAATGGTTTGAGCATTTTGGGATGCAATAATCTACTCACATTCCTGAAAGAAACACTTTGTGGTTTCATCTCAATATATATGGTGTGTGTCTATGGATGTATGTGTGTGTGTGTGTGTGTGTGTGTGTGTATCAGTGCACAAATTTCATTTCTTTATTTGTTTACCCTTTTTATACCCTGCCTTTCTCAACCTCAAAGGGGACTCAAGGCAGCTTTACATATAGGAAACTATTCAGTGCCTTGAAACAACATACAATTCAAATTAACATTTAAATTTTGAAAAAAATAAAATTAATATATTTATGGCTGTGTTAATCTGTTGTCATAGTTTTACAATGAGTTTATATTTTAATTGCTTGAGTTTTTTTAACCTTACGTAATGTGAATCATACATCATTCTCAATGCAGGCTGTTAAAGAGATTAGAGGATTTAAGAAAATTATTGTAACATTTCAAATATTGAAATATTTAATTTTTAGCATTACTTCATAGTTTTCATGTACTATTTGTGGTCTCAGCCAATTCTTGTTTCTTATCCTATTATACATTTTAGGGTTGTTTTTTAACGGCAAGTGATGCATATAAAACAGTGCAGGATAGAAAAGAGTTTTAGCCAAATTGCTTCATTTTTACAGGTACAAGAAATAATCTCTGCTGCTAGGATATTATAGTGAAGGCATTCAGAGGTTCTCAAGTGCCTCGCTAGTTGTAGGGCCTGGCATATCAAGCAGAAGATCGTATGTTAATTTCTAGGGGTTTAATTTGTCAGAAGAGTAACATTAGCCTCGAGACTAATGAAACCATGGCTATAACATATAGTATAACAGATCCAGAGAGATCAGAGCAGTAAGCCAGAAACGGCTGGAATATAAGGAATATGCTTACTGAAAATTTCATTTTGAACACCTTACAATTACATTTGCTGAAATAAATAAATATTGGCTGTATAAACTCCATTTATTTATTTATTTATTTATTTATTTATTTCGGTTTCTTCTACCCCGCCCTTCTCACCCTGAGGGGGACTCAGGGTGGCTTACAAAGACAGAATTCGATGCCAGCATCAGCATAACAATAGAATAAAAACAATATAGCAGCAATTAAACAATTAACAATCAGTTTCTGCACTGCAACAATAAAACCAATATAACCTAATTTCACCTAATTAACGCTCAGCGTTTGCCATCTCATAGTCCAAATTCCAATTCCACTTTGTCAGTCCTGTCAGTCCTATTCGTCCAATTATCTTTATCTTTGTCAGATTGCCCGAAGGCCTGGTCCCACAACCACGTTTTTAATTTCCTCCTGAAGGAGAAGTTGATGACCTAATTTCCCCTGGGAGTGAGTTCCATAGGTGAGGGGCCACCACTGAGAAGGCCCTGCTCCTCGTCCCCACCAACCTCACTGGTGGCCCTACTGTACAAATTTGATCTCACGATCCTTAGAGGCTTAAATGAGGAATTTATATACACATTCACCTTCCATTCAGCAAACGCCAGCAATGCTATAGACTTCATTTGCGTTTCCAGGGAACTCCAGCCAGCGTTTACTCCCTTGGAAGTCATTCCCAGATTGGATAGCGATCACCAACCTGTGACAGTGAGATGCCTCCTGCAGACTGACCTTAGAAGGCCCACACTTAGCACCAATCAGGAGAGCCAGACATTGGAATTACAATATAATAAAAGACTTAGATGGAAATTTGTTAATCTAACCCACCTAAAGGACATCATCGACTCTCCAGAAGTAGGCCCTCTTAAAAGAGAAATCCAGTTGGAGACAAATAATATTGAGGTTGTTTTTGATGCTTATAACTCTTTAGTTAATGGACTAAAGGGGGTGCTGACAGAGACATCCAATAAAAAACCACTACTGAGCACTTCAAATTCCAACAAGTGGTTTGATTATGAATGCCAACTAAAAAAGAAGCAACTGAAAAGTGCCATAAGAGTACTCCAACATACCCACAACTCAAGATACACATGCCCATATGTTAAAGATTAGATGGCAATATAAAAAACTGATTGCAGATAAAAAGAGCTATAATATGAAAGTATGGTCTGATCTTGAACTGACAATTTCCACACGCAACTCCATTTTCTTTTGGAATGTCATAGCCAAAAAATTAAAGAAAGTACGATTTGATATTGAATCACCCATTCCAGCGGCCCAATGGGAAGACTTTTATACAGAACTATTCAACACATCACTGTCCCGAACGGAGGAATTAAGCATCGAATCAATCTTAGGAGCAAGTCGTCTCTGGTTGCTTCTGGATCGAGAGAATCAGCCGTCTACGAGACGCCCGGATATCTGTGTGTGAGACCAGATGAGAGACTCCCCCCTGGGCACACAGAAGACTGGGCGACTTGGAAGGTGCTGAACAGACTGCGCTCTGGCACCACGAGATGCAGAGCCAATCTTAAGAAATGGGGCTACAAAGTTGAATCCACGACATACAAGTGTGGAGAAGAGCAAACCGCTGACCACCTGCTGCAATGCAACCTGAGCCCTGCCACATGCACGATGGAGGACCTTCTTGCGGCAACACCAGAGGCACTCCAAGTGGCCAGATACTGGTCAAAGGATATTTAATCAGCTACCAAGTTTGCAAAATTTGCGTTTTTTAAAATCTGTTTGTTTGTTTTGTTCTGTTAGAAATGTAATACAATGTTCTGGTTGCGGATGACACAATAAATAAAAAATCTTAGGAGCAGATCCCTTTCCCTCACGGCCACCACCGCAAGAATTATAACAAGGCTGAAAGCAAACAAAGCCCCGGGTGAAGACTTTCTACCGCCAGAACTGTTCAAGCAAAATATAGATTGGTGGGCCCAACTACTAGCAGGCTTATTCAATCATATAAATAAGGCATGTTCTGTTCCATCAGGCTGGAAACTAAGCATTGTAGTGCCAATTTGGAAGAAAGGTGTCAAAGCTGACCCTAGGAATTATTGCCCAATCAGCCTTATTGACATAGCAGCAAAGATCTACGCAAGATACCTACTGGACAAAGTAGAGGAATGGGCTGAAAATAATTCGATAATAAAAGAAGAACAAGCAGGCTTTAGGCATGGCTACTCCACTATAGACAATGCTTTTGTTCTTCAGCACGTAATTGACAAATATTCATCAATGAACAGAAGTTTATATGTTGCTTTTGTAGACCTGTCCACTGCTTTTGATTCTATAAGCCAAGGGTTACTCTGGAGGAAATTTTTGAAGTCCAACATAGATAAAAGACTCCTGGTGCTTATGATTGCTCTATATGTTGACTCCTCAGTTAAAGTGAGATTAGATAACAGTGGGGCGGCCTCCAATGGAATACCTACAACTAGGGGTGTGAGACAGGGATGTTTGTTGGCTCCGTTCTGTTTTAATTTTTATATTAATGATATCATGGAATATTTGAATATGAAAGAATGTCACAGTCCAAAGATTATGGATAGGGAGAAAAATATTTTGATATACGCAGATGACATAGTATTGTTATCCACCACTCCAGTCGGGTTAAGGAGGTCCCTGCAAGAATTTAGCCAATATTGTACTGAAAGTGCCCTCACTATAAATAAAGAAAAATCCAAAATAATGGTTTTTGGTAAGAAAGCTAAGGCTGGCACCTTGATGGGCACAAAGTGGAGCAAGTGAGGACATTTAAATACTTAGGTCTTCACTTTGCAGCATCTGGGGCATGGACCCAACACCTAAAATTAAGCATTGCAAAAGCTGATAATGCAATTCATAAATTATGCAACCACAATTACCCAGGTTCTTTGTGCCCCTTTCTGAAGGTTCTTAAGGCAAAGGTGTTCCCCATCACTTTGTATGGAGCTGAAATATGGGGTGAGCATATTTGGTAGAAAGATTCCAACTGCACCACCTGAAAATTGGCTTAGGTGTGGAGAGATCATCCCTGTCAGCTGCAGTGAGAGCAGAGATGAGAGTACCCCCAATTTCCACCGTAATCCTGAAGGGGCAGATCAATTGGTAGTACAAAATAAGACAAATGCAACCACACAGACTCCCAGCCATATGCCTTCTTGAACAAGAAAACCACAAAGAGTGGTCATCTTGGCTTAGCAGATTTGGTCACACAGTCAGTAGGTTAGGTTTTGCTCCCCATCCCTCACGAGTTAATACATTTTGGGGCAAACGTATGCTCAATTGTATATCAAAGAGCCCTTGACATTGCTGCACGAAAAGATCTAATGATCATAATGCAAGCTAGAGCCACTCCATACCTGGCCAAATTTAAATGTAACGTGGGCATGGAACCTTACCTCTCTTTTATACTCCCACTATATATTAGAAAACTTTACCCAGGCTAGATTTGACCAGCTCAACATTAAGTCCAAGTTGGGATGACATCAGAATATTCCCTACACGAGGAGAACCTGTGAGTGCCGTGAGGTAGATGCAGAAGTGGAGGACTTGGAACATTTTTACTTAAAATGTCCCTACTACAATAGGATCCGGTCTTACTACCAAGAGCCTCTGCTGGAGAATCATACTCATTTAGAGAATAAGGAGAAATTGCACATCCTCCTACAGGATTCAGATAAAAACTCTATTTTAAAATTGACCCTTTTTATGCAAAAAAGCACTGGCCATCCGTGAGAAGATGAGAGAGAGGTGACCTTGATGGCATCAACAAAATTCAAACTTAAAAACTCAATATGGCATGCTACTAGTTATACCTACCTGCGCCCCTGCCCAAACCTACTTTAAGGAATGAATCAATTTTTAGTCTTTTAATCTTGTAGTTGCACAATCATTTAGGAGTGGGTTGACAGGCCAGTAGGCCGGGATGCCTTGTATTCATATATGGTTTTATTGTATGTATGGGCAAGTGTGTATGTTTTTGTATCTTTTGCATGTTTTGATATGGTCAAAATTGACTAATCAATAAAGAATTGTTGTTGTTAAAGTGTTCTGCATCAAAGATCCAGTGAGAATTGAATGCTTTTATGTGTAGCAGAGTTTGGAAATGTCATTTTTTAATCTAACTCTCAGAATAGCCACACCAGCATAGTCACACTTTGGACCTCATCACACTAGAGCATGGCTCCACTTTGAATCCAGTTTCTTCCTCCTGCAGAATTCTGGGGTTTGTAGTTTAGGGGAGGGTCCTTTAATCTTCTCCGCTAGTCAAGTTCTGAGCCTCACTAAACTACAAACCCCAGAATTCTGCAGGAGGCAGAAACCGGATTTAACGTGGATCCATGCTCTGGTGTGATAAGGCAGTAGGAGTTAGAATCCCAAAAAGTAACTTTTCCAAACTGTGATATGGATTCATGATTGTTTCTTTCTGATAGGAGTTCTGGTCTCCCACTATTGCTGCCTGGGAGGGTCTGGAATCAACCTTTGGCTGTGGTTTTTGGGTGGCAGTGAATTTTCCAAATCCAAAGAAGTAAATGAAGTCAATGTACATGAATCACTTAAGAATCTTGGCCTTTAGTTTCAAAATTTTACTGTTTGATCATTTAAAAATTGACATCTTTAGGAGCAAATATGGCAGCAAACTGATCATTGAAACATTCTCTTATTAACTTTTGCCCTGGTTGGTGTTTACGTATGTTTCTGCTCACGTGTGTGCAGGTTATATAAATGCTCTCGATTAAAGCAGGTTAGATCATATCAAAGCAGTCATCAATGCTATGACCGGGACTTTCATCATTTTAATGCAACTCTGGTAATCCTGAAGTATGTTTATGAGTGACTCACACGTGGACCTCTTGAAAATATGGAATATGTTTTCTCCTGCAGCAACTGCCTGACAAAGAAATGCAGAGGGAATGTGCCACGTGCCATGGGGTGCACACATACACTTGCTTTTGTTATCTTGCCCTATATATTACGAGTTGGAATTTAATGGTCATATTGTACTTCCATCTTCTCCCCTCGTGTGTGAATTTGGTTTCTTATTTTTCAATAACCCACACATGTTTAAAAAATGGTCCATTAGAGACAGGGCTATGGTCACCGATAGCCTCAATGATAAGTGTTCCCCAAAGTACTTAAAGCCATGAACACCTTTTGAAACAGGCTTTGAAGACGGCAGAGGAAGACAGACAGACCTGTGCATTGGATCAGTTTTCAAAATATACTCATCCATGGAAGAGGCACAAGATCTAGCCGAACAGCCTGTGAGTATGCAAAAGAAATTGCCTGAACAATAGAAGAAGATATTATAATTTGGAAATGATTGCATTTGTTCTGTTTTGTCTTGCAGAAATGGAGTAGATTTTTAGCATTCTATAAAGCATTTGTTACAACAAATATAATTAAAAAACAAGATATTCTAAATGTACTATTATTATTATTATTATTATTATTATTATTATTAAATATTCCAATATATTTAGAGTTTTCATTTTGAAAAAAAATTGCAGGAGTTTTAAAATCATGTTTTAGCATTAGAATTAAGGAATTTTCCTGCTTTATTGTTACAGTAGAGTGAAAATGACCATATCTTGAGAAGGAAAGGGGTAGTTACCATTTGTTAACAGTTGGAAATTTGGGCTTAGGAACTACTCAATAACCAGGTGTGCAAAAATATAGACAAATACATATATATTTATATAGAGATTCATGAGCTTATTCTCAATCATAATTTCTAAAACCCTTACTTTTTTTTAGTATTTTCTGATTTTTGTGCCTTTTTATGAAGATAACAAATATTTCTATTGTCGAATTATGAATTATGTTATTATGAATTTTGGGCCAAAATGGATGTTTTGTTCTCCCTTTCCCGTATCTCCCTCTACCTGTCACCACCTCTATGGCGGCCCCCCCACCTGCAAGCCCCCACCCCCGGCCGGGGAAGCTCCCTCCATTTCCAACAGTTGTTATCTCAGTAATAGAAGCTTGATTATAATTATGGTTACCTGTCTCTGGATCCCAATATTCCCGCCCCTTGATACTCCTTCCAGTATAGTGAAAGCTGTAAAGTGCACTTGTGCTGATGACTGATAGAATACCAATAACAGCAAGGATAATATAAACATTGGCATAGGAGTAAACAAATGGCAATATAAACAAATAGCAATTGAAGTATCTACAATAAATAGATAGTTTTGTAAATTAACCGTTCAAATGTGGAAGAAGCTGAAACTGACAGATTGGTCCTGCCCGTGCCTAGGCTTTGAGTGCTTAACTAAAAAAGGCTGGGATTGGATTTCTGTTATTCGGACATATTAGTGCCACATCGCCACCATTTTTTTTAAAACAACTAGATAGCAAACATGGATTTCTCCATTCAAATAGCAATACCTCCTAAATAGCCATATCTCTATGAGGAAGTGGGGGGAGAGATTTTGTTTCACTAAGCTTTTGAATAATTTAATATGTCAGAAATTTGTATGAGTCAAGAAAATAGGTTTATAGATTTCACTGTAAAAATAAATGTTGAATTTGATCATGTATTATCGAAGGCTTTCATGGTCGGAATCACTGGGTTGTTGTGAGTTTTCCAGGATGTATAGCCATGTTCCAGAAGTATTCTCTCCTAAGGTTTCACCTCATAACTTCTGAGGATGCCTGCCATAGATGTGGGTGAAACATCAGGAGAGAATGCTTTTGGAACATGAACATACAGTCTGGAAAACTCACAACTCAGAACTTGATAATTTTTTTTCCATTCTATTTTTCCATCCATTGTTTTCTTTCTAAAGACACCTTTTCAGTGTTCTTTCAAAAATAACAATTACAAAAGGAAGTTTTAAAAATGTGATTATTTTCCTGGTCTTTTCTTCTATTTCTCATGTAAATATTTTATATAGCATGCCATTATGTTTAATAATAATAATAATAATAATAATAATAATAAAAAAATTTATATTCTGTCCTTTCTCCCCGAAGGGACTCAACAAAAGATGGCAAACATACAATGCCAGATCCAAATCATAAATAAGAAACATAAAACAAACAGCTATGTCTCCAAAAAACAATTTAACATAACCAGCATTAGACATAAATTATATAAACAACAGTAACGTATTTAGTCACTAGAAAACATAGGACTTAGAGATCTTAGAGATAGATTGGTGTTGGAATTATAAACAAAGTTTCCAGGAAATATAGTGCTAGCGAGAGTTCTTTAAAAAGCCATTAGTGATGGCATGATCATTAGTGAACAGTATGAAGCAAAGCAAAGACAAGTCGGAAGTGACTTCGAAGATAACCCAAAAGCACCCATCATTTTGAAAAGATACACACTGCCCATGTATTTGCAAAAAGGAACATTTAAAAAACACTCTTAAAAAAGTCCCAAAAAACTAAAGGTACTCTGCAGCATAACATTTAAAACAAATACAGAAAATGTGGAAATATTCATCATGTCGATAACACTAGAAGGATTTCCCAGCTGGAGAAACAAAAACAAGACAACTCACTGCTCTATGTTATATTACTTTTATTGTGATATTTTATCTGCACTTCTGAAAATTGTTAGGTTTTTCCCAGCTTCCCATTTTTTCCTGAATATAAAAATATTCAAAGTAATATAGGTCAGTTGCTACACAAGATAGTTGGGTCTTGATCGTTTGAATCCTAAATGAGGTGGATTAGGACCCTTAAAAAGTAAAACCGCTCTAAGAATCTGCTTTAGTGGATTTTTTCTTTGATATAAGCTTCAAATTGTGGGTGAGATTTATGTTAGTGATCTGAATTAGAGGTTAGTTTGTATCAATTCTACATATTGACATAGTATCCCAGATTGGTTAATTTATTAGAAACTTACTATTACAAACCGTTTATTTCTGCCAAATACCTATCTTTAAATTGGATTTGGAGATCAAATTGCAATTCTTTTAGACAACGGGCTTCATTCCAGCTATAAGAGAAGATTATTATTTCTTATCTGTGTTTGTTAGCATTCTTGGTTTAATTACAAAGCCTTAGTTTGCCTTTTAGCCTTGATTTGCAGAAAACCCTATCTTTTCGTGCCATTTCCTCTGCAAGGTTGGGAATATGCAGGGAAGCAACTTAGGCAGTCCATCAAAACTTCTTTCTTAATCAGAGGACTAGGGCTGGATTGACAACTAGATTGTTTAGCTATGTAGACTCATATAATCCAGTTCAAATCAGATTCCAGATTTTATGGCAGTGTAGATCCAGCCTGAATTGGCAATCTATGGTTAGCACTTATACTCCAAATCAGAATTGGAAATCCACTTCAGATTATTAGTTGTGATTTCTGAATTGATCCACTTAAGAACGATGCTAGGAACAGCTGTGACTTATTTTTCTATTTTGGTCATTCTGAAAATTAGATTTTTATATTAAGTTATAGAAACTGTGAACTCTGCTAGAATATTTAGTTTCCGTGAATAGACCTTGTTTGCAGAAACTCATAATAGTTTCTGTGTGGGCCTGGTTTTTAAAGCTCAGAGCACTAAAATCCCGAGATGTTCTCATGGGCTGTTGTTGTTGTTGTTGTTACTGTTGTTGTTCTACCATGTACAAATCATGTTATAAAAATTCCCTTTAAATCAAAACATAGCATATTTTATATCAAAAATGTTGTCTCCATTTAATTCTACATTCTTTCACTTGTTAATCTTTCAGCTAGATTTTCAACATTGTATACATTTTCCCAATAAAGTGTTCATCATCTGTGTACAATTTAATTACAAATACTGTTCCCCCCCCCCCCCCCCAAGGCATGAACTTTTAATCTATTTTAAATGCTTTTATACCTGTTGTATCTACTGATGCCATTTGAAGTCATGTTCTTCTGTTATTAATTCTTCCTGTGTTTTGAATCTATTGTGGTCATTTTCCCATAGTAATACATTTTATATGTCAATCGCTTCTCTATTTTTTGAAAAAAAAAAACAGTGAAATGTTCATATAGGTTGTTTCTTTTTTGGGGCATAGTCTGTGGTTCCCAACCAGTGGTCCATGGACCAAAGGTGATCTGTAAGAAACAGAAAAGTGGTCCATGGATATCTTGCATAGCAAACGTGAGTCGACACAGCATGACTGCAAGCATACCCCCCTCCCACACACACACCCACACACACAAAACCTTCTACTTCTGTTGGCCCTCCCCTTCTTTGTCCCAAATAAAGACCTGACTCCTGTTAGCCCTCTCACAGTCTCCTTTCAACTTGTCACCTGGGTTTGCAAATGAGGCTCAGGTAACAGCAGCCTCCTCAACCCAGGCAAGAAAGGAAGGATCCAATGGCTCCCTTCTCAGCCCCTCCCTTTGCCCAGTATTGGACCCTCCCTTGCTCTTGATGAGTATGCTGCCAGAGTCCCATTTGCAGTCTCCTCCTTGCAACCCAGCCCTCTGTCACCTGAGCCTGCAAAGAAAAAAGGCTCCAATTTTGGGTAAAAATGGCAGTGTTGGATCTTTCCTTCTTCCTGGAGTTGAATCTATTGCTGCCAGAGCCACAGTTTCAGGCCTAGGCAGCAGGGAACTGGATCACAAGGAATATATTGCAAATGGGGCTCTGGCAGCAGCCTTGTGAACAGCAGGTAAGGAAGGAAGGGTCCAACGCTGGCCAAAGGGAGGAAGCAGGAGTGGTGATGTTGGATTCTTCATTCCTTACCTGCTTTTGAGGCAAGGAAGGAAGTTCTGTTCACAAGCTGGACTGCAAGGAAGAGGAGACAGCTGAACTTCACACTGAAGGTGAGGGTCAAGGGAAGCTCCACCACTGGCTCCTCGTGAAGAGGGAAGGGAGCACATGTTTCCAATTTTTGCCTCAGTGGTCCATGGTCTCTTGAAGGTTGGAAACCACTACTTTATAGCTATGCTTACATTTTCAGGATGGTATGCCTCATGGAATGGTTATTGAAATTTCTATATTAACTTTCAGTTTATTATAGCATTCGTACCCATGCTGTTCAAATATTTGGTCATGTCCATGCCCAATAGCAGCAACTTTGGTGTGTGTATGTATGTGTGTGTGTGTGTGTGTGTGTGTATAATTATTTTATCCAAACAGTGGAGTGTGCTAAAATACAACTTCAAATCAGCCGCCTCTTTTGACACTTACCCCTTTCCCCTGAAATTAAGACAGGGTCTTATATTCCTTTTTGCTCCAAAATTTGTGTTAGGCCTCATGTAAGCCGCCCTAAGTCCCCTTGGGGAGATAGTGGTGGGGTTGTTTTTGTTCATTCGTTCAGTCGTTTCCGACTCTTCGTGACTTCATGGACCAGTCCACGCCAGAGCTCCCTGTCGGTCGTCCCCACCCCCAGCTCCTTCAAGGTCAATCCAGTCCCTTCAAGGATACCATCCATCCATCTTACAAATAAAGTATTATTGTTGTTGTTGTTGTTGTTGTTATTATTATTATTATTATTATTATTATTATTATTATTTATAGCTGTCGATATTATTTAAATTGATTTTTAAATAGAGAACTGTAACTAGGGCTTATTTTTGAAGTAGAGCTTATATTTCAAGCAACCTCAAAAGTCCTGAAAAATTCATGCAAGGGAGATCTTACTTTTGGGGAAACAAGGTATCCTTAATTTTCTCACACTGTCAAATGAATTTTAACAGTTTTTAAAATAGTTTTTAATGGTATATCATTTGATAAAATTGGTATCGTCTAAAAAAGAAACAACACAGTTGACAAAGCGTTAATTTAGATTGTAGAAATTCTTCTAAGCATTGTCAATTCCAGTCTCTCCATATCTTGGTTTATCACCTAGTTTTTTCCCCATAATTATCTTGAATTTTTATTCAACACTTTAAGATTAAAATATTTCACCTTTTATACCTTAAAGCCAATTGTCTCCTCTAATTTCCTCTTGCATTTTGTTGATACACTCTCTGTTAAGATCTTCTTCTTTTTTATTAATTCAAAGGCCAAGGACTTCTCCGTATTGTTCCAATATTTTTAATAGTAGTTCTGTGGAATGTTATGTCTCTCCAAGACTATCATAATGTTGTCTGCAAAGGCTCTTAATTTAATGGAGCCCTTTTTATTTTCATGGCTTTAAATCAGATAACACAGATGGGAATGGAAATTAAAGGGGAATTTAGATCAGAACTGAAAGGAATTAAGAGTACCCTATCTCAAGTGCCAAAATAAGTTTTTTAAATCACACAGAAAATCCAGTTATGTCTTGGAGATATGAACAGAGAAATGATCAAAGATGGCAACAATATTAGATTAGTAATATTAAAAAGAACTCTAATTAATGGCATTACTTGAATTCAGGAAAAATGAATTCAGTCCTTATTTTTGGGGAAAGGGGAAAAGTCAATTGAGAACATCGGAGAAAGGAAGAATAAGGCCTTGGCTGGTGAAGGTGACTTAAATTAAAACTGGATTTGTCTGTGTGTGTGTCAGGAGGATCTTGAGAAACTGCAAGTTGCTTCTGGTGCGAGAGAATTGGCTGTCTGCAAGGACAGATGTTTTATCATTCTGTAGGAGGCTTCTTTCATGCCCCCACATGGGAAGCTGGAGCTGACAGATGAGAGCCCAACTTGCTCCCTGGATTCAAACTGCCAACTTTTCAACCAGCAGTTCAGCCAGCACAAAGGTTAACCCATTGCACCACCGGGGTTGAATCAGCAGAGTGAATTTGAAAATTGCATCACAGAGGAAGTTTTCCAAAATGTCATTGTTCATTTTGTGAAAAAGCAAATACAAGTGTCTGTCTTGCAGCAACGTTTCAGGCAACGGGTGGAGATTAATTATAAAGAAATAAACATTATGAAAGATATCTGTGAGAACACTGAAGAAAAGGCTACCAATTCATGTCCAACAGACTGAGGCAGCAAGGTATACTTTCAGATGGGAGAAATTTAAGGGATATCACTGTTGTTTAAACAAAAGACATATGTCTTGAATTTTATTATGAAAGCCAAGGAGTTTTTGAAGACATTGAGAAAATATTTTAAAGATTCATCTAGAGCAAGATTAGAGATCCGAATCTGGGGAGAGCGTGGATGAGCTCCCTCTGTCAGCTCCAGCTCGCCATGCGGGGACATGAGAGAAGCCTGGTTACATCCCGAATAGACTACTGCAACACATTCTACGTGGGGTTGCCTCTGAAGACTGCCCGGAAGCTCCAACTAGTCCAACGCTCAGCAGCCAGGTTGCTCACGGGAGCAGGGTACAGGGAGCGCACAACTCCCTTGTTACACCAGCTCCACTGGCTGCCAGTTAGCTTCTGAGCACAATTCAAAGTGTTTGTTTTAACCTACAAAACCCTACACGGCTCTGGCCTGGTTTACGTGTCCAAACGTATCTTCCTCTATAAACCATGAAGGACTTTAAGATCTTCCGGGGAAAAAATGGACAAATTTTCAGACCAACATAAACTAAACAGTTTTTTTAGTGGATGACCCCAGGGGCCATCCAGTCCAACCCTCTTTTGCCATACAGGAAGAACACAATAATAGCATCCCCTGAGTGATGGGAGGGAAATAAGGTTTTGGAAGCAAGCAAGGTGAGGGGGATAGGATCTGGGTGGCAAAGAAGGTGAGAAAAATTCTTTTGGTGGCAAGGGAGGTGTACTGAGGGAGTGGAGCATGAAAGAAGACTTGGAGGAGGAGGAGGGAACGATGGAGCCCCTCAGTATGCTTCACGGAGCTCCAAGGGCTCCACAGAGCACACTTTGAGAACCACTGATCTAGAGGATGTGAAGGAGAGAAAAGGGAAGTTATGGGACCCAAGAAAGGCAAAAATGAATGTAGGTGTCAACTTAGCTAATGGTCAAGGTGTTCATGAACTTTGACAAATGGACAGGTTAGGAATGAATCTGAAATGCATTTCATTGAATGTGAGAGGACTGAATTCTCGAGAGAAAAGACAAGTTTTGCATTATCTCAATAAACAGAAACAAGACTTAAATTGTCTGAAAGAAACTCACATAAAGAACCCAGTGACAAAATATTTACACTATTCAAGACTGGGAAAGGAGTATGTGGCAGCAGGAGACAAAAAGAAGACTGGAATAGTGGACTACATTATAAGCCTCACCACAATAGAGAAAAATCCACTTAAAATCGGGTTTCTGCCTCCTGCAGAATTCTGGGGTTTGTAGTTTAGAGAGGAGCCTTTAACAGCTTCACTAAACTACAAACCTCAGAATTCTGCAGGAGGCTGAAACCCGATTTTAAGTTGATTTTTTTCTCTAGTGTGATGAAGTGGTAAATCAACAATCTTGTCAAAAGAAGTTTTTCTCAACTCTCAAAAAAGATTTGTGAGTGTACAAATTGATTGTCAAGGACTAAACAAAGGTGGGGGGGATATATGTCCCCACACAGAAAAAAAACCCCTTTTTGAGAATTTCACAAAGGTCATGATCAGTTTCAAAACAAAAATGTTCTATCATTTCCATCTATTAAAGAAGAGGCAAGGAATGGGAGGAGCATTTGGACCTCAGGCTTGCTTTAGTCATCTCAATCCTTATGAATCAATCCTTTGCCAGACGTATGACATTGTCCATATTTAGCTAAATATGCGTATTTTTACTGACCACCCAAAATGTTGAGCCTTTTTCTTTGTGTTCAGGAATCTTCCTAATAATAATTTAAAAATAAATAAATATATATTTGTCTCTGCAGATGAAAAAAGCCAAGATGCAGGAATCGGGCGAGCAGCTGTTAAGGTAATTTTTTAAAACAACATTCTCCAAATTCCCTTTTCTATCTTTGTTTGCAAGAGGAAAAAGAGCATTTGCTGTCTATATTTTATTTGTACATTGTTTAAGAATACATTGGGTATCACAAATCCAATTTCAGTAATCCTCACAACTGTCAATTGAAATAGGTTATTTCACAGATGGTGGTCAGACCTTTAAAAAGAAGCCTTGTCTTTTCATGACGCTTGTGTGTGTTTTTTAAGCGTAAAGTGAAGCTAAATCCAAAGAGAAGGCAAGGCCCGGATGAAGGTTATTGTTTAGACAAAAGACAGTTAAATGCAGACAAAATAGCAGCCATCTCCACAACATATTGAACTCAAACAACACCCACTGCAGTTTTTAGCATGTATATCATGTCAATCAGAAAATTCTATTGTTATAGTTACATTTTAGCTCTGCTAATCTTTTTGAGGGCCCCTGTAGGCGCAGTGGGTTAAACCGCTGAGCTGCTGAACTTGTGACCGAAGGGTTGGCAGTTCAAATCCGAGGAGTGGGGTGAGTTCCCACTGTTAGCCTCAGCTTCTGCCAACCTAGCAGAGCAAAAACATGCAAATGTGAGTAAATCAATAGATACCGCTCTGGTGGAAAGGTAACTGCTCCATGCAGTCAAAAAATAAATAACAATAAATGTTACATTATAGCTCGCCATTTCTGATGTAACTAACTGCTAGCTATCCTTTCATCAAACTAGGATATAATGACAGAGAGGAAGCTGGTAGAAGGTGTATAGTGCAAAATAGTGTTTTATACATTACTTCTTCCTTGCTATTAAACTGTAGTTTAATAAGTAAAGAATTGAGTTTTAAAATCACAACAGAAACTGCAATCAGTCATAATACACAAGTCATGGTTAGTTATTTATTTACTGCATTTCTATCTCGCCCTTCTCAGAAGGGGGTTCAGAATGGCCTTAGAGATAGACAGTAATTCAATGCCATAAACATACATACAGTAAAATAAACAAATGCATTAAAACAAAAAAAATTAAAACATATCAATATTAAAACCAATTATTAAAATCAGGCCGTCCCAAATCATGATCCAAGGCTATTCCATTAGTCATTTCTCTATTCCCTATTCTCTTATTGCACTAAAACTTACTATCCAAAAGCTTAGTCCCATAACCATGTTTTTACTTTCTTCCTGAAGGTCAGGAGGAAGGGACTGCTCTAATTTCGCTGGGGTGGGAGTTCCATAGGCAAGGGGCCACCACTGAGAAGGTCCTGTCTCTCGTCCCCACCAACTGCACCTGCAGTGGGCCAAGAGCAGGGCCTCCCCAGAAGATCTTGATTTCTGAACAAGATATTAAAAATGTTACTATTTTGGACTGCAACTTCCAGGATCATGCGGCCAGAATGGCTGTCGGAGTTGTAGTTCAAAAAAAGCAACTTTTCCAATGGTGGTACAAATAAATTTATGAAAGGACATCAGCCAATGTATCAGTTCACAGTGTGAAGCTTGTCTGCAAGTTTAATTGTTTAACTGTAAAAGTTCTTATATTAATTGTTCAGTCAAATTGAACACAAAAGCAGGCTGACCTTTGATTTTCTTGTGGTGTGCTCGAACTAATGTGCAAGTTTCTTAACTAAGGTTACCATAAATGAGTTGGCGTAATTTCCAAACTGAGGAAGCTCTTCTGTATTGCACAAGCCAATAACAGCCTTAATTGTCTGTATTCTTCATTTTAGGCAAGTAAACAGCACTGACAGTAGTGATCAGAAACCTGAATCCCCGAATCCTGGTTCAAACCTGTCCATGTCCAATGAAAGTAAGTGGCTTGGGGAGGGAGGGAATATTTGTGGTTGACTGGAAAAAAAGGGTGGTTTTAGGTATCAAGGTTCTGCTTCACCGTCCCTGTGATTCTCAAAGATTTACCATATTTTGCCCCCAGTGGTGCATTAGGTTAAACTCTTGTGCCAGCAGGACTGAACACCAACCGGTCGCAGGTTCGAATCCAGGGAGAGCACGGATGAGCTCCCTCTGTCATCTCCAGCTCCCCATGTGGGGACATAAGAGAAGCTTTCCACAAGGATGGTAAAACATCTAAACATGGGCGTCCCCTGGGCAGCATCCTTGCATATGGCCAATACTTTCACACAGGAGTGACTTGCAGTTTCTCAAATCACTCCTGACACCCAAAATAACCCCCCAAAAACCAAACAAACCATATAACGGAAAAGATTTTTCAAAACACTCACACAAACTATTTATTAGTGTATTATTTTCCATTTTTAAATGACTCTGCTCCCAGAATGTTCTTCCTTATGTTAGTCTCAGCATGACTGACTATGTAGACTTGTTGTGGGAGAGTGAATTACATGAATTACTTTGAGCTGTTGGGTGAACTGATGTTATTTAAGTGTAGCAAAATTATATATATATATATATATATATCGAGAGAGAGGGAGAGAGGGCAGGGAGCCCCCAGTGATGTAGTGGCTGAACTTGCTGACTAAAAGGTCGCTGGTTCGAATCCGGGTAACTGTGAGCTCCCACTGTTAGCCCCAGCTTCTGCCAACTTAGCAGTTTGAAAACATGCAAATGTGAGTAAATCAATAGGTACTGCTTTGGCGGGAAAATAACAGTGCTCCATGCAGTCATGCCAATGACATGACCTTGGACGCGTCTACGGACAACGAGGCTCTTCGTCTTAGAAATGGAAATGAGCACCACCCCCCAGAGTTGGACACTACTAGACTGAATGTCAAGGGGAAACCTTTACCTTATATATATAAACACTCCATAGTGCTGGAAAGAGTTCTAAGAAAACTGTGTTTTCTTCTTTGAGCAAGTTATGCCAAACGTTTGGTAAATCTCAGTTCTTGTGGGTTTTTTCGGGCTATTTGGCCATGTTCTAGAGGCATTTCTCCTGACGTTTCACCTGCATCTATGGCAAGCTTCCTCAGAGGTGAGGTCTGCTGGAGCTGGGGAAAAAGGGGTTTATATATCTGTGGAAAGACCAGGGTGAGACAAAAGGCTTTTGTTAGTTGGGCTAGGTGTGAATCTTTTCAATTGACCACCTTGATTAGCATACAATGGGCTGACTGTGCCTGGAGCAAACTCTTCTTGAAAGGTGATTAGATGTCCCTGCCTGTTTTGCTCTCTGCTGTTGCAATTTTAGAATTTTTTAATACTGGTAGCCAGATTTTGTTCATTTTCATGGTTTCTTCCTTTCTGTTGAAATTGTCCACATGTTTGTGGATTTCAATGGCTTCTCTGTGTAGTCTGACATGGTGGTTGTGAGAGTGGTCCAGCATTTTTGTGTTCTCAAATAAAATGCTGTGTCCAGGTTGGTTCATAAGGTGCTCTGCTATGGCTGATTTCTCTGGTTGGAGTAGTCTGCAGTGCCTTTCATGTTCCTGGATTCTTGTTTGGGCGCTGCGTTTGGTGGTCCCTATGTAGACTTGTCCACAGCTGCATGGTATACGGTAGACTCCTGCAGAGGTGAGAGGATCCCTCTTGTCCTTTGCTGAACGTAGCATTTGTTGGATTTTCTTGGTGGGTTTGTAGATTGTTTGTATGTTGTGTTTCCTCATCAGCTTCCCTATGCAGTCAGTGGTTCCCTTGATGTATGGCAGGAACACTTTTCCTCTGGGTGGATCCTATCTTGACTCTCGTGGCTTGTTCTTGGTCTTGTAGCTCTTCTGATGTCTGAGGTGGAGTATCCATTGGCCTGGAGAGCCCAGTTGAGGTGGTTCAGTTCATCTTGGAGGAGGTGGGGTTCACAGATTCTTTTTGCACGGTCTGCCAAGGCTTTGATGGTGCTTCTTTTTTGACTTGGGTGATGGTTGGAGTTTTTATGTAGATATCTATCTCTGTGTGTGGGTTTTCTGTAAACGGTGTGACCCAATTGTTGATCTGGTTTGCGGATGACTAGGACGTCTAGAAAAGGCAGTCTTCCTTCCTTTTCTTTTTCCATAGTGAACTGGATATTTGGTAAATCCTTTGTACAATGATCTATGTCCTCTCTAATCATAACTTTAGTTTAGAAAAATCATTCTCTTGAGCTCCAAATCTCACTAAGGAACCTCACCAGAAATGGGTTTTTCTGGCCAAATCATTCTTCCTTGGTTCAACAACTCCCTCTTGCAGGGGTGTTGATCAAGTGCAAATCATAATCTCAAAAATGGTTTTGCATGATTTTGATCCTTCATGACCTCTCCCCCATTTCCCTCCCCTCTCTTTTCATATGAACAAGAGATTGAGGGTAAGAGCTTCCATTTAGAACTTTCAATTCCATGTATTCTTCAGAACAGAATAGTACAACTCTAAATAACATTGTATGTCACTTTCCATTAATAGTTTCTGCATATTTGTTTGTAATAGTTTTCCTGCAGTTTCATATATATGAATGTTTTTCAGTTATGCCATGCACTGACTACATCCCAAGATTATCAAATGAATATACCTCACAGATGTATTCTACAAAGTAAGTTGAATGGTTTATTTCAGCATCTTCAGTTTTTCGTTTCTTTAAGGTACTTAATCTGTAAGCTTTCTGTAAAGGAGGGTATAACTACTGCCACCTAATCTGTGAGGAAAGCCGGGCAATGATCAATATCAGCTTATGAGCTGGTTTATAAAGGGACTATTATTTACAGAAGTATTGATAGAGTAGCGTTTACTGTCCCTGGCTTGACTTTACTTCTTATGCAGGCTGTTTGACTTAAGAGAAACTGTATCAGGCCAGGCTTGAGGAAAACAGTAACAATTTTATTGGAACAAGCAAGGTATAACAGATTTGATTGTTTCTTCACAAGAGGCATGAATCTTGACTGGTTACATTAGTAAGGTTTCATGAGTAACCTCAAACACAGACTTCAAGCGGTTTCTATACGCAGATGTATTTTTCCTGGACAACTGTCCCAACAAAACAAATAAGCCAAAAGGCCTATTCAACAGAATTGGCTCCCAGCCAAACCTTGATTCTTAACCCAGAATCAATAATCCCCTGTAGTTTTATCACTACCGGGTCCTTTCCTGTAACCCCTTTGGCCACAAATTTATTCCCTGAATCTCCACCCAGAGATTCAGTTTTCCCTGTAGCACACCGGCTACAGACTGCCACTTTCAAACAGCTGCCCTGTTAAGAGGCAGTTGGCTCCGCCCCCGTTGCTATGGCAACTCAGCTCAAGCCACCAGCCACCATCTCTAACAAAATATAATCCTACATACTTACCATTTATTAACTACTGTTTAACCAGCACATAACCGTAAGAATAAAAGTTACACATTGTCACACTTTCATATACAGGCAGTCCCCCAGTGACAGACATTTGACTTATATGCAACTCCTAATTACACATGGTGGTGAGACAGCAGAAAAGGAGAGAAAATCTACCCCTAGGAAAGGAAAATCACTTCTGTAAGAGTTAACATGGGAAAGAGGTGTCTCCACTGAAGCTTTATCACCAATCCTTGTCTCCACAACAACCCAAATTTTTCAAAAACCAACTGTCACAGGGACAGAAAGTGAGGTGAAATCTTCTGAACAGGGGCATAGACAGCAAAACAAACATGCTATGCAAAAATTAAAAACAATCTTCTCTTTTCTTTCTTTCTTGTGTCCTCTTTATAATTGGTTTTGTGACTTAATATTTGTTTGGATTTTATTACTGTATTTTAAGGTCCTGGTCATTTCTGGTTTCTTCTTTAAGTTATATATAGTTGTGCCACTTTTCAGGGCTCTTCATAAACTACAGGGTACTAAAATGGGTTAAATACTGTCCACCAGTAGAAAGCATAAATTGTTGATTGGTTTAGTTCTCATCTTTGTTTTGGAGCATGGACTATTCTCCACTCTCTTTTCAATTTAGCTTAACGTCTATCTGAGGTTGTTACAAATGTTACATAATTATCATTTTCAACAGCACTGAGAAGCTTATTTGTAAATCTTCTAGTCAAAATTAGATTTATTTTGAGAAGTAAAAAAAACTTTCCTTAAATTGATGAGGTTCCCAATCTTTGCTCTTTTGTATTCATGTATAATGCCTATGGAAGGTGATTTCTTAGAGCTTGTCTAGTTGGAAGCTGGGGCAAATTTCACAGAGAGGCTAAGGGACTAATACCTGATCCACTTGTCAGTTTTGTGACCACTACTCTCATGGATTCAAAAAAACTAAGACAAATACTGTGGATAATTCTCACCTACTTTAATTCTTAAAAGGAGTCTTCTTCCAGTTTTGGAACCCTAACACTGGCTTTTCAATGCAAATTGCTCTCTCCCACATTGAGTGAAGTGAGAGGGAACTTTCACTTTTGGCTCCACTCCTGAAGTCCCCACCTACCAGTTCTTAAAATTCT